>NC_135236.1:176610110-176913140 GCF_051348905.1 Ranitomeya variabilis | reverse complement strand
GACTAGGATTCCCTGTCAGCTACACTTTCGTTTAGTCTGTGTGTCTGACCCCTTGAGTGTGTGCTCGGTTTGCATTTGTTTGTTTTGCTCTCTGTGCTTTACTCTGCTTGTTTGTTCTGTTGGCTTTCTGACCTTTGGCTCCCTTTCTGACTATCTCTCCACCTCACCCCTTGGTTACCTCGTTATCTCTTGGTCTTGACCTTGGCATGTTTAACTACTCTCCAGTGTATATTGTCTCCTCTGCACCCCAGCATCTGGAGCCGCCCTCGACCACTTCCTTCCCTGTCACGTGGTTCAGGTCCTGTTTGCTACCTGGTGAGTTCCCCGTCATTCTGCTCTCAGCTCTCTTGCTGCAGCGCACAGCTCTCCCCGCAGCAGTAATACCCGGGAGTCGTGACAGTGACAGACAGGTATAGAGGGGAGAGGACCCTACCCTTGCAGCCTTACATTCTACAGAATAATGGGGAAGGAGACACTAGGTTTGGGGGTTACAGCACTTCTGTTATTGGTGAGGTGGCAGCGGGGTCATTGTAGGCTGTAAGCTATTCTGAAGACATGGTTTTCAAGTTCCACTTGAAAGTTATGAATGTAGGGGATAATCGGACGTGTTGAGCCCCAGAGTTTTACAGGAGGAGAGAAGGAGGTCTTGAGAGGACCAGAGATTACGAGGCAGGAGATATCGGGAGATTAGTTCAGAGATACAGTACAAACCAAAACTTTGGACACACCTTCTCATTTAAAGATTTTTCTGTATTTTCATGACTATACATATTGTACATTCACACTGAAGGCATCAAAACTATGAATTAACACAAGTGGAATTATATACTTAACAAAAAAGTGTGAAACAACTGAAATTCTGTCTTATATTCTAGGTTCTTCAAAGTAGCCACCTTTTGCTTTGATGACTGCTTTGCACACTCTTGGCATTCTCTTGATGAGCTTCAAGAAGAAGTCACCAGGAATGGTCTTCCAACAATCTTGAAGGAGTTCCCAGAGTTGCTTAGCACTTGTTGGCCCTTTTTCCTTCACTCTGCGGTCCAGCTCATACCAAACCATCTTGATTGGGTTCAGGTCTGGTGACTGTGGAGGCCAGGTCATCTGGCGTAGCACCCCATCTGTTATGATCCTTAGTGGCTGAGGATCACAAATTACTGCAGCTAAGTAACAAACATAGGACAAGCTCTAGGGAGGTGGCAAACTGGACTGACCGCAAATCTGAACCTATCCAAACACACTAGAAGTAGCCGGTGAACGTGCCTAAAAATCCTAGACGTCTCGAGCCAGCCTGAGGAACTAACTACCCCTAGAGAGAAAGAAAGACCTCTCTTGCCTCCAGAGAAATAATCCCCAAAGATATAGAAGCCCCCAACAAATAATAACGGTGAGGGAAGAGGAAGGCACATACACAGGGGTGAAAGCAGATTCAGCAAATGAGGCCCACTAATACTAGATAGCAGAAAATAGAAAAGGGAATCCCCTAACGAACCAGCTGATGCTGCCAACCTGCAGAAAGACAACACTACACAGTACCGCTTGTGACCACTAGAGGGAGCCCAAAAATAGAGTTCACAACACCCATCACTCACCTTCTTGGTCAAATATCCCTTACACAGCCTGGAGGTGTGTTTGGGGTCATTGTCCTGTTGAAAAATAACTGATGGTCCAACTAAACGCAAACTGGATGGAATAGCATGCCGCTGCAAGATGCTGTGGTAGCCATGCTGGTTCAGTATGCCTTCATTTTTTAATAAATCCCCAACAGTGTCACCAGCAAAGCACCCCCCACACACATCACACCTCCTCCTCCATGCTTCACGGTGGGAACCAGGCATGTAGAGTCCATCCGTTCACCTTTTCTGAATCGCACAAAGACACCGTGGTTGGAACCAAAGATCTCAAATTTGGACTCATCAGACCAAAATACAGATTTCCACTGGTCTAATGTCCATTCCTTGTGTTCTTTAGCCCAAACAAGTCTCTTCTGCTTGTTGCCTGTCCTAAGCAGTGGTTTCCTAGCAGCTATTTTACCATGAAGGCCTGCTGCACAAAGTCTCCTCTTAGCAGCTGTTGTAGAGATGTGTCTGCTGCTAGAATTCTGTGTGGCATTGACCTGGTCTCTAATCTAAGCTGCTGTTAACCTGCGATTTCTGAGGCTGGTGACTCGGATAAACTTATCCTCAGAAGAAGAGGTGACTCTTGGCCTTCCTTTCCTGGGGCGGTCCTCATGTGAGCCAGTTTCTTTGTAGCACTTGATGGTTTTTGCCACTGCACTTGGATACACTTTCAAAGTTTTCCCAATTTTTCGGACTGACTGACCTTCATTTCTTAACCCCTTCCCCGTTTTTTGCAATTCTGACCAGTGTCCCTTTATGAGGTAATAACTCAGGAATGCTTCAACGGATCCTAGCGGTTCTGAGAATGTTTTTTCGTGACATATTGGGCTTCATGTTAGTGGTATATTTAGGTCAATAATTTTTGCGTTTATTTGTGAAAAAAAAATGCAAATTTGGCTAAAATTTTGAAAATTTTTAAATTTTTAAATTTTGAATTTTTATTCTGTTAAACAAGAGAGTTATGTGACACAAAATAGTTAATAAATAACATTACCCACATGTCTACTTTACATCAGCACAATTTTGTAAACAAAATTTTTTTTTGCTAGGAAGTTATAAGGGTTAAAATTTGAGCAGCAATTTCTCATTTTTACAACGAAACTTACAAAACCATTTTTTTAGGGACCACCTCACATTTGAAGTTTATTAACCCTTCAGGGGGTTCACATCAGCAGAAGAAACATGGAAGGAAAAAATGAACATTTAACTTTTTAGTCACAAAAATGATCTTTCAGCAACAATTCTTTTATTTTCCCAAGGGTAAAAAGAGAAACTGGACCCCAAAAGTTATTGCACTATTTGTCCTGAGTACGCCGATACCCCATATGTGGGGGGGAACCACTGTTTGGGCGCACGACAGGGCTCGGAAGGGAAGGAGCACCATTTGACTTTTTGAATGAAAAATTGGCTCCAATCTTTAGCGGACACCATGTCGCGTTTGGAGAGCCCCTGTGTGCCTAAACATTGGAACTCCCCCACAACTGACCCCATTTTGGAAACTGGACCCCCCAAAGAGCTCATCTAGATGCATAGTGAGCACTTTGAACCCCCAGGTGCTTCACAAATTGATCCATAAAAATGAAAAAGTACTTTTTTTTCACAAAAAATTTCTTTTATCCTCAATTTTTTCATTTTCACATGGGCAACAGGATAAAATGGATCCTAAAATGTGTTGGGCAATTGCTCCTGAGAACGCTGATACCTCATATGTGGTCACAAACCACTGTTTATGCACACGGCAGGGCTCGGAAGGGAAGGAGCGCCATTTTACTTTTGAATGAAAAATTAGCTCCAATCGCTAGCGGACACCATGTCGCATTTGGAGAGCCCCTGTGTGCCTAAACATTGGAGCTCCTCCACATGTGACCCCATTTTGGAAACTAGACCCCCCGAGGAACTTATCTAGATGCATAGTGAGTACTTTGAACGCCCAGGTGCTTCACAAATTGATCCGTAAAAATGAAAAAGTACTTTTTTTTTCACAAAAAATTTATTTTAGCCTCAATTTGTTCATTTCCACATGGGCAACAGGATAAAATGGATCCTAAAATTTATAGGGCAATTTGTCCTGACTACACTGATACCTCACATGTGGGGGTAAACTGTTTGTGTTTGTGTTTGTGTTTGTGACCCCATTTTGGAAACTAGACCTCCCATGGAACTAATCTAGATGTGCGGTGACCACTTTAAACCCCCAAGTGCTTCACAGAAGTTTATAATGTAGAGCTGTGAAATAAAAAATCATTTTTCTTTCCTCAAAAATTATTATTTAGCCCGCAATTTTTTATTTTCACAAGAGTAACAGGAGAAATTGGACCCCAAAAGTTGTTGTCCAGTTTATCCTGAGTACGCTGATACCCCATATGTGGGGGTAAACCACTGCTTGGGCACATGTCAAGGCTCGGAAGGGAAGTAGTGACTTTTGAAATGCAGACTTTGATGGAATGGTCCGCGGGCGTCACGTTGCGTTTGCAGAGCCCCTGATGTGCCTAAACAGTAGAAACCCCCCACAAGTGACCCCATTTTGGAAACTAGATCCCCCAAGGAACTTATCTAGATATATGGTGAGCACTTTGACGCCCAAAGTGCTTCGCAAAAGTTTACAACGCAGAGCCGTGAAAATAAAAAATCATTTTTCTTTCCTCTAAAATTATGTTTTAGCAAGCAATTTTTTAGTTTCACAAGGATAGCAGGAGAAATTGGACCCCAAAAGTTGTTGTCCAGTTTGTCGTGAGTACACTGATACCCCATATGTGGGGGGGAACCACTGTTTGGGCACACGTCGGGGCTCGGAAGGGAAGTAGTGACTTTTGAAATGCAGACTTTGATGGAATGGTCTGCGGGCGTCACGTTGCATTTGCAGAGCCCCTGATGTGCCTAAACAGTAGAAACTCCCCACAAGGGATCCCATTTTGGAAACTAGACCCTCCACGGAACTTATCTAGATATGTGGTGAGGACTTTGAACCTCCAAGTGCTTCACAGAAGTTTATGACGCAGAGCCGTGAAAATAAAAAATAATTTTTCATTGCTCTAAAATTATGTTTTAGCAAGCAATTTTTTATTTTTGCAAGGGTAACAGGAGAAATTGAACCCCAATAATTGTTGCCCAGTTTGTCCTGAGTATGCTGTTACCCCATATGTGGGGGTAAACCACTGATTGGGCGCATGTCGGGGCTCGGAAGGGAGGGAGCACCATTTGACTTTTGGAACATAAGATTGGCTGGAATCAATGGTGGCGCCATGTTGCGTTTGGAGACCCCTGATGTGCCTAAAAAGTGGAAGCCCCTCAATTCTAACTCCAACACTCACCCCAACACACCCCTAACCCTAATCCCAACTCTAGCCATAACCCTAATCACAACCCTAACCCCAACACACCCCTAACCCTAATCCTAACCCTAATCCCAACCCTAACCCTAATCCCAACCCTAACCACAACCCTAACCGCAACACACACCTAACCCTAACCATAACCCTAACCACAGGCCTAATCTTAACCCTATTTCCAATCCTAGCCCTAATTCCAACCCTAATTCTAATTCCAACCCTAACCCTAAGGCTATGTGCCCACGTTGCGGATTCGTGTGAGATTTTTCTGCACCATTTTTTAAAAATCCGCAGGTGAAAGGCACTGCGTTTTACCTGCGGATTTACCGTGGATTTCCAGTGTTTTTTGTGCGGATTTCAGCTGCGGATTCCTATTGAAGAACAGGTGCAAAACGCTGCGGAATCTGCACAAAGAATTGACATGCTGCGGAAAATACAACACAGCGTTTTCGCGTGGTATTTTTCGCACCATGGGCACAGCGGATTTGGTTATCCATAGGTTTTCATGGTACTGTAAACCTGATGGAAAACTGCTATGAATCTGCAGCGGCCAATCCGCTGCGGATCCGCAGCCAACTCCGCACCGTGTGCACATAGCCTAATTCTAACCCTAACCCTAACCCTAGCCCTAACCCTAGCCCTAACCCTAGCCCTAACCCTAGCCCTAACCCTAACCCTAGTGCAGAAAAAAATATATATTTTCTTTATTTTATTATTGTCCCTACCTATGGGGGTGATAAAGGGGGGGGGTTCATTTACTATTTCTTTTATTTTGATCATTGTGATAAGTTTATCACAGTGATCAAAATATACCTGGAACGAATCTGCCGGCCGCATTTTTGGAAGATGGCTGCGCCCATGGAGAAGACGGACGGACTCTGGGAGGCTCGGTAAGTATGGGGGGGGGATCGGAGCACGGGGTGGTGGATCGGAGCACGGGGGTGGATTGGAGCATGGGGGGAGCGGGCAGGAGAACGGGGGAGCGGACAGGCGGACGGAGGGGACTATGGGACAGATCGGAGGACTGGGGAGGCGATCGGTGGCTGTGGGGGGGGCACATCAGGGTTTCCAGCCACAGCCGATGATATTGCAGCATCGGCCATGGCTGGATTGTAATATTTCACCACTTTTTAATTTTATAGGTGAAATATTACGAATTGCTCTGATTGGCTGTTGCATTTTCAACAGCCAATCAGAGCGATCGTAGCCACGAGGGGGTGAAGCCACCCCCCTGGGCTGTAGTACCACTCCCCCTGTCTCTGCAGATCGGGTAAAATTGGAGTTAACCCTTTCACCCGACCTGCAGGGACGCGATCATTCCATGACGCCACATAGGCGTCACAGGTCAGATTGGCACCGACTTTCATGACGCCTACGTGGCGTCAAAGGTCGGGAAGGGGTTAAAGTAATGATGGCCACTTGTTTTTCTTTACTTAGCTGCTTTCTTCTTGCCATAATACAAATTCTAACAGTCTATTCAGTAGGACTATCAGCTGTGTATTCACCAGACTTCTGCACAACACAACTGATGGTCCCAACCCCATTTATTAGGCAAGAAATCCCACTTATTAAACCTGACAGGGCACACCTGTGAATTGAAAACCATTCCCGGTGACTACCTCTTGAAGCTCATCAGGAGAATGCCAAGAGTGTGCAAAGCAGTCATCAAAGCAAAAGGTGGCTACTTTGAAGAACCTAGAATATAAGACATAATTTGAGATGTTTCACACTTTTTTGTTAAGTATATAATTCCACATGTGTTAATTCATAGTTTTGATGCCTTCAGTGTGAATGTACAATTTTCATAGTCATGAAAATACAGAAAAATCTTTAAATGAGAAGGTGTGTACAAACTTTTGGTCT
This sequence comes from Ranitomeya variabilis, assembly GCF_051348905.1. NCBI lineage: Eukaryota > Metazoa > Chordata > Amphibia > Anura > Dendrobatidae > Ranitomeya > Ranitomeya variabilis. The sequence continues at coordinate 176,906,332 of NC_135236.1, read as the reverse complement.
GTACTGTATATGGGGGAGATAGATTATAAACTGCTTTATAGGTCAATGTTTGCAGCTTTAAGTGGATACGTTGTGGAAGTGGTAGACAATGAAATGATTTGCAGAGGGGAAAAGCGGAGGAGTAGCAAGGAAAGAAGTTAGGGTAGTGGTCCTGCGGAGTTCTCAGAAGGCTAATGAGTACAATTTAAAAAAAACTGACCATCACATCCAAACATAAACTAAGTGTGAACAGGTGCTTACCTAGAGTCACCAACTCATATACACTCAAACAAAAAAAGGCAGCACTCTGTAGCGCCATGGCATGCAAATATGAAATATGAAAATTGAATTGCATTGCTGCTCTAGAAATATGAAAAATTGAGAATGCTTAGCGCATAAATTGGCCAATTCATGTGTACCTGGAAGCCAGGTTAAGGCATTTCCAGTTTCCAGGACTTAACTTAATGCCAATCCTCTCTTACAATAAAGTCTTCATCTGTATTGGAACTTAATATGAATCTTCTCTTAGACTAAAATCTATATCTCTGTTGAGGGGTAGTGGTCCTGCTGTGATTAAAAACGCCTGAGGCTAAAAGGCGGCATGCTCAGTCAGAAGGCAAATGAGTACAAATTTCAAATTGTATATGAGTTGAATGGACTGCACTTAATGCAATGTGAACCTGGCCTTAGGCAAATGACGACCTCATCATTATACGTTTTGGCTCCAAATACTTAACATTTGCTATTTATTGTAATGTTGTCTTCATGGGTCCCTTTGGCTCTAGTGCCAGAGACAAATGCAACCTATGCCCCCTTTAGCTACATCCTGAAAAACCTCGTAAAGTACCTTGTCTCAATTAATCTGCATTAGTGATGAGCGAGCGTGCTTGCCAGTGCTCGAAACTTGAACGAGCATTGGGGTGGTCGGGTACTCTCATCGAGTATTGTGAGTGCTGGAGTACCATGCTTGAGTCCCAACATGTTTTGCGCCTGTTAGACAGCCAACAAACTGCTGCACCATTGAAACAAATGTCCTTTTCAGGGCTACATACTGTCCTTTCTCTGCTAAAACTGCTGTGACCATGTCACACACACACTACATGCTGTGATGCAGTGACCTATGTTACTGCCAGGGGGCACTGTATGTTATCCTCTGGATATACATGGAGGCGTATTTGTAATGATAACAATGAAACAGTGTCCGGCATGATTGTAAATGGCCGGTATGTGTCGCAGAGGGAGTCTACTCTGTAAGCCTGTAGTATTGTTGTTCTGGGACCTGTAGTCCCACAAGTATTTGTATAGTTTATAAAGGGAGGCTTGCAGGGTTAGCTGGTGAGTTGGGTGGCACTGGCTAACCACACACACCACGCATCTATGGGAGTGGTTACAGCTACATAATGTGACCAGGGTTTTGGGTCACGTAGTGATGAGCAAGTGTACTCATTGCTCGGGTTTTCCCGTGCACGTGTAAGAGGGTGGTGCTGTTATGGACAGTAGGGAACACGTTGTCACTTTAAGAGGCTGCACCCCCTTGTCTGGCATGATGGAATGTTCTGCTTCTCCCCTGCAAGAGTCGGTGTAATGAACTAGTCGGTGCAGAGTGCAGGTGTGGAGCTGGAGCAGCGTGTGTGAGCTGAGGCTGCTGCAGAGAGGACTTTTTGTACTGATAGCTGAAAGAGAGAAGAACTGTGTCCTGATATAGCTGTAAGAGAGCCATGAAGATACAGAGAAAGGGATTTACAGTTTCCAGGAGCATCCCTAGGATCCAGAAGCAAGGAGAAGACCACGTTTCACAGAGCTGACAGAAAGCCGTGCACACCACCGTATTAGACTGCTGGGGGCCCCCCTGGGACTGGACCTGATTCTCCAACAACACCGTGAGTTTGTTCCTGTTTGGTGCACCTGTTAGGGCCTAGTGTAGGCTTCAATAGTCAGTACACGGGAGCCGTGTGGCCTGCTTAGTAAAGGCCAGGGAGGTTATATGTAGAGTAGCATCATCACTTGTTTATTGTTTACATTTGCTGGTTAGACATATTTTGAGTCTGTAATAGTTGGAGCACCGTGCTGTTTTACGGAAAAGTTAAAGTTCATAACTCTTGAAAATTGTCTTTTGCCATTATATACCCCTGTTTGCATCTTTGTCATTCCCTTCATTCCTTGCCTTCCAATAAATCCACCCTTTGTTGTTTGCACCTCATCTTGTGTACAGTAGTCTTCCTGCACCATGGTGGTCCCCCGGCCATCGCTTCAAGTGGTGCTGCGAGCAGGCTACTGTCACCAAGATGGAGGCAGCAGACAGCAATGGCGGAAATGCTAATGTTAATGGAGATGCTGTGGGAATTGGTGGAACCCCTGCAAGGACACTCCCTATGGGCACCATAATAGTGTGCTACCAAAGTTTGACGGCAAGAATATGCCACTGTCCGACTGGGTGTCCTGGCTGCAAAGCACCCTGAAGATTTATAACATCAGCCCAGACCTTGAAGTGGACATTGCATTAACTGCCCTAGAGGGAGAAGCCCATAGAAACGTCTGCCTACAACCAGAACTCACCCGCAGTACCCTGAAGGAGCTAGTGAAGTTCCTGGAAGAGATCTACGGCGAGACTGCTAGCGCCGGACACCTTCGCGCCAAATTTTTCTCTAGGCTGCAGCGGGAAGAAGAAGGAATTTCTCAATATGCAACTGCACTGCAAGAAGTGTTAGCAGAGGTGCAGAGAAAGGAGGCGGATGGATTTGGCGGCATGGGCTCTAAAGACCGGATACTCCGGGAGCAATTAATTCTGGGACTGCACAGCACATCCTTGAGGCAAGCAATGTCAGAACAGGTCCGGGCAGATCCAGTTCTTACGTTTCGTCGAATCCTGGCGAAAAGAGTGGCCCGAAGTAAAGAAGAGAACTATGTGTCTGGGGTGATGCGTGTCCAGGGCGCCAATACCAGAGGGGACCCAAACCATCAGGAGGTGTTGGTCCAGGTGGTGTAAGACTTGCAGCGGTCCCTTGTCAACGTGCAAGAGAAACTGACCCAGATGGAGCGAAGAGTGGGGGAACTACAACAGTCTGACCCACCATACTCATGCAACCATTCTTCAGCCCGACTGATAGGGGATCAGTGGGAGCAAGCCCCCTCCTGTCAGGCATCTGAGGCACGAGGACAGGCTCGAGGTACCCCTCAGCGAGGAGGAGGCATCCAATGCTGGGAATGTGGAGGACGGGGGCACCTTGCCAGAGACTGTCGGAACTATACACAAGGCCAGCGGAAGCCGCCGTTAAACTACCAACCCCCACAGTAGTGCGGCACTCTGCAGGGGAGGCAAGAAGAGAGGCCACTCCACATCATAACAAACACTTGAATGCAGGGAGCCCCATGCTGCGTGCTGAATTCGAAGGAGTTCTAGTGGATTGCCTGATAGATACCGAGTCACAAGTGACAACGATGCCAGAAGCGTATTTCAAGCAGTATTTCCAGGGCCTGGCCAAGCCAGAAAAAGGGACATTGATTTGGTTGTTTGCTGTCAACCAACAACCGATCCCGGTCACAGGGGTCGTGTGGATCAATATTCGAATCTGTGGGCAAGAAGTTGGGAGAAAAGGGATCCTGCTAGTCCCTGAGCCTATCAAGGAGGATGTGCCTGTAGTACTGGGAATGAATATCCTACGTGAACTCGATCAGATTATGTTTACCAAACGGGGACCTGGATATTGGAAGAAGGCTACTACACATAAGCCTACTCAAGAAGCCCTTCAATGACTGATCCGCGTCTGTGGGACGCAGAAGAGAGTGCCATCCTATCAAACGGTAGGGGTCATCAGGGCTCCTGGTAAAGAACCTGTAATCCTACCTCCCGAGCGAGAAACTATAATATACCTTCCAGTGGGGACTCACCGCAACCTTGACGGATTGGAAGTGGTTGTTCAGCCTGTGGTAGGCGGAGGAGTGGACCAAGAAGTCATGATAGCTCGTATGATAGCTGTGGTCCAGCGAGGACATGTCCCCATAAGAGCTTTGAATGTGGGCCCCGGGGAGGTCACCTTGCCACGAAGGACAGATCTGGCCCTGGTGTACCTACATAAGGGTGAAGTGGGGAGTCAGAAGGAGATGTCTTTATCACCGAAAGAAGGCGCGGGGTGGACCCTAGCAGTTACTGCGGGGGACGAAGAGACGCCATCCCCGGAGTGGAGTGGGCGGGTCATCCTTGATCAAATGGAAGTGGATGTGAAGTCTCTGGGCCCTGAGCGTGTGCAAGCAATAGAAACTATGCTGTGGGAAAATCAGGCCGCATTCGCCAGTCACGCCGAAGATTTTGGCTGTACTGAAGCCATCACGCATGAGATACCAACTGGGGAAGCTCGTCCAATTCGAGAACAATACCGGCAGATCCCTCCCAAGATGTATCAAGAGGTGAAAACATAACTGAGGCAGATGCTGGATTCAGGAGTGGTGCAGAGTAGTCAGAGCCCTTGGGCAGCCTCGGTGGTGCTCGTCAAGAAAAAGGATGGGACCATCCGATTCTGTGTAGATTACAGGAAACTCAATGCCTGCGCTGTTCGAGACTTGTGCCCGTTGCCCCACATCGAGGAATCCTTGACAGCATTGGGGAAAGCCAAGTACTTCTCCACCCTGGACCTAGCAAGCGGATACTGGCAAGTAGCCATGGCAGAGAAAGACAAAGAGAAAACCGCCTTCATCCTCCCTATGTGGCTGTTCGAGTTTAACCGGATGCCCTTCGGGCTCTCCAATGCTCCAGGCGCATTTCAACGGCTGATGGAAAAGTGTTTGGGAGACTTAAATTTTGAGGCTACCCTGATCTATCTGGATGACATCATTGTGTTTTTGGCCTCATTCGAAGAACACCTTGCCCGGCTTGGACAGGTACTCGGAAGACTGCGGGCTCATAACCTGATGGTGAAGCCAAAGAAGTGCCACCTCTTCAAGAGAGAGATTGAGTACCTGGGCCACATAGTGTCACAAGATGGAGTTCTACCCTCGCCAGGAAAAGTGGCTGCTATCCAGAAGTGGCTGGTCCCTCGAACAGTGAGAGAACTCCAGGCCCTCCTGGGACTCGCTGGGTACTACCGCCGGTTTGTTAAAGAATTTGCAAAGGTGGCGGGTCCTGTTGTGAACTCTGTTTTCAGGCTCCCTCTTGTGGTCACTGGTGGTATGGTGTGACTTTTGCTTTGGGCTCCCCCTGATGGCTTTGTTTGTTATCCTGCTGGTCTCTGGCTATCAGCTGGTTCGTTATCCTCTGGGAGGTTCCTATATAGCTCTGTTTTGCTTTCACTTGTTGCCGGCTGTCGATGTAATCAGTGCTACTCAGATTCCTTCTGACTACCTTGCTCCCAGTCCATCCAGGATAAGCTAAGTTTTGTTTTGCTAATTTTTTGATCAGCAGTGTTTATCATGTTTTCTTGTCCAGCTTGCTAAAATGTTATTCCCTCGCTTGCTGGATGCTCTAGTGGACTGAGTTTCTCCCCACACACCATTAGTTGGTGCGTGGGTTCTTGAAATCTCAGGATGGATATTTTGTAAGGGTTTTTTATTGATCGCATAGACCCCTGCTCTATTTTCTGCTTTCTAGTACTAGTGGGCCTCTTTTGCTGAATCTGATTTCATCCCTACGTATGTGCCTTCTTCTTACTTCACCGTTAATGTTTGTTGGGGGCTTCTATATCTTTGGGGATTATTTCTCTGGAGGCAAGCGAGGTCTTTCTTTCTCTTTAGGGGTAGCTAGTTCCTCAGGCTGGCTCGAGACGTCTAGGAATTTTTTAGGCACGTTCACCGGCTACCTCTATTTGTGTTGGATAGGTTCAGATTTGCGATCAGTCAAGTTACCATCTCCCTAGAGCTTGTCCTTAGTTTATTCACTTGCTGGTCTATTAGTGATCCTCAGCCACTAAGGATCATAACAGGGTCCTCTTAATGAGTTGCTGAGGGGGACTGTTGTGAACTCTGTTTTTGGGCTCCCTCTTGTGGTCACAAGTGGTACTGTGTGAGTGTTGTCTTTGGGCTCCCTCTGGTGGCTCTTTGTGTCATTCTGCAGGTCTGAGGCCGGATCAGCTGTCTCGTTATCTGTTAGCTGGTTTCCTATTTAGCTCACCTGGACTATCAGTTGTTGCCTGCTGTCGATGTATTCAGTGCTATTTTGATCTCTCCTGAATTCCTTCGCTATCAGTCTCTTCAAGAGAAGCTAAGTTTTCTGTTTGGTTATTTTTTGCTCATCAGTGTTCAATATGTTTCTTGGTTATTTATTTGTCCTTGTCCAGCTTGCTAATATGTGATTTCCTAGCTTGCTGGTAGCTCTAGGGGGCTGAGTTTCTCCCCTCACACCGTTAGTTGGTGTGGGGGTTCTTGAATTCTCAGCGTGGATATTTTGAATAGGGTTTTTTACTGACCGCACAGTTCCCTGCCTGTCTTCTGCTATCTAGTATTAGTGGGCCTCATTTGCTGAATCTGTTTTCATTTCTACGTTTTGTATTTTCCCTTTACCTCACCGTTATTATTTGTTGGGGGCTTCCTATATCTTTGGGGTCATTTCTCTGAGGCAAGTGAGGTCTTACTTTCTCTATAGGGGTAGCAAGTTTCTCAGGCTGCATCGAGACGTCCAGGAATTTAGGCACGTTCACCGGCTACCTTTAGTGTGTTTGGTTAGGATCAGGTTTTGCGGTCAGTCCAGTTACCACCTCCCTAGAGCTTGTTCTATGTTCAGTAACTTAGCTCGTTCATTCTGTGATCCTCAGCCACTAAGGATCATAACAGTACAGCAGGCCAAAAAGTGTTTAATGCATCGCAGAAGTGGGATAAGAGAAGCCCTGAGTACAATTTTTTTTTTCCTCTCCCTTTGCTGCAGTCTGTCCAGCTTCTCTCATCCCCTTAATCTCTGGGTGGCTTTGAGTTCAGCTGCAGACATGGATATTCAGAGTCTGACTTCTAGTGTGGATCAGCTTGCTGCAAGGGTGCAAAGCATTCAGGATTTTGTTGTTCACAGTCCTATGTCTGAGCCAAAAGTACCTATTCCTGAGTTGTTTTCTGGAGATAGATCTAGGTTTCTGAATTTTAAGAATAATTGTAAATTATTTCTTTCTTTGAGACCTCGTTCCTCTGGTGATTCCGCTCAGCAAGTTAGAATTGTTATCTCCCTGTTACGTGGCGACCCTCAAGATTGGGCTTTCTCCCTGGCGCCAGGAGATCCTGCATTGCTGAATGTGGATGCGTTTTTTCTGGCGCTTGGATTGCTTTATGAGGAACCTAATCTTGAGAATCAGGCAGAAAAGGCCTTGCTGGCTCTCTCTCAGGGCCAGGATGAAGCGGAGGTGTATTGTCAAAAATTTCGGAAATGGTCGGTGCTTACTCAATGGAATGAGTGTGCCCTGGCTGCAAATTTCAGAGAAGGTCTTTCTGAAGCCATTAAGAATGTTATGGTGGGGTTCCCCACGCCTGCAAGTCTGAATGACTCAATGGCTTTGGCCATTCAGATTGATCGGCGTTTGCGGGAGCGCAAATCTGCGCACCATCTGGCGGTGTTTTCTGAACAGAGACCTGAGTCTATGCAATGTGACCGAATTCTGACTAGAATTGAGCGGCAAAATCATAGACGTCAAAATGGGTTGTGCTTTTACTGTGGTGATTCAACTCATGTTATCTCAGCATGCTCTAAGCGCTTAAAAAAAAATCGCTAAAACTGTCACCGTTGGTACTATACAGCCTAAATTCATTTTGTCTGTTACTTTAATTTGTTCTCTGTCATCCTACTTGGTTATGGCTTTTGTGGATTCAGGTGCTGCCCTGAACCTGATGGATTTGTCGTTTGCCAGGCACTGTGGTTTTGTCCTGGAGCCTTTAGAATTCCCTATTCCACTAAGGGGAATTGATGCTACACCATTGGCTGAGAATAAGCCTCAGTATTGGACTCAAGTGACCATGTGCATGACTCCTGTACATCAGGAGGTAATTCGCTTTCTTGTGCTGCATAATTTGCATGATGTTGTCGTTTTGGGTCTGCCATGGTTGCAGGCCCATAATCCAGTACTGGATTGGAAAGCTATGTCTGTTTCAAGTTGGGGTTGCCAGGGGATTCATGGTGATACTCCTTTGGTGTCAATTGCTTCTTCCACTCCTTCTGAGGTCCCTGAGTTTTTGTCGGACTACCAGGATGTATTTGATGAGCCCAGATCCGGTGCCCTGCCTCCTCACAGGGATTGTGATTGTGCTATAAATTTGATTCCTGGTAGTAAGTTCCCTAAGGGACGACTTTTTAATTTGTCTGTACCAGAACATGCCACGATGCGGAGTTATATAAAGGAGTCTTTAGAGAAGGGACATATTCGCCCGTCCTCCTCCCCTCTTGGTGCAGGATTCTTTTTTGTGGCCAAGAAGGATGGCTCTCTGAGACCTTGTATTGATTATCGTCTTCTAAATAAAATCACGGTTAAATTTCAGTATCCTTTGCCATTATTATCTGATCTGTTTGCTCGGATTAAGGGGTCCAGTTGGTTCACCAAGATAGATCTTCGTGGTGCGTATAACCTTGTGCGTATTAAGCAGGGGGATGAATGGAAAACAGCATTTAATACGCCTGAAGGCCATTTTGAGTACTTGGTGATGCCTTTTGGACTCTCTAATGCTCCTTCTGTGTTCCAGTCCTTCATGCATGACATCTTCCGAGAATATGTGGATAAATTTATGATTGTGTATCTGGATTACATTTTGGTCTTTTCTGAGGACTGGGAGTCCCATGTGAAGCAGGTCAGGATGGTATTTCAGGTCCTACGTGCTAATGCCTTATTTGTGAAGGGCTCAAAATGTCTCTTCGGAGTACAGAAGGTTTCCTTTTTGGGTTTTATTTTTTCTCCTTCTACTATTGAGATGGACCCAGTCAAGGTCCAGGCTATTCATGACTGGACTCAGCCTACATCTGTTAAGAGTCTTCAGAAGTTCTTGGGTTTTGCTAATTTTTACCGTCGCTTCATTGCTAATTTTTCTGGCGTGGTTAAACCCTTGACGGATTTGACAAAGAGGGGTTCTGATGTGACTAATTGGTCTCCTGCGGCCGTGGAGGCCTTTCGGGAGCTGAAGCGCCGGTTTTCTTAGGCTCCAGTTTTGTGTCAGCCTGATGTCTCTCTTCCTTTTCAGGTCGAGGTTGATGCTTCTGAGATTGGAGCAGGGGCTGTTTTGTCGCAGAGAAGCTCTGATTACTCTGTGATGAAGCCTTGTGCTTTCTTTTCGAGAAAGTTTTCACCTGCCGAGCGGAATTATGATGTTGGTAATCGGGAGTTGTTGGCTATGAAGTGGGCATTTGAGGAGTGGCGACATTGGCTCGAGGGAGCTAAGCATCGTGTGGTGGTCTTGACTGATCACAAAAATCTGATTTATCTCGAGTCTGCCAAGCGGCTGAATCCTAGACAGGCTCGTTGGGCGTTGTTTTTCTCCCGTTTCGATTTCGTGGTCTCGTACCTGCCTGGTTCGAAGAACGTGAAGGCTGATGCTCTTTCTAGGAGTTTTGTGCCTGACTCTCCGGGAGTTTCAGAGCCGGCTGGTATCCTCAGAGAGGGAGTGATTTTGTCTGCCATTTCCCCAGATTTGCGACGAGTGCTGCAGAAATTTCAGGCGGATAGACCTGACCGTTGCCCACCAGAGAGACTGTTTGTCCCAGATAGATGGACCAGCAGAGTTATTTCCGAGGTTCATTCTTCGGTGTTGGCAGGCCATCCTGGGATTTTTGGTACCAGAGATTTGGTGGCTAGGTCCTTCTGGTGGCCTTCCTTGTTGCGGGATGTGCGTTCCTTTGTGCAGTCCTGTGGGATTTGTGCTCGGGCTAAGCCTTGCTGTTCTCGTGCCAGAGGTTTGCTTTTGCCTTTGCCTGTCCCGAAGAGGCCTTGGACGCACATTTCCATGGATTTTATTTCGGATCTTCCAGTCTCTCAGAGAATGTCTGTCATCTGGGTGGTGTGTGATCGCTTTTCCAAAATGGTCCATTTGGTGCCCTTGCCTAAGTTGCCTTCCTCCTCCGATTTGGTTCCTCCATTTTTTCAGAATGTGGTCCGCTTGCACTGCATCCCTGAAAATATTGTGTCTGACAGAGGATCCCAGTTCGTGTCCAGATTTTGGCGGATCTTTTGTGCTAAGATGGGCATTGATTTGTCTTTTTCGTCGGCCTTCCATCCTCAGACGAATGGCCAAACCGAGCGAACTAATCAGACCTTGGGAACTTATTTAAGATGTTTTGTTTCTGCTGATCAGGATGATTGGGTGACTTTTTTGCCATTGGCCAAGTTTGCCCTTAATAATCGGGCTAGTTCTGCTACTTTGGTTTCGCCTTTTTTCTGCAATTCTGGTTTTCATCCTCGTTTTTCCTCGGGTCAGGTTGAGCCTTCTGACTGTCCTGGGGTGGATTCTGTGGTGGATAGGTTGCAGCAGATTTGGAACCATGTGGTGGACAATTTGAAGTTGTCACAGGAGAAGGCTCAGCGCTTTGCCAACCGCCGTCGCGGTGTGGGTCCCCGACTTCATGTTGGGGATTTGGTATGGCTGTCTTCAAGGAATGTTCCTATGAAGGTCTCCTCTCCTAAATTCAAGCCTTGCTTCATCGGTCCTTATAAGATTTTGGAAATCATTAACCCGGTGTCATTTCGTCTGGACCTCCCAGCGTCGTTTGCCATTCATAACGTGTTCCATAGGTCTTTGTTGCGGAGGTATGTGGTGCCTGTGGTTCCTTCTGTTGAGCCCCCTGCCCCGGTGCTGGTTGAGGGCGAATTGGAGTACGTGGTGGAGAAGATCTTGGATTCTCGTATTTCTAGACGGAGGCTTCAGTATTTGGTTAAGTGGAAGGGCTATGGTCAGGAGGATAATTCCTGGGTTGTCGCCTCTGATGTTCATGTGGCCGATTTGGTTCATGCCTTCCATGTTGCTCACCCTGATCGCCCTGGGGGTTTTGATGAGGGTTCGGTGACCCCTCCTCAAGGGGGGGTACTGTTGTGAACTCTGTTTTTGGGCTCCCTCTTGTGGTCACAAGTGGTACTGTGTGAGTGTTGTCTTTGGGCTCCCTCTGGTGGCTCTTTGTGTCATTCTGCAGGTCTGAGGCCGGATCAGCTGTCTTGTTATCTGTTAGCTGGTTTCCTATTTAGCTCACCTGGACTATCAGTTGTTGCCTGCTGTCGATGTATTCAGTGCTATTTTGATCTCTCCTGAATTCCTTCGCTATCAGTCTCTTCAAGAGAAGCTAAGTTTTCTGTTTGGTTATTTTTTGCTCATCAGTGTTCAATATGTTTCTTGGTTATTTATTTGTCCTTGTCCAGCTTGCTAATATGTGATTTCCTAGCTTGCTGGTAGCTCTAGGGGGCTGAGTTTCTCCCCTCACACCGTTAGTTGGTGTGGGGGTTCTTGAATTCTCAGCGTGGATATTTTGAATAGGGTTTTTTACTGACCGCACAGTTCCCTGCCTGTCTTCTGCTATCTAGTATTAGTGGGCCTCATTTGCTGAATCTGTTTTCATTTCTACGTTTTGTATTTTCCCCTTACCTCACCGTTATTATTTATTGGGGGCTTCCTATATCTTTGGGGTCATTTCTCTGAGGCAAGTGAGGTCTTACTTTCTCTATAGGGGTAGCAAGTTTCTCAGGCTGCGTCGAGACGTCCATGAATTTAGGCACGTTCACCGGCTACCTTTAGTGTGTTTGGTTAGGATCAGGTTTTGCGGTCAGTCCAGTTACCACCTCCCTAGAGCTTGTTCTATGTTCAGTAACTTAGTTCGTTCATTCTGTGATCCTCAGCCACTAAGGATTATAACAGGGGACCGCTGGAGTGCCGAAGACCCAGTGCATCCCCTGGGCACAGGGAAAAGACGAGGCCTTCCAGGCTATAATGAATGCCCTTACCTCCGCCCCGATTTTGGCCTATGCAGACTTCGATCAACCGTTCCTGTTGTACACAGATGGTAGCCTTCATGGACTCGGTGCAGTACTTTCTCAGATACAGGATGGACATGAGAGAGTCATCGGGTATGCTAGCAGGTCCCTGCGAGACAGCGAAAGAAACCCTCACAATTACAACTCCTTCCGGTTAGAGCTCCTGGCCCGGGTGTGGGCCATGACAGAAAAGTTTGCAGGCTTCCTGACTGGTACCAAGATTGAAGTTCGAACAGACAATAATCCCCTGGCCCACCTTGAGAGTGCTAAATTGGGGACCTTGGAACAACGGTGGGTGGCTCGCCAAGCCAAGTTCGACTTTACCATCCGTTATCGCTCTGCTACCGAAAACGCAAATGCTGATGGGCTGTCAAGAGTGACTGTGGAGACTCCAGTGGGGGATCTTGATGAGCAACTCGAAGAGGAGGAAACCCCTGACTTTCGTAAGTTCAAGCCCTCAATGGTTGCGGCCCAGTCAAGAAGGGAGGCCTGCACATTACCCCAGTCCCTGGGGAGAACCAATGAGGAATGGGGACACGTTCAGCATGAAGACGAAGGTCTGAGACAGATGAAATGGTGGGTAACTCAAAAGCGGAAGCCTGGCAAACAAGAGAGAGATGATCTGGACTCTGAAATGAGGAGTGTGTTACACCAGTGCCTTAGACTGGAAGTGTGAGAGTCAGTGCTATATCGTAAGAGGCAACAGCCAAAAGATATGGAAGTAAGGTGGCAAGTGGTCATTCCAGGAAAAATGGCTCAAGAAGTAGCTAAAGAAGCCCACGAATTTGGAGCGCACTTCGGCCCCACAAAGACCTACCAATGGTTACAGCGGTATGTGTATTGCCCCCGGTTGGAGTTTGTGGTGGAAGATGTTTGCCGGCAATGTCGAGTATGTGACCTCATTAAGAGTACCGAACAGAGGGCACCCATCCAAACCATACAAACTAAGGAACCGCTAGAAGTCTTGATGATCGACTATCTCCTCGTGGGACACTTGGCCCGGGGGCTGCAATACTGTTTGGTGATGACCGATCATTTCTCTAAGTTTGCAGTAGTCACTCCGACTAGAGATCAGACTGCGGAATCGGCGGCACGAGCCATTTGTCAAGACTTCATCCGGGTGTATGGGTGCCCAAAGCGCATCCACTCCGACCAAGGCGCATGTTTCCAAGGCAAGGTGATGGAAGAATTGTATCGTATGTATGGCATCGAGCGGTCCCGGACCACCCCTTACCACCCTCAAGGCAACGGAGCTTGTGAACGCTTCCACCGAACCTTACTTCAAATGCTGAGAACGTTGGAGGAGGATAAGAAGGCGTGTTGGCCAGACTATCTGCCGGAATTGGTCTGGACCTACAACAATCGGGTCCACTCCACCACGGGTTATACCCCCTATCTACTGTTGTTTGGAAGAGCTGGACGAGAGATCATTGAGCTGAATTTGGAACAGCCAGAGGAGCTGATGGAGCGAACTGTAACTTCATGGGTGAAAGAGCATCGGCAACGATTGCAAACGATACGGCGGTTGGTGGGTCAGCAGCTGCAAGAAAAAGAACATACAGGCCGCAAACTGACTCAAGAGTTACCGCTCCAACCTGGAGACCGAGTATTAGTCAGAGAGAAACGCCCCAAGGGAAAACTAAGTGAGAGATGGGAAGCACAGCCGTACAAAGTTATCGAGCGAGTGTATGCTACCGGCCCTGTCTACAAGGTACAGATTGAGACTGGGGCTTCCGCCCCTAGAGTACTTCACAGAAATATGCTGCGGCCTTGCCGATCTGAGGTCTGTTCTACACCATTGTCACCTGAAGGCGCTACTCCACTTCCTGAATCTGTCATGCCTGATGGTGAAATCAATAATGAGTGGTGGACCGTCCCTGACACAGTAAGGGGTCCTCAGCCGCACAGATACGGTAATCCCATGGATGTACCAGTACCGCCATGCGAGGACGAGACCAGACAAGAGCTAACAATGTCTCCTGCAACAAGTGTTCCTCTGGAAGATAGTCAAGTCTTGCCTGACAGCCAAGAGCTTCGGAGATCCCAGAGGTCTAATGCAGGGGTTCCACCAGTCCGATATGTAGAACAGTGTGCTCTGTCTGTTTTTACAACTTTGTTGCCTCCTCTATAGGTGCTGTTTCCGCATTGCACGTTCCTCCATTACACTTTGACCCTGATGCTGTGATGGCCGAGGACGACCATCATTAGGAAGGGAGGCATGTAAGAGGGTGGTGCTGTTATGGACAGTAGGGAACACGGGTTAGCTGGTGAGTTGGGTGGCACTGGCTAACCACACACACCACGCATCTATGGGAGTGGTTACAGCTACATAATGTGACCAGGGTTTTGGGTCACGTAGTGATGAGCAAGTGTACTCATTGCTCGGGTTTTCCCGTGCACGTGTAAGAGGGTGGTGCTGTTATGGACAGTAGGGAACACGTTGTCACTTTAAGAGGCTGCACCCCCTTGTCTGGCATGATGGAATGTTCTGCTTCTCCCCTGCAAGAGTCGGTGTAATGAACTAGTCGGTGCAGAGTGCAGGTGTGGAGCTGGAGCAGCGTGTGTGAGCTGAGGCTGCTGCAGAGAGGACTTTTTGTACTGATAGCTGAAAGAGAGAAGAACTGTGTCCTGATATAGCTGTAAGAGAGCCATGAAGATACAGAGAAAGGGATTTACAGTTTCCAGGAGCATCCCTAGGATCCAGAAGCAAGGAGAAGACCACGTTTCACAGAGCTGACAGAAAGCCGTGCGCACCACCATATTAGACTGCTGGGGGCCCCCCTGGGACTGGACCTGATTCTCCAACATCACCGTGAGTTTGTTCCTGTTTGGTGCACCTGTTAGGGCCCAGTGTAGGCTTCAATAGTCAGTACACGGGAGCCGTGTGGCCTGCTTAGTAAAGGCCAGGGAGGTTATATGTAGAGTAGCATCATCACTTGTTTATTGTTTACATTTGCTGGTTAGACATATTTTGAGTCTGTAATAGTTAAAGCCGAGATGCGAACTCTGCTTCAGGAAAATGGCCGCCGCGATCTCCATCTGCGCACGCGCGGCATCCAGCGGCCATTTTCCTGAAGCCGCGGCCAGCAGAGCGCCGCGGCCAGCAGAGCGCCGCTTCTGCGCACGCGCGGCCAAAGGAAGATGGCCGCCCCCACCAATCACCAATGAAATAGTGCACATCGCGCTCTTTTAACTCCCCTGTACAGTGGATTCGGGACCTTGGGCATGCGCAAACCACTACGCCACCAACGGAAAACTAAGCAAGATCTGGGGGAAGACACCACGCCCTTTTGACCAGACCAGCCTGATTGACAGGCGAAAAAGGAGACTTTGCAAAGGTAATTCGGCAGCTTCGGTGGGTAATAAACGCATAACAAACACACTAATGTAACGCCCACCTCTGCCCCTATTTAACGCTATTTTTATCCCATCTTCCAAAAACGTGGTGACAGGTGCCCTTTAATAACTGTGTTACTATATTACGTAGTTGCACAGATGAAAAAATAGAAAAGTTGTAAATGCAGACATGATGGTGAAAATAACAATGTTGAATAGTGGTAAAAACATGACAAATCATATCACACATGTATAAGTTGAGAAGTCTCACTCATATTTCTGATGATCTTGTTACCATGTATCAGAGAAGGGAAAAGCTATGAGTTTACATTCCACAAGTGGAATGTTATTTTTGGTGCTGTTTCATTCAGCTAAATGGGGATTCCTAAAACTGATGGATAGTAACAACCCAGCAGCTGTGTAGCAGGTCAGATCAGAAATTTCTTAAAAACAAGAAAAATCCAAGAAAAATCCAAAGAGGGGTATTTATCTAGTGCATTAAAAAAATACATATTTTTCTGTAACTTTTCATGTTTTTACAATAGGCCCACCAGTTTTCTGGAAATTGGGTAGGGCTTCTTTGCTAACATTGCAACACAATTAATATAATGCCATAGAAAAGGTTGATACATAAAATTAGAGTAATGAGAATTTTTGAAAATATGTATTACTGGTTTTACAACTGGCTCAGGATAGGAAACCAAGGGTGAATATTGATAGAACATACTTGGATTGAGCCACAATTAATAGTGTGGTACCAAGCGGGTCAGTATTAGGCCCTCTTCTTTTTAACATATTTATTAATAACCCTGTAGAGGGCATACAGAGTAGAATTTCAATATTTGCAGATGATAACGAACTTTGCAAGGTAACAACACAAAGGAGGCTAATTTAATGTTACAGAGAGATGTATATAAACTGGAGGCTTGGGCTGAGAAATGGCAATTTATGTTTAATGTAGATAAATGTAAGGCCATGCATTTGGGCAGAGGAAATAAAATGTATATTTATGTACTAAATTGTAAACACTTGATAAAACTGTCAATAAAAAAGACTGATTAGATGGCAAGCTCAACTTTAGTAACCACTGCCAAGCAGCTGCTACCAATGCAAATAAAATAATGGGATGCATTCAAAGAGGCATAGATGCTCATGACAAGAATATAGTTTTGCATCTATACAAGTAACTAGTGCGGCCACACTTAGAATACTGTGTACAATATTGCTCTCTGGTATATAAGAAGGACATAGCTGAACTTGAGCAGATGCAGAGAAGAGTGACCAAGGTTATTAAGGGAATGGGTGTACTGTAATACCAAGACAGGTTATAAAACTTGGGATTATTCGGTTTTTAAAACAAAGGCTTAGAAGAGATCTTATTACAAAGTACAAATTTATGCGGGAACAGTATAAAAATATATGAGGGTGTTTTTCTAATGATCTTTTTACACCTAGACCTGCAACAGTGACAAAGGGGTATACTCCTAGAGCAGGGGTGAAAAACATTTTTGAGTCCGCAAAGAAAATATATCCTGTCTGTCTTGTGGTTTGTGTAAAGACAGACTCCAAGTCCATTTTTTAACATATCAACTTTACTCAACAAGTTCAGTTCAGTCACAGATACCGCACCGTAATTCTTATTGACATCACAGTTGCTTCCAGCTGTGCTGTTCCTTGCTCTCCTGGCAGTCTTTGTCCCTGAAACATTCCATCCGGTACTGCAGCTTCCTGACTTTCTGAGCTAGTTCTTGCTTGGGGATCCACACCTGTTTTCCCCTCCTCACAGATTTCCATCCAATTGGGACAAAGTGTCCCAATTATATCTACTCCTACCCCTCCCAACTGGGAAATGCCCTATAGCCTTTACTATTTTCTGTACTGAACTTATCTAATTTCCTAAACTACAGTGCACTCCACTGTACTAAACCCAATTCTAACCATTGTTACTGCTCTAATTCCTACACTTGTACTCTAGTTTCCTAACTCTGTCCCTAGTCCTATAAAAATACACAACTGTACATTACATCTATGTCATCACATAATAAACCATGCTACACTTTAGAAGTAGCCATTTAATAGGAAGGGATGCAGGGTATGAAGTGACTTCAACACACCCTTACAGTGACACTGAGCCTTAGGTTTACAGCACATTGTTTAAGTTGATCATTTTTGGAAGTGCATTGAACAGCAGGGTGGATTGCTGCTGAGGGGAAAAAAAATCTCTTTAAATCTTCTGCTTAGCGAGTGTGAACAAACTGAGTGTGACCGGAGCATAAGTGCCAACGGATCTGTATTTTATTAATACTTTGCATTTATTTTTTATTTAACTTTTCTGTCTGGTGCAATCCCCATTAGGAAATGTGCTCCACTATTGTTAATGCCATCCAGTGCACATCTTGCCACATGTATGCAATCCTTGATCAGCCGGTCGAGGGTGCATACTGCTGTGTGAGATGTGAGCATGTTGTGCATTTGGAAGCCCAGATACTGGATCTAAATGTTCAGCTTTCAACACTGAGATCCATTGACAATATGGAAGGGAGTCTTGTGCTCACTGAGCAGACGCTCAATGGGATAGATGAGGGGGGATAGTAGGAAGGAGCTGCAGGACAATGAAGCAGCAAGCTGGATGACAGAAAGCAGGGTAAAGGGAAGAGTGCCAGGGAGGCTAGTCCTGATCTGGCACACCCCAATAAGTTTGCTAAGTTGGCAGATGAGGGGGGTGCCAGTACAGGGGTAGCACTGCTGCAGCCAGGCATGTCCTCTAAAAGCCGGAGGAGTGTCTGCTACAGTAAGGGGGGAAATAGGAGAGCAGGGCAGGCCAGACAGGTGCTGGTAGTGGGGGACTCAATTATTAGGGGAACAGATAGGGCAATCTGTCACAAAGACAGGGATCGTCGAACGGTGTGCTGCCTACCTGGCGCTCGAAGGGGATTTTTTGGCGTGCACTCAGTCAAATAAGGCGAGGTGCTGGTGTAATGGACCAAAGGCCCTGGTATAGTAGATTATCAAAATCACCGCACTCTCTATAGATGCCAAGAATAACAGTTTATTAACCTAAGTAAAGCTGGGAGCGTAACAGAATATTCCAGTATATGCGATTGAACAACGTTTCGGCTCAACCTGAGCCTTTTTCACATCGATTCAACACACGAAAGGTATCGAGGCCACTAAGTATCTATTATGTCAATCCACAATGTCTGAGGATGCTATCCAATTCTGCCTGGACCTACTCACCCTAGTGCTTTTTGAGAATTACTTCCTATTCGAGGACACCTTTTACATCCAGAAGTGCGGGACCGCGATGGGCTCGAACGTTGCGCCAGCTTACGCCAATGCGTTTATGAACCACTTCGAGACAACCCATGTGTTCACAAACCAACTTTTTCTCCAACATGTTTTATGTTATCACCGCTACATTGATGACATCTTTCTCATCTGGACAGGTACCTCAGACACACTACTATCCTTTCATTCTCACTTGAACTCCATCCTCCCCGAACTCCAATTTACCATTTATCATGATACCAACTCAGCACCCTTTCTAGATACCACAGTCATCAAGGATACAAATGGAGACCTCTCAACTGATATGTATTGCAAACCTACTGACTGTAATAGTCTCCTGCATTATACCAGTTGTCACCCACGTTCGTTGAAAAATAGCCTGCCACGTTCCCAACTTAACAGGGTAGTCCGCATTGTTTCTGATCCTGTCAAACTCAATGATAGACTGGATACTATGACTTCAAAATTTCAAGCACGATGTTATCCCCCCAGACTTCTCGCTGATGAGAGAGCACGAATTCTGTCGCCTCCTTCTCCTCGTCCCCCACGTAACACCAGTGAAAGGATTCCATTTGTTCATACATTTCATCCACTGGTTCCCAGAGTCCATTCCATTATTAAGAGACACTGGCCACTTCTAGCCAAGGCCTATCCAACCATACTTCCCTTCAAGGAACCAGCTCTGATGTGCAACAAAAGACCTCCTAATATTAAGGACCAACTCGTAAGAGCGGATATTGGTAGTAAGCGGCTCAGCACCACACAGAGATTTCTGGGCACCCAACGAAATGGCACCTTCCCCTGCTTGAACTGCGCAGCTTGTTCTAATGTCATAAAATCCAGTACTGTAACTCACCCCAGAACCGGAAAGTCCTACCCAATACACGGGTTCTACACATGCGACTCAAACTTTGTCGTATATTTAATCAAATGCCCATGTGGCCTCCTATACATAGGAGAAACCACACAACACATAAAGGACAGAATTGCCAGTCATAAATCGACTATCAGGTGCGGTAAGAACTGGTTGCCTTTACCGGACCATTTTACCAAATTTAGACACACAGTGGCACAGTTAAAATTTCAGGTTATCGAGCAGGTCCCCCGTCCCAGGAGAGGAGGTGATCACGTAAAACTTCTTAAAGCGCGGGAAACCCTCTGGATTTATAAACTTGACACTCTGGCCCCCAGAGGACTCAATAGGGAAATTGATTGGTTAATATGAATTTTACTATACCACTTAATTTTTTATCCTCTTTTCGCAGACTCGCTAAAATATGACCCTATAGGACCTACAATTCTAATGTGGGTGAGTTGCCCCGAGTTCCCTGGTTTTTCCTTCCCCTACTTATAATTTTTTATAATTTTCTATATCTCCCCATTTTGTTTTGTCCCCATTATAATTTCCCTTTATATACTATCCTGCAGGTTCACAAGGTACATATGTCACACCTACATATACATTGCGGCATTACTTAATCCCTGGATTACAATGTGTCCCCACCAGGCCATCTGAGTCACTACATAGCGCTTCACTCCAGGCCATTAACAGCGCTTGCCAACTCCTATAATTATCCCTAGTATACTGCCATGAAGGAAAATGCAAAACACCAAAAGAAACAACCTTCACACCAAGGCAGAAAAATAAAATAAAAACAATCTTTATTCCAATATAACACATATATACATTAAAATCAATTGTTGGCAGGTACGGTATTCAAGACACAGGACAGAGGTGGGTAACCCAGAATAAAAACTCCATAATAGATATAGGTAAAATAAGTCAAATAAATACACATGTGCAGTCACTCATATATATTACACATCATAGCAGTAAATAGCAGCATAAATGATATTGCTACTAAAGGCAAGGTAAGCCAGTAAAGTGCTAATGTGCTAGTGCAGACAAAAAATATACAACACACATGATATCGGCAAGTAGTAACATATATATATTTACCAGTAGGAGCTCCTGGGGACCCACCACACCCGACGCGCGTTTCGCACCGAAAATCACTAAAATTGACAAATCTCCGGGCCCGGATGGGATACACCCCCGAGTACTGCAGGAATTAAGTACAGTCATTGATAGACCATTATTTTTAATCTTTAAAGACTCCATAGTAACAGGGTCTGTACCACAGGACTGGAGTATAGCAAATGTGGTGCCAATATTCAAAAAGTGGTCAAAAACTGAACTAGGAAATTATAGGCCAGTAAGCTTAACCTCTACTGTGGGTAAAATCCTGGAGGACATTCTAAGGGATGCTATACTGGAGTATCTGAAGAGGAATAACCTCATGACTAGTGTTGAGCATTCCGATACCGCAAGTATCGGGTATCGGCCGATACTTGCGGTATCGGAATTCCGATACCGGGATTCCGATACTTGCCGCGTATCGGATACCGGAATCGGAAGTTCTAAGATTCAAAAAGCAGAAATTCAGCCAATGAGATTGATTCCAAGTGTGGGCACATCCTGTTTAGCATGGAGGGCATGAAACTACTGGCAAGGCTGTGATTGGCTGGTGTAATGATGTCATGATGCAGTTTAAAAGTCGCTGGCGCCATTTTGCGATCACTCTGCTGTGAATTCAGTTAGTGACAGGACGCTGTTTGCTGACTGAGGGACAGTTTAGAGATAGCGATTTGCTTCTTTGTGCTTTCCAAAGGCTAATTTAGCAACCGCTGTGTTCACCTACTATTCACCTTGCTTTTGCCTTGTAGCGCTGTTTTCACAGCGATCTGCAGGGTCTGTGTGTGTGTGTGTGTGAGTGCAGCCCAGTCTCCAGTCTGAGTGCAGCCACATAGGCCATCCATAGTTGGTTGTATTCAGTTCAGGGAGGGTGGTTCATTGCCTCATACTGTTCCTTTTTTTTTTTTTTTTCCCAAGTAGTGTAGTCTGCTGCTAATTTATTCAAAAAAATCCTATTAGTGTCTTTCCACCCGTCTCCAGCTAATTTGTGGAAAAACACTACATAGGATAAAGTAGAGGAGGGTTTTTGGGCCTTGCAGCGCCGTTTACGGCTGTCTGCACGGTCTCCGTGTGACTGCAGCTCGCCCTGTAATCTGTGAGCAGCTGTAGCCTGGTTGTCTCCAGCTCAGGGTTTTTCACTGCGTCATACCGCCAAATCAATTTTCTTTTTTTTCAAAGTAGTGTAGTCTGCTGCTAATTAATTTTAAAAAATCCTATTAGTGTCTTTCCACCCGTCTCCAGCTAATTTGTGGAAAAACACTACATAGGATAAAGTAGAGGAGGGTTTTTGGGCCTTGCAGCGCCGTTTACGGCTGTCTGCACGGTCTCCGTGTGACTGCAGCTCGCCCTGTAATCTGTGAGCAGCTGTAGCCTGGTTGTCTCCAGCTCAGGGTTTTTCACTGCGTCATACCGCCAAATCAATTTTCTTTTTTTTCAAAGTAGTGTAGTCTGCTGCTAATTAATTTAAAAAAATCCTATTAGTGTCTTTCCACCCGTCTCCAGCTAATTTGTGGAAAAACACTACATAGGATAAAGTAGAGGAGGGTTTTTGGGCCTTGCAGCGCCGTTTACGGCTGTCTGCACGGTCTCCGTGTGACTGCAGCTCGCCCTGTAATCTGTGAGCAGCTATAGCCTGGTTGTCTCCAGCTCAGGGTTTTTCACTGCGTCATACTGCCAAATCAATTTTCTTTTTTTTCAAAGTAGTGTAGTCTGCTGCTAATTAATTTAAAAAAATCCTATTAGTGTCTTTCCACCCGTCTCCAGCTAATTTGTGGAAAAACACTACATAGGATAAAGTAGAGGAGGGTTTTTGGGCCTTGCAGCGCCGTTTACGGCTGTCTGCACGGTCTCCGTGTGACTGCAGCTCGCCCTGTAATCTGTGAGCAGCTATAGCCTGGTTGTCTCCAGCTCAGGGTTTTTCACTGCGTCATACCGCCAAATCAATTTTCTTTTTTTTCCAAATAGTGTAGTCTGCTGCTAATTTATTCAAAAAAATCCTATTAGTGTCTTTCCACCCGTCTCCAGCTAATTTGTGGAAAAACACTACATAGGATAAAGTAGAGGAGGGTTTTTGGGCCTTGTAGCGCCGTTTACGTCTGTCTGCACGGTCTCCGTGTGACTGCAGCTCTATCTGTTGTCAGTTCAGCCCCCAAAAAATAAATAAATAATAAAGTTCACCAAACACACCAGTTACACCACTTTACATTTCTGTAGGCCACATTAGCTCATATTAAAGTCTAGTCCACACTTTAGATAATTAGTGCTTCTTATACCTGTTAGGAGGAGTTGCTCAGGAATAAGCACACAAATCCGTTAGTACTTTTCTGCTTATCTTTATCAGTCAACCAAGATGAAGAAGGCAGTGAGTAAGGCACGGGGGCGTGGGAGCCGTCGCGGAGCAGGGAGGGGACGTGGGGATTCTGTGCCTGCTGCGGGCACCGGTGACTCATCAGCACCCACTTTCACCAGGCAACAGTCGTTCATGCGAAGCTTTGTGTCCGAGCGCCGTACACCGCTGCTGCGTGAAGAACAAATTGAAGCTGTTGTCGGATGGATGGCAGCTAATGCATCAACTTCCATTAGTGCCACATCCTCTCAGACACAGAGCACTGGAGAGCAGCCATCTGTCTCTTCACCACCTGCCAAATTGCCCAGGCAGACAGAGAGCCCAGGACAGGAGCCGTCTCTACTTCTGTTCTCTGAATCTCTTGGCTTGGAAACAGGGGGCCAGCCAAGCAGCATTGGAGAAATGGAAGAAGAGGCAGGGTGCAGTGATGCCCAACAGCTTTTTCTGTCTTCCTCTGAAGAGGCGGGTGGGCCAGTGGCTCCGGTCACCACATCGCAGGCCGCATCAGCTGATGATGACACTCAGGTGCCACTTACTGGTGCGTGCTCTGCTGCTGAGACTACCCAGGAGGAGCAGTTGGGGGCAGAGGGTAGTGTAGATGATGAGGTCCTCGACCCATCTTGGCGTGAGGGACAGGAAGGTGGTGGGAGCAGCTCTGAGGAAGAGATTCCCCGTACGGCCCAAAGAGGGAGAGGGAGGGGGAAGACTGCGGATCCTGCAGCCTCCGCTTTGGCACCCGTTAGGAGCATGTCTCTTCCAAAAGCCAAAAAGGGCGCTCCCAAGACTTGCAGTGCCTGGTCCTTTTTTGACACAGTTGCAGATGACATTTGCTATGTCAGATGCAACGTGTGTCATCAAAAAGTCAAAAGAGGGAAAAATGTCAGCAACCTCAATACCTCCAACATGTGGAAACATGTGCGCAACAGGCACCCGGCGGAGTTAGAAAAACACACTGAAGAGGTAGGCCAACCAACAGCGGCAGCTACCACCTCTTCAGCTCGTGTTGCCTCTTCCTCTACCTCACACGCAGCTGGTTCGGCGTCCTCCCAGGATCGCCGTGGAAGAACCTCTGCCCCTGTTGTCCAGAGACCCGCTGTAATTCCACCCGCAGCGCCACTTTCCCAGTCATCCACACACTCCCAGCCCAGTCTACAGCCATCGGTAGTACAGGCATGGGAGAAAAGGCGGCCTTTCTCGTCAAACCACCCACGAGCACAGGCTCTGACTGCAGGCATTGCCAAACTTCTGTCACTGGAAATGCTGTCATTCAGGCTGGTGGAGACTGACAGCTTCCGTGACTTGATGTCATTGGCAGTCCCACAGTACAATGTGCCCAGCCGCTTTTACTTCAGCAGGCAAGCCGTCCCTGCCCTGCAGAAGCATGTGGAGGGACACATAAAACACGCGCTACTGAACGCCGTCAGTAGCAAGGTCCACCTCACCACCGATGCGTGGACCAGTCAACATGGACAGGGGCGATACCTTTCCCTCACTGCCCATTGGGTTAATGTCGTTGAGCCGGGTACAGACCGTGCGAGTGGCGCAGGACGTGTCCTGCCCACTCCAAGGATTGCAGGAATCCATTCTGTACGCATTGACTCCTCCTCTTACACCAGTTCCTCAGAATCATCGCTGCAGGAGCCGTCACAGTCCACCTCCACATGGACCCGTGATGAACGTGTACCTGTTACGACCGACATGAGCACAGCCGTGGCCAAACGTCAACAGGCCGTCTTGAAATTAATTTTCTTGGGGAATCGTAGCCACACAGCGCAGGAGCTCTGGAATGCCATCAAGCAGGAGAGCGATGTGTGGTTTGTGCCAGCGAATCTCCAGCCAGGCATGGTAGTGTGTGATAATGGCCGAAATCTGGTGGCAGCTCTGGGCCTCGGCAACCTCACTCACATCCCATGTCTGGCACATGTGCTCAATTTGGTCGTGCAGAGCTTTTTGAGGGACTATCCGGATCTTGATGCACTGCTGCACAAGGTCCGCCTAGAGTGTGCTCACTTGCGGCGTTCCAGCACGGCAAAAGCGCGCATTGCGGCTCTGCAGCGCCGACACCGCCTGCCGGAACATCGCATCATATGTGACCTACCTACCAGGTGGAATTCCACGTTACATATGTTGGAGCGGTTGTGTGAGCAGCAGCAAGCTGTAATGGAGTACCAGCTGCTTCAGGCGCAAAAAAGTCGCAGTCAGCGCCGTACAGACTTCACAACCACAGAGTGGGCCACTATGAATGACGTCTGCCAGGTTTTGCGTCCCTTTGATTATTCCACGCGGATGGCGAGTGCAGATGATGCACTAGTCAGCATGACTGTCCCCCTTATCTGCCTGCTTGAAAAATCACTGCAAGCGCTAAGGGATGATGTTGTGGAAGAGGTGGAGGATGAGGATTCACCATTTCCATCATCTTCTGGACAGTCAGCGCCACGTGGTTCCTCACAAACGCGTAGGCAGGGGACCGTTTGTGAGGAGGATGAGGAGGAGTCAATGGAGGAGGAAGACATCCGTCCAGAGGAGGGAGTTACACAATTGTCCAGTACTCAGTGTGTACAGCGAGGGTGGGGTGATGACGAGCGGGCAGAGATCACGCCTCCAGCAGGGGACAGCGTTTCTTGGGCAGTTGGCAGTCTGCAGCACATGGTGGATTACATGCTGCAGTGCCTGAGAAACGACCGCCGCATCGCCCACATTCTCAACATGTCTGATTATTGGGTGTTCACCCTCCTCGATCCTCGCTACCGGGACAACGTAGAAAGCCTCATCACACCGTTGAACCGGGAGCGAAAAATGCGGGAGTACCAAGACACACTGGTCAATTCCATCATCTTCTCCATTCCAACTGAGAGAAGTGCTGCTAGTGCATTCCAAAGCAGCTCAGTGCGTCCAGGCCGTGGTGGAGGCTCTGCACAAAGAGGGAGCAGAAGCAGTGCCTCTGCCCAAGGCAAGACCAGTATGGCCGAACTGTGGCACAGTTTTCTGTGCCCGCCACAAAAGTCTACACCATCACAGACGGCTCCAGTCAGCAGGAGGCAACGGTTCCGTCAGATGGTGACAGACTACATGTCTTGCCCTCTTGCTGTACTCCCAGACGGCTCTTCCCCTTTCAAGTTTTGGGTCTCAAAGCTGGATACATGGCCAGAGCTAAGCCAGTATGCATTGGAGGTGCTGTCTTGCCCTGCGGCCAGTGTATTATCGGAACGTGTCTTTAGTGCTGCAGGTGGTGTACTAACTGACCGTCGCATGCGACTATCCTCCGATAACGTTGACCGGCTTACTTTCCTGAAAATGAACAAGGCCTGGATATCGCCGGAATTTGCCACTCCTCCTCCTGATTGAATAATTAGGTCACTGTATACGTTATCCAGGTCTCCTGTTGTGTTCATCTTTCTACCACCTGAACTTAAATTCCTGGGCTCCAACACCGCCAGTTGAGGCTCAGACGTGCCGTCTGCACAGTCAAAACATACGACCCAGTGTTATTGGGTTTCAGTAACGTCAGCTGATCCCCAGCTGTGTAGCCGGCAATGTGTCATGCGACCGCCACGCTGACACAACAACTGAAATGTAAGGGAATCTGTCCCCCCCCCCCAAGGCGTTTGTTACTGAAAGAGCCACCTTGTGCAGCAGTAATGCTGCCCAAGGAAAAGGTAGCTATTTTTGTTTAGCTCCTTGCACACGCAGAACTTAACACTTATAAAATGTGTCCACTGATACCGTAAAACCGTCCCGGAGGTGGGACTTTCCTTCGTAATGTGACGCAGCCCAGCCGTCATTCCTACCCCCCCGGCGCCGCGCACCGGCTCCTCAGCGTTGTTTTATTCCGTCCAGGAGCCTGCGCTGTTATGTTATCCCGTGGCCAGGCACACTTAGCGCTGCCCGTCTTCTGGCATCATTTGGTGTCTGGATGGCTGCGCCTGTGCGGCCGCGCTGGCAGAGAGCCCGCCTCGCAGTGTCTTCTGATTTAATCCCACTGGGGGCCTGGGATCCATGGACATGCGCAGTGCATATCTGAACCTCCACCTCTCACTCATTTCCCTATGGCTTCTTCAGACTGTTCGGTGTCAGCTGGTCCCTAACAGCATGCCACGGCCGTGACACCGCACAGTCTGAAGAAGCCATAGGGAGATGAGTGAGAGGTGGAGGTTCAGATATGCACTGCGCATGTCCATGGATCCCAGGCCC
Source organism: Ranitomeya variabilis (assembly GCF_051348905.1). Lineage (NCBI taxonomy): Eukaryota > Metazoa > Chordata > Amphibia > Anura > Dendrobatidae > Ranitomeya > Ranitomeya variabilis. The sequence goes on along the minus strand of NC_135236.1, from coordinate 176,879,313 downwards.
CCAGTGGGATTAAATCAGAAGACACTGCGAGGCGGGCTCTCTGCCAGCGCGGCCGCACAGGCGCAGCCATCCAGACACCAAATGATGCCAGAAGACGGGCAGCGCTAAGTGTGCCTGGCCACGGGATAACATAACAGCGCAGGCTCCTGGACGGAATAAAACAACGCTGAGGAGCCGGTGCGCGGCGCCGGGGGGGTAGGAATGACGGCTGGGCTGCGTCACATTACGAAGGAAAGTCCCACCTCCGGGACGGTTTTACGGTTGCAGGGGACACATTTTATAAGTGTTTAGTTCTGTGTTTGCAAGGAGCATGATGAAAAGAGCCACCTTTTCCTTTTGCATCTTTTGTGCTGCACAAGCTGGCTCTTTCAGCTACAAACGCCTTGGGGGGGGGTTAAAGGTTCCCTTTCGACTTTCTCAGGCTTCGGCCTACATTGTGTTCCTCTGCTTTTCCACCTGTCCCTGGGCTCCAACACCGCTAGTTGTTGCCTGGTAGTGCTGTACGCACAGTCCCAACAGTCGCTCCTCTGTTATTGGGGTTCAGTAACGTCAGCTGTTCCCCTGCTGTGTGTGTGGCAATCCCTCCTACCTCCTCCTACCTCCTCCTCCTCCACCTGTCCCTGGGCTCCAACACCGCCAGTTGCCGTCCAGAAGTGCTGTACGCACAGTCAACAGTCCCTCCTCTGTTATTGGGGTTCAGTAACGTCAGCTGTTCCCCTGCTGTGTGTGTGGCAATCCCTCCTACCTCCTCCTACCTCCTCCAACCTCCTCCTCCTCCACCTGTCCCTGGGCTCCAACACCGCCAGTTGCCGTCCAGAAGTGCTGTACGCACAGTCAACAGTCGCTCCTCTGTTATTGGGGTTCAGTAACGTCAGCTGTTCCCCTGCTGTGTGTGTGGCAATCCCTCCTACCTCCTCCAACCTCCTCCTCCTCCACCTGTCCCTGGGCTCCAACACCGCCAGTTGCCGTCCAGAAGTGCTGTACGCACAGTCAACAGTCCCTCCTCTGTTATTGGGGTTCAGTAACGTCAGCTGTTCCCCTGCTGTGTGTGTGGCAATCCCTCCTACCTCCTCCTACCTCCTCCTCCTCCACCTGCCCCTGGGCTCCAACACCGCCAGTTGCCGTCCAGAAGTGCTGTACGCACAGTCAACAGTCCCTCCTCTGTTATTGGGGTTCAGTAACGTCAGCTGTTCCCCTGCTGTGTGTGTGGCAATCCCTCCTACCTCCTCCTACCTCCTCCAACCTCCTCCTCCTCCACCTGTCCCTGGGCTCCAACACCGCCAGTTGCCGTCCAGAAGTGCTGTACGCACAGTCAACAGTCCCTCCTCTGTTATTGGGGTTCAGTAACGTCAGCTGTTCCCCTGCTGTGTGTGTGGCAATCCCTCCTACCTCCTCCTACCTCCTCCTCCTCCACCTGTCCCTGGGCTCCAACACCGCCAGTTGCCGTCCAGAAGTGCTGTACGCACAGTCAACAGTCCCTCCTCTGTTATTGGGGTTCAGTAACGTCAGCTGTTCCCCTGCTGTGTGTGTGGCAATCCCTCCTACCTCCTCCTACCTCCTCCAACCTCCTCCTCCTCCACCTGTCCCTGGGCTCCAACACCGCCAGTTGCCGTCCAGAAGTGCTGTACGCACAGTCAACAGTCGCTCCTCTGTTATTGGGGTTCAGTAACGTCAGCTGTTCCCCTGCTGTGTGTGTGGCAATCCCTCCTACCTCCTCCAACCTCCTCCTCCTCCACCTGTCCCTGGGCTCCAACACCGCCAGTTGCCGTCCAGAAGTGCTGTACGCACAGTCAACAGTCCCTCCTCTGTTATTGGGGTTCAGTAACGTCAGCTGTTCCCCTGCTGTGTGTGTGGCAATCCCTCCTACCTCCTCCTACCTCCTCCTCCTCCACCTGTCCCTGGGCTCCAACACCGCCAGTTGCCGTCCAGAAGTGCTGTACGCACAGTCAACAGTCCCTCCTCTGTTATTGGGGTTCAGTAACGTCAGCTGTTCCCCTGCTGTGTGTGTGGCAATCCCTCCTACCTCCTCCTACCTCCTCCTCCTCCACCTGTCCCTGGGCTCCAACACCGCCAGTTGCCGTCCAGAAGTGCTGTACGCACAGTCAACAGTCGCTCCTCTGTTATTGGGGTTCAGTAACGTCAGCTGTTCCCCTGCTGTGTGTGTGGCAATCCCTCCTACCTCCTCCAACCTCCTCCTCCTCCACCTGTCCCTGGGCTCCAACACCGCCAGTTGCCGTCCAGAAGTGCTGTACGCACAGTCAACAGTCGCTCCTCTGTTATTGGGGTTCAGTAACGTCAGCTGTTCCCCTGCTGTGTGTGTGGCAATCCCTCCTACCTCCTCCAACCTCCTCCTCCTCCACCTGTCCCTGGGCTCCAACACCGCCAGTTGCCGTCCAGAAGTGCTGTACGCACAGTCAACAGTCCCTCCTCTGTTATTGGGGTTCAGTAACGTCAGCTGTTCCCCTGCTGTGTGTGTGGCAATCCCTCCTACCTCCTCCTACCTCCTCCTCCTCCACCTGTCCCTGGGCTCCAACACCGCCAGTTGCCGTCCAGAAGTGCTGTACGCACAGTCAACAGTCCCTCCTCTGTTATTGGGGTTCAGTAACGTCAGCTGTTCCCCTGCTGTGTGTGTGGCAATCCCTCCTACCTCCTCCTACCTCCTCCTCCTCCACCTGTCCCTGGGCTCCAACACCGCCAGTTGCCGTCCAGAAGTGCTGTACGCACAGTCAACAGTCGCTCCTCTGTTATTGGGGTTCAGTAACGTCAGCTGTTCCCCTGCTGTGTGTGTGGCAATCCCTCCTACCTCCTCCAACCTCCTCCTCCTCCACCTGTCCCTGGGCTCCAACACCGCCAGTTGCCGTCCAGAAGTGCTGTACGCACAGTCAACAGTCGCTCCTCTGTTATTGGGGTTCAGTAACGTCAGCTGTTCCCCTGCTGTGTGTGTGGCAATCCCTCCTACCTCCTCCAACCTCCTCCTCCTCCACCTGTCCCTGGGCTCCAACACCGCCAGTTGCCGTCCAGAAGTGCTGTACGCACAGTCAACAGTCCCTCCTCTGTTATTGGGGTTCAGTAACGTCAGCTGTTCCCCTGCTGTGTGTGTGGCAATCCCTCCTACCTCCTCCTACCTCCTCCTCCTCCACCTGTCCCTGGGCTCCAACACCGCCAGTTGCCGTCCAGAAGTGCTGTACGCACAGTCAACAGTCCCTCCTCTGTTATTGGGGTTCAGTAACGTCAGCTGTTCCCCTGCTGTGTGTGTGGCAATCCCTCCTACCTCCTCCTACCTCCTCCTCCTCCACCTGTCCCTGGGCTCCAACACCGCCAGTTGCCGTCCAGAAGTGCTGTACGCACAGTCAACAGTCGCTCCTCTGTTATTGGGGTTCAGTAACGTCAGCTGTTCCCCTGCTGTGTGTGTGGCAATCCCTCCTACCTCCTCCAACCTCCTCCTCCTCCACCTGTCCCTGGGCTCCAACACCGCCAGTTGCCGTCCAGAAGTGCTGTACGCACAGTCAACAGTCCCTCCTCTGTTATTGGGGTTCAGTAACGTCAGCTGTTCCCCTGCTGTGTATACGGCAACGTGTACTGCGACCGCCACGCAGGCACAACAAGTTAAATGTAAGGGAACCTGACCCCCCCCCCCCCAGGCGTTTGTTACTGAAGGAGCCACCTTGTGCAGCAGTAATGATGCAAAGGGAAAAAGTGCCTCTTTTCGTGATGCTCCTTGCACATGCTGAACCAAACACTTATGAAATGTGTCCCCACACAGCGTTACACCGTCCGGTAGGTGGAACTTTCCTTTGTCGTGTGACGCAGCACAGCCATCATTTTTACCCCCTTGGCGCCGTGCGCCCCCTCCTCAGCGTTGTTTGAATCTGTCCCGGAGCCTGCGCTGTTAGGTTAGCCCTTGGCCATGCACACATGTTGCGCTGCCCGTCTTCTGACCTCATTTGGTGTCAGGCTGGCTGCGCCTGTGCGGGTGCGCTGGCCGAGATCCCGCCTCGCAGTGTCGTCTAATGTAATCCCACCGCGGGCCTGTGATCCGTGCCCGTGCGCAGTGCATATCCTCTCCTCTCACTCCCCTCCCTATGGCTTCTTCAGACTGTGCGATGTCAGCTGGTCCCTAATAGCATGCCACGGCCGTGACACCGCACAGTCTGAAAAAGCCGTAGGGAGGGGAGTGAGAGGAGAGGATATGCACTGCGCACGGGCACGGATCACAGGCCCGCGGTGGGATTACATGAGACGACACTGCGAGGCGGGATCTCGGCCAGCGCACCCGCACAGGCGCAGCCAGCCTGACACCAAATGAGGTCAGAAGACGGGCAGCGCAACATGTGTGCATGGCCATGGGCTAACCTAACAGCGCAGGCTCCGGGACAGATTCAAACAACGCTGAGGAGGGGGCGAACGGCGACAAGGGGGTAAAAATGATGGCTGTGCTGCGTCACACGACAAAGGAAAGTTCCACCTACCGGACGGTTTAACGCTGTGTGGGGACACATTTCATAAATGTTAGGTTCCGCATGTACAAGGACCATAATTAAAAGAGCTAAGTTTACCTTTTCCAGCATTAGTGCTGTACACAATGGCTCTTTCAGCTACAAACGCCTGGGGGGGGGGGGGGTTAAAGGTTTCCTTTCAACTTGCTCGAGTGCAGGCTTCGGCCTACACTCCGCTCCCCCTGCTCCTCCTGCTGACCCTGGGCTCTAACACCGCCAGTTTTTGCCCAGATGTGCTAGCTGCACAGAGAAAAACACCAGCCAATGTGTCAGTGGGGTCCAGCACCGCCAGCTGTTCCCCTGCTGTGTAGCCGGCAACGTGTCCTGCGACCGCCACGCAGACACAAGAACTGAAATTGAAGGGAACCTGTCCCCCCTCCCCCAGGTGTTTCTATGTTTTACAGCTACCTTGAACAGCAGTAATGCTGCATGTGTTCAAGGTGGCTCAGAAACTTATTCTCCTTGCCCATGTTGAAGTGAACACGTCTAAAATGTGTCCTCTGTGACCATTAAAACGTCCCTCAGGTGTGATTTGACTTTGTATTGACACACGCAACAAGCTCCTTGGTAACGCTGCCCGTCTTCTGGCATCATTGTTTGGCTGGCTGCGCTTCTGCGGCCGCCCTGACCCACACAACAGCCCTCGTTGTCTTATTTAATGGGACTGCGAGGGTGTGATTGATGGGCAGGATCAGTGCATCAGTTCGCCTGTCCCTCCTCTCCTTCCGCCTTCTTCGGACTGTGCGGCTTCATGGCCGTGGCATGCGATAAGGGATCAGATGACGCCGCACAGTCTGAAGCGGGTGTAAGGACCCGAGTGTGAGAGGCGAACATATGTGCTGCGCCAGGCCCTGAATCCCAGCCCCGCAGTGTTTTAACAATGTTAAGACACTGCGGGGCTGGGATTCATGGTCATCGCGAACCGCACCGGCCGACATTACATGATGCCAGAAGATGGGCAGCGCTAACGGCGCTAGGCCAGGGGATAACACGACAGCGCAGACTCCTGTACAGCAAATAACAACGCTCGGGAGGCTGCACCCAGCACCAAGGTGGGATTCTTGACACCTGTGCTGCGTCTCATTACAAAGGGAACTCTCGCCTCCATTACACAGTTTGACTGTATAAAGGGCTAAATGTTATACGTGTTCCATTCAGCGTGTGCAAGGAGAAAAATTACAAGAGCAACCTTTGACTTGCGCAGCACTGCTGCTGCATAAGCTGTGGCTCTTCTACTTTGTAACCCCTGAGGGGGGGTTAAAGGTGACTTTTGAAATCGGTTCAATTAGGCTTCGGCCTACACTCTGCTCCACCTGCAGAGCCCGGGCTCCAACAACGCTAGTTGCTGTCCGGAAGTGCTGGCTGCACAGAGCCAAACACCTCGCCAATGTGTCAGTGGGGTCCAGCACCGCCAGCTGTTCCCCTGCTGTGTAGCCGGCAACGTGTCCTGCAAAAGCCACGCAGACACAACACACCCAAAGCTGCCGCCTGTGCAGGCTTCGGCCTACACTCCCCTCCCCCTGCTCCTCCTCCTCCTGCTCCTCCTCCTGCTGTCCCTGGGCTCTAACACACCGCCAGTTTTTGCCCAGATGTGCTAGCTGCACAGAGAAAAACACCAGCCAATGTGTCAGTGGGGTCCAGCACCGCCAGCTGTTCCCCTGCTGTGCAGCCGGCAACGTGTCCTGCAAAAGCCACGCAGACACAAGAACTGAAATTGAAGGGAACCTGTCCCCCCTCCCCCAGGCGTTTTTACGTTATCCAGCCACCTTGTACAGCGGTAATGCTGCATGTGTGCAAGGTGGCTCAGAAACGTATTCTCCTCGCACATGTGGAACTGAAAACACGTCTGCAATGTGTCCTCTGTGTGACCATTTAACCGTCCCGGTGGTGTGACTTTCCTTTGTAATGACACGCTGCAACCCCCTTGGTAGCGCTGCCCGTCTTCTGGCATCATTGTTTGGCTGCCTGCGCCTCTGCGGCCGCCCTGACCCACACAACGCCCCTCGGTGTCTTATTTATTGGGACTGCGAGGGTGTGATTGATGGGCAGGATCAGTGCATCAGTTCGCCTGTCCCTCCTCTCCTTCCGCCTTCTTCGGACTGTGCGGCTTCATGGCCGTGGCATGCGATAAGGGATCAGATGACGCCGCACAGTCTGAAGCGGGTGTAAGGACCCGAGTGTGAGAGGCCAACATATGTGCTGCGCCAGGCCCTGAATCCCAGCCCCGCAGTGTTTTAACAATGTTAAGACACTGCGGGGCTGGGATTCATGGTCATCGCGAACCGCACCGGCCGACATTACATGATGCCAGAAGATGGGCAGCGCTAACGGCGCTAGGCCAGGGGATAACACGACAGCGCAGACTCCTGTACAGCAAATAACAACGCTCGGGAGGCTGCACCCAGCACCAAGGTGGGATTCTTGACACCTGTGCTGCGTCTCATTACAAAGGGAACTCTCGCCTCCATTACACAGTTTGACTGTATAAAGGGCTAAATGTTATACGTGTTCCATTCAGCGTGTGCAAGGAGAAAAATTACAAGAGCAACCTTTGACTTGCGCAGCACTGCTGCTGCATAAGCTGTGGCTCTTCTACTTTGTAACCCCTGAGGGGGGGTTAAAGGTGACTTTTGAAATCGGTTCAATTAGGCTTCGGCCTACACTCTGCTCCACCTGCAGAGCCCGGGCTCCAACAACGCTAGTTGCTGTCCGGAAGTGCTGGCTGCACAGAGCCAAACACCTCGCCAATGTGTCAGTGGGGTCCAGCACCGCCAGCTGTTCCCCTGCTGTGTAGCCGGCAACGTGTCCTGCAAAAGCCACGCAGACACAACACACCCAAAGCTGCCGCCTGTGCAGGCTTCGGCCTACACTCCCCTCCCCCTGCTCCTCCTCCTCCTGCTCCTCCTCCTGCTGTCCCTGGGCTCTAACACACCGCCAGTTTTTGCCCAGATGTGCTAGCTGCACAGAGAAAAACACCAGCCAATGTGTCAGTGGGGTCCAGCACCGCCAGCTGTTCCCCTGCTGTGCAGCCGGCAACGTGTCCTGCAAAAGCCACGCAGACACAAGAACTGAAATTGAAGGGAACCTGTCCCCCCTCCCCCAGGCGTTTTTACGTTATCCAGCCACCTTGTACAGCGGTAATGCTGCATGTGTGCAAGGTGGCTCAGAAACGTATTCTCCTCGCACATGTGGAACTGAAAACACGTCTGCAATGTGTCCTCTGTGTGACCATTTAACCGTCCCGGTGGTGTGACTTTCCTTTGTAATGACACGCTGCAACCCCCTTGGTAGCGCTGCCCGTCTTCTGGCATCATTGTTTGGCTGCCTGCGCCTCTGCGGCCGCCCTGACCCACACAACGCCCCTCGGTGTCTTATTTATTGGGACTGCGAGGGTGTGATTGATGGGCAGGATCAGTGCATCAGTTCGCCTGTCCCTCCTCTCCTTCCGCCTTCTTCGGACTGTGCGGCTTCATGGCCGTGGCATGCGATAAGGGATCAGATGACGCCGCACAGTCTGAAGCGGGTGTAAGGACCCGAGTGTGAGAGGCCAACATATGTGCTGCGCCAGGCCCTGAATCCCAGCCCCGCAGTGTTTTAACAATGTTAAGACACTGCGGGGCTGGGATTCATGGTCATCGCGAACTGCACCGGCCGACATTACATGATGCCAGAAGATGGGCAGCGCTAACGGCGCTAGGCCAGGGGATAACACGACAGCGCAGACTCCTGTACAGCAAATAACAACGCTCGGGAGGCTGCACCCAGCACCAAGGTGGGATTCTTGACACCTGTGCTGCGTCTCATTACAAAGGGAACTCTCGCCTCCATTACACAGTTTGACTGTATAAAGGGCTAAATGTTATACGTGTTCCATTCAGCGTGTGCAAGGAGAAAAATTACAAGAGCAACCTTTGACTTGCGCAGCACTGCTGCTGCATAAGCTGTGGCTCTTCTACTTTGTAACCCCTGAGGGGGGGTTAAAGGTGACTTTTGAAATCGGTTCAATTAGGCTTCGGCCTACACTCTGCTCCACCTGCAGAGCCCGGGCTCCAACAACGCTAGTTGCTGTCCGGAAGTGCTGGCTGCACAGAGCCAAACACCTCGCCAATGTGTCAGTGGGGTCCAGCACCGCCAGCTGTTCCCCTGCTGTGTAGCCGGCAACGTGTCCTGCAAAAGCCACGCAGACACAACACACCCAAAGCTGCCGCCTGTGCAGGCTTCGGCCTACACTCCCCTCCCCCTGCTCCTCCTCCTCCTGCTCCTCCTCCTGCTGTCCCTGGGCTCTAACACACCGCCAGTTTTTGCCCAGATGTGCTAGCTGCACAGAGAAAAACACCAGCCAATGTGTCAGTGGGGTCCAGCACCGCCAGCTGTTCCCCTGCTGTGCAGCCGGCAACGTGTCCTGCAAAAGCCACGCAGACACAAGAACTGAAATTGAAGGGAACCTGTCCCCCCTCCCCCAGGCGTTTTTACGTTATCCAGCCACCTTGTACAGCGGTAATGCTGCATGTGTGCAAGGTGGCTCAGAAACGTATTCTCCTCGCACATGTGGAACTGAAAACACGTCTGCAATGTGTCCTCTGTGTGACCATTTAACCGTCCCGGTGGTGTGACTTTCCTTTGTAATGACACGCTGCAACCCCCTTGGTAGCGCTGCCCGTCTTCTGGCATCATTGTTTGGCTGCCTGCGCCTCTGCGGCCGCCCTGACCCACACAACGCCCCTCGGTGTCTTATTTATTGGGACTGCGAGGGTGTGATTGATGGGCAGGATCAGTGCATCAGTTCGCCTGTCCCTCCTCTCCTTCCGCCTTCTTCGGACTGTGCGGCTTCATGGCCGTGGCATGCGATAAGGGATCAGATGACGCCGCACAGTCTGAAGCGGGTGTAAGGACCCGAGTGTGAGAGGCCAACATATGTGCTGCGCCAGGCCCTGAATCCCAGCCCCGCAGTGTTTTAACAATGTTAAGACACTGCGGGGCTGGGATTCATGGTCATCGCGAACCGCACCGGCCGACATTACATGATGCCAGAAGATGGGCAGCGCTAACGGCGCTAGGCCAGGGGATAACACGACAGCGCAGACTCCTGTACAGCAAATAACAACGCTCGGGAGGCTGCACCCAGCACCAAGGTGGGATTCTTGACACCTGTGCTGCGTCTCATTACAAAGGGAACTCTCGCCTCCATTACACAGTTTGACTGTATAAAGGGCTAAATGTTATACGTGTTCCATTCAGCGTGTGCAAGGAGAAAAATTACAAGAGCAACCTTTGACTTGCGCAGCACTGCTGCTGCATAAGCTGTGGCTCTTCTACTTTGTAACCCCTGAGGGGGGGTTAAAGGTGACTTTTGAAATCGGTTCAATTAGGCTTCGGCCTACACTCTGCTCCACCTGCAGAGCCCGGGCTCCAACAACGCTAGTTGCTGTCCGGAAGTGCTGGCTGCACAGAGCCAAACACCTCGCCAATGTGTCAGTGGGGTCCAGCACCGCCAGCTGTTCCCCTGCTGTGTAGCCGGCAACGTGTCCTGCAAAAGCCACGCAGACACAACACACCCAAAGCTGCCGCCTGTGCAGGCTTCGGCCTACACTCCCCTCCCCCTGCTCCTCCTCCTCCTGCTCCTCCTCCTGCTGTCCCTGGGCTCTAACACACCGCCAGTTTTTGCCCAGATGTGCTAGCTGCACAGAGAAAAACACCAGCCAATGTGTCAGTGGGGTCCAGCACCGCCAGCTGTTCCCCTGCTGTGCAGCCGGCAACGTGTCCTGCAAAAGCCACGCAGACACAAGAACTGAAATTGAAGGGAACCTGTCCCCCCTCCCCCAGGCGTTTTTACGTTATCCAGCCACCTTGTACAGCGGTAATGCTGCATGTGTGCAAGGTGGCTCAGAAACGTATTCTCCTCGCACATGTGGAACTGAAAACACGTCTGCAATGTGTCCTCTGTGTGACCATTTAACCGTCCCGGTGGTGTGACTTTCCTTTGTAATGACACGCTGCAACCCCCTTGGTAGCGCTGCCCGTCTTCTGGCATCATTGTTTGGCTGCCTGCGCCTCTGCGGCCGCCCTGACCCACACAACGCCCCTCGGTGTCTTATTTATTGGGACTGCGAGGGTGTGATTGATGGGCAGGATCAGTGCATCAGTTCGCCTGTCCCTCCTCTCCTTCCGCCTTCTTCGGACTGTGCGGCTTCATGGCCGTGGCATGCGATAAGGGATCAGATGACGCCACATAGTCTGAAGCAGGTGTAAGAACCCAAGCGAGAGGCGAACATATGTACTGCGCCAGGCCATGAATCCCAGCCCCGCAGTGTTTAAACTATGTCAATACACTGCGGGGCTGTGATTCATGGGCATCGCGAACCGCACCGGCCAACATTAAATGAGGTCAGAAGATGGGCAGCGCTAACAGCGCTAGGCCAGGGGATAACACGACAGCGCAGACTCCTGTACAGCAAATAACAACGCTCAGGAGGCTGCACCCAGCACCAAGGTGGGATTCTTGACATCTGTGCTGCGTCTCATTACAAAGGGAACTCGCGCCTCCAACACAGTTTGACTGTATAAAGGGCTAAATGTTATACGTGTTTCATTCAGCGTGTGCAAGGAGCGAAATTAAAAGAGCAACCTTTGACTTGTGCAGCACTACTGCTGCATAAGCTGTGGCTCTTCTACTTTCTAACCCCTGAGGGGGGGTTAAAGGTTACCTTTGAAATTGGTTCAAGTAGGCTTCGGCCTACACTCTGCTCCCCCTGCAGAGCCCGGGCTACAACACCGCTCGTTGCTGTCCGGAAGTGCTGGCTGCACAGAGCCAAACACCTCGCCAATGTGTCAGTGGGGTCCAGCACCGCCAGCTGTTCCCCTGCTGTGCAGCCGGCAACGTGTCCTGCAAAAGCCACGCAGACACTTGCTCTTGTACCTTCTGCTCCACATCCTGGTTCCAGTACCGTCAGCTGGTTCCGGGCAGAGCCTTTGGCTTAGGTGCCTCCCTCTGGGTATCCGAGTTCCACCAACGTCAGGTGGTCCTTGGTAGTGCTTTCAGGCACGGGTACCTCCTGCTTAGTAACCGGGTTCCAGTAACGTCAGCTGGTCCTTGGTAGTTCCATTGGCTCTTGGACCTTCGGCTACCCATCCGGGTTCCAGCACCGTCAGCTGGTTCTCGGCAGTGTCTTTTGCTCTTGTACCTTCTGCTCCCCATCCTGGTTCCAGTACCGTCAGCTGGTTCCGGGCAGAGCCTTTGGCTTAGGTGCCTCCCTCTGGGTATCCGAGTTCCACCAACGTCAGGTGGTCCTTGGTAGTGCTTTCAGGCACGGGTACCTCCTGCTTAGTAACCGGGTTCCAGTAACGTCAGCTGGTCCTCGGTAGTTCCATTGGCTCTTGGACCTTCGGGTAGCCATCCGAGTTCCAGTTCCATCAGCTGGTTCTCGGCATTTTCTCAGCCTTCTTGTACCTTCTGCTACATTTCCAAGTTCAAGAGACTAAACACGATGACCCGGAAGAACACCCCTAAGATGACGACGACACCAGAGACGACAACCACCGTGATGACGACGACCCTGGAGACGATGACCCTGAAGACCACCCCGATGACGACGACCCCGGAGACCACCCCGATGACGACGACCCCGGAGACGACGACCCTGGAGACGACGACGACCTGGAAGACCGAGAAGCAGAAGAACAAGAGGCTGCAGAACAAAGAGCAGAAGGACATTAAGCATAACACAAAATATCAGAGCAAAAAAATATTATGTAAATTATAAGCAGAAGAAGACTAAGCAGTGTATGGGGGTGAGTCCGTTCCTCCTCGTGGTGCCCCTGGATAAAGCCTGATGCTGCAGGCCAAACTGAACGCGGACAAATGTAACTGGTTTGTGACAGGCAGAACGGAAGGTGTAATCTTCAAACTTTTATAGATAACAACTACGGGAATGCCTGTCACAAATAAGAATATGATGAAGAAGTTGAATATGATGAAGATAATAGTAAAATAAAAAGAATATGAACAATGTAACCCAAAAAATAATAGGTAGAAGATGAAGAAGAAGATGAATAAGGTGAAGAAGTTGATGTCAAAGAAGCTGATGATGAGGATAATTAAGAAGAAAGCGTGGGAGAAGTAAAAAAGAAGGTGAAGGGCGTGGAAGTAGTGAAACATCAATATCTGACATAAAAAAAAAAAAAAATAACATAGTCAAATTCTTTCTAACGCCGAACTTCATAAAAAAAAATTAAAAATCCTGCTATTCTATTACATTGGGCTAAACCTCTGTCCCTTTAATATCTCCGCCACGTCCCCCAATACATCCTACATTATTCTTAGTTGTTTTCCTTCATGTAGAATGAACCTACAAGTTTATAAAGGGTTTATTTTAATTCCGATATTTTCGTCCCATTGACTTGCATTGGGATCGGGTATCGGTATCGGATTGGATCCGATATTTTGACGGTATCGGCCGATACTTTCCGATACCGATACTTTCCGATATCGGAAAGTATCGCTCAACACTACTCATGACCCAATATCAACATGGGTTTACTATGGACCGTTCCTGTCAGACTAATCTGATAAGCTTCTATGAAGAGATAAGTTCCGGACTGGACCAAGGGAACCCAGTGGATGTAGTGTATATGGACTTTTCCAAAGCTTTTGATACAGTGCCACACAAAAGGTTGATACATAAAATAATAACAATGGGGATAGGGGAAAATATGTGCAAGTGGGTTAAGTGCTGGCTCAGGGATAGGAAACAAAGGGTCGTTATTAATGGAGCACACTCGGACTGGGTTGCGGTTAGCAGTGGGGTACCACAGGGGTCAGTATTGGGCCCGCATCTTTTTAACATATTTATTAATGACTTTGTAGGGGGCATACAGAGTAGAATTTCAATATTTGCAGATGACACTAAACTCTGCAGGGTAATCAATACAGAGGAGGACAATTTTATATTACAGGAGGATTTATGTAAACTGGAAGCTTGGGCTGATAAATGGCAAATGAGCTTTAATGGGGATAAATGTAAGGTTGTGCACTTGGGTAGAAGTAATAAGATGTATAACTATGTGCTTAATTCTAAAACTATGGGCAAAACCGTCAATGAAAAAGACCTGGGTGTATGGGTGGACGACAAATTCACATTTAGTGGCCAGTGTCAGACAGCTGCTACAAAGGCAAATAAAATAATGGGATGCATTAAAAGAGGCATAGATGCTCATGAGGAGAACATAATTTTACCTCTATACAAGTCACTAGTGCGACCACACTTAGAATACTGTGTACAGTTCTGGTCTCCGGTGTATAAGAAAGACATAGCTGAACTGGAGCAGGTGCAGAGAAGAGCGACCAAGGTTATTAGAGGACTGGGGGGTCTGCAATACCAAGATAGGTTATTACACTTGGGGCTATTTAGTTTGGAAAAACAAAGGCTAAGGGGTGATCTTATGTTAATGTATAAATATGTGAGGGGACAGTACAAAGACCTTTCTAATAATCTTTTGACTCATAGACCTGAGTTAGGGAGAAAGGGGGCATCCTCTACGTCTGGAGGAAAGAAGGTTTAAGCATAATAACAGACGCAGATTCTTTACTGTAAGAGCAGTGAGACTATGGAACTCTCTGCCGTATGATGTTGTAATGAGTGATTAATTACTAAAATTTAAGAGGGGACTGGATGCCTTTCTTGAAAAGTATAATGTTACAGGGTATATACACTAGATTCCTTGATAGGGCGTTGATCCAGGGAACTAGTCTGATTGCCTTATGCGGAGTCGGGAAGGAATTTTTTTCCCCAATGTGGAGCTTACTCTTTTCCACATGGGTTTTTTTTGCCTTCCTCTGGATCAACATGTTAGGGCATGTTAGGTTAGGCTATGGGTTGAACTAGATGGACTTAAAGTCTTCCTTCAACCTTAATAACTATGTTATTATGCTATTTTGTATGGACCTGTGAGGCAGCGACTGGTGTTATTTGCAAGTATCGCTATGTGTCCGCTAGAATGCGCTCAGAAGCGTATTAAGGCCGTGGGAGTGCATTGCAGTCACAGGTAAATCTGTGGTTGCAATGCAGAATAAAAATGAGTGTTGGCTTTGGGCAAACTATTTGTTCAAGGCAGATTTAGGAAAACCTGTCATGGCCTTTTATTTTTAAAACGGACTACAGGAAGGTAGTGGGGTTGGTCCGTTTCTTTCCCCCGGGCCGGGTTTTCCATGTGGCTTACGGCCACAGGTTGTTTGTAAAAACCCCTGAAGCAGGGTTTGGGTGTGTCAGTGAGAGTGGACTTTGGCAGCAAGCAGAGCAGTCGGCACTACAGGCCCGCAAAAGAGTTCTAAATATCCAAATGGTCCTTATCAGAAAAAAGGTTCCACACCCCTACTCTAGATCAACATGTTAGGCTATCGAATTTTGCAAAGATAAAAGTTCCATATTTTTTATATAATGTACCCATATACTAGCGACTCATAATAATATGACAAATAAGGAGAACCAGAGTCTATACTGCTAATAGGCAGGACCGCCATCAGGGCATTACTGCACTTACTGATGTATGGGGCCGGGTGCAGAGAGGGGTCTAGAGCGGGCCCCTCACTTCTTGCTTCTGCTCCCCTGGTACTAAGCCAGGGTGTGTCGGGTATCAGTGCGGTCGCGCTCGCTCAGTCATTGCTCCTTTACCCTCTGCATAGTGAAGAGCAGAGTGCCGGCAGTGCGTGTGGCCGTGCAGAAAGTTGCCGGCTGCAGTGGAGCAGGGACCTACAGTCACACAGGCTGGGACAATACTCACCCCCTCCCCCGCACCTGCAGTCAGCAGCACAACCAGGACCTAAGCATCGGATCCCTCCCCCTTCAGCAGAGTCACAGCTATCAAACTGTGAAGAGACATGGAGGGGAGGGGCTAAATGGAGGGGATAAAGCCACAGACAAGCAGGGAGAAGGAGGCAAAAGAATAGAAGAGCGGGAGACAGAAAAAGATGGAAGAAGAGAGAAGAGGGAGACAGAAAGCACAACCGAGAGGCAAGACACAGGTGAGAATGCTATATATAAGACACTGGCTGCAGTGGTGGGATCTCATTAGTTTAGTGACACTGCATGTAAAAATTAGCAGGCAGTTGCCTGAACCATAAAGAAGGGGTGCCGCAATATTCAACTAAATGTGCATCTGAGGACGCACATTCAGTTGCAATATATTGCGGTACTGAAAGACAATGGCTTTCTTTTTTTTATAATTTTTTATTTAAAGACTCACAGCGAAATCCAGGTTAACATAATAATTGGAATCAGACAAGTAGACGAATACAAACATTACAACTTAACTCCCAACCAAGGAAATCGTCCATGAGTTCTTAACATCCGGGAACCCGGAAGTAAAGGTTAGTGACCCGTCTTCCATTTTTTAACTTTTAACATAGAGTATAACAAAAAAAAAAGAGAGAAAAAAGAGAAAAAAATTAAAATAATAAAATAAAAAAATTGGAAAATGGAAGAAAGGGAGGGAAAAAACGAGGGGGGGGGGGTAAGGGGAAGGAGCACCCACCCGGCCAAGCCCATCACTCTGCCTGTAGTTTTCAGTTAACTACAGAGGGGGGTTTGCCTCCAACAATAGATCACAGTACTCACTAGAACTTCGAAAATCCATCCATCCAAGCCAAGTAACCCAAAACTTTGAATATGAGTCATATATGGATGAGTTGAGGTGCACCATATACATAATTTCATTGACATTTGCAATCCGCTGAGATATGGTGGGAGGAGTGGGACTCTTCCATCTCTCCTGGAAGACACCAGCTTTCTGCACAGCAATAGTTACTAGCTGCCAGCCAATCACAGGCGTCAGCTGACATCAGCGCGCATGTCGCCATCGTATAATGTCACTGTCATGTGCCGGCGCATCCACACCTCAAATAAATGAGGGAGAGTGCACCACTGGGCCGCGTGCAGGTAAACAGAATTTTTTTTGCTTTCTTTCTGTACTAAAAACCACAGGATGGGAGCTCATATGTAGGCAGGATGGGAGCTCATATGGGACAGGATGGGAGCTAACATGGGGCAGGATAGGAGCCCACATGAGGCAGGATGGAAGATCATTTGGGGACAGGATGTGCGCTCATATGGTGTTAGGGTTTACGGAACGCACCGAATATATTTATTGATGGGATTGGTGCGTTCGCAACCCGGGATCCACCGTGCAGGAAAGATCCTGCTGCTAAGTGAATGGCGGCACAATATGGCGGTATGAACCAGCTCTGTTAACTTCACAGAGCGGCCGAGAAAGCAAAGCTCTGTGCCCTGTTAGACTCTCACAGAGGCACAGGCTAACTACCCAGATGAGACCAGTCAGTGGTCATGCATGCACACAACACTCCTCGCCGGAGGTGCCAGAATTCTAGGGGCTTATTTCAGCCAGGTCCCTGAACACATTCAAGCACATGACCACAGTGGCGCAAAGCACGTAACTTTGGAAGATACTAGCGCATGGCCGTGCAGCCATGCGAGGCTTAAATAGCTGCAGCACGTACAGGACCTTCCTAAAAAGGACCAATGAGAGACTGCCACAGAGCCTGCGTACCTACAGGACCTTCCTAGAAGGACCAATAGATTTGGCTGCAGTACCTGAGCATGTGACCCTTGATCTCCACTGAGAGATCTTACCCTGGGCATGCTCAGTGTGTGCAAAGCAGGACTTAGTCCCAGAAAAGCCTGCTCGCCGCAGATCAGTGCAGGGTACAATAGCAGAGCCTGGAGAGGCAGCAGTAACCCTTTGCACAGAATCAGGCTCAGTGAGACGCTGGGACCGACGTCTCCGCTGAGCAGGCTCCACTGCGGCTGATGGAGAATGGGAGACCGCAGCAGACACGAATCGAGATTCCCCCTGTGCAGCAGAGGAAACTCGACTCCTAACATTACCCCCCCTCCTAGGGCCTTCCCTCCTTGAGCCTCGCTACGCTCAAAAGCTGCAATGAGCAGCGGAGCCCGAATGTGCTCCACGGGCTCCCAGGTTCTATCTTCTGGACCGTGACCCTTCCAATCCACCAGATAAAATTTCTTGCCACGTACCACCTTGCACCCCACGATAGCATTCACCTCAAACTCATCCGTGGATGAACCCGATGTCCCGGCAAATGACTCAGAAAACCGGGACAAATAAACGGGCTTTAAGAGGGAAATGTGAAAGGTATCGGTGATACCAAGGCGTGGAGGAATAGCCAAACGGTAGACCACAGGGTTGACCTGTTCCAGAACCTTGAACAGGCCAATGTAGCGAGGCGCAAACTTAGTGGACTCAACTCGCAGCCTGATGTTACGGGCGGAGAGCCACACTAAGTTGCCAGGAGCAAAGGTCAGAGCGGGGCGCTGGTGTGTATCGGCCAAAACCCTCATTCTCTCCTTGGGGGCCCAGATGGCATCCTGTGTGCGATCCCAGATGTCACGTGCCTCCACCGCCCAGTCTGCCACCCCAGAATCGGTGGATGACACGGGCATGGGCACAGGGACACGCGGATGCTGGCCGTAATTGAGGAGAAAAGTCTGACCAGTGTAATCGGCTAAGGCATTGTTCAAGGCAAATTCCGCCCAAGGTAGCAAAGATGCCCAGTCATCCTGTCTAGCAGAGACAAAATGTCGCAAGTATGTCACCAGGGTCTGGTTGATTCTCTCTACCAATCCATTCGTCTCGGGATGATATGCAGAGGAGAGATTCAGCTCTATGCTGAGTAAACGGCAGAGCTCTCTCCAAAACCAAGACGCAAACTGGGGACCCCGGTTGCTGACAATTTTATCAGGCATTCCATGTAGGCGGAAAATATGTTTAATGAACAAAGCCGCCAAGGCCCGTGCAGAATGTAACCGTGGAAGCGGCACCAAATGCACCATCTTGGAAAAATGATCGGTGACTACCCAGATAACGGTGTAGCTACGAGACTTGGGTAAGCGCACCACGAAGTCCATCCCGACCATTTCCCAGGGCCTGTCTGCCACCGGCATGGGGTAAAGTAACCCAGCAATGGCCGTTGCCGAGGAGACCGATTCTGGGCGCAGGAGACACACACCCGAATATAGTCCCTGACGTCACGAGCCATATGCGGCCACCAGTACGTCCTCACCAAAAGCTCAGATGTCCTCTTGGTCCCAAAATGTCCACCGACTCTGGACGAGTGAGCCCAAGAGAGAACCTCCGGTCGCAAATTCGCTGGTACGAAAGTCTTGCCCAGGGGCACGGACTCAAGCGAAATCGGAGCCACAGTTCTCAGGCTCTCAGAAGGGACAATAAGCCGAGGCTCCTCCTCCTCAGATGACTCTACAGAGCGGGAGAGAGCGTCGGCATGAGTGTTCTTCTCCCCGGAGAGAAAATGGAGAGTAAAATGGAACCGGGAGAAGAACAGGGACCATCTAGCCTGGCGAGAATTCAGCCGCTGGGCCGTCTGTATATACACCAAGTTCTTGTGGTCAGTGAACACTTGGAAGGGAAAGCGAGCTCCCTCCAAGAGGTGTCTCCACTCTGAAAAAGCCAACTTCATGGCTAGCAACTCTCTGTCCCCGATGGAATAATTCCTCTCCGCTGGTGTGAAGGTCTTGGAGAAAAAGAAGCAAGGATGCTTCCGACCTTGAGCATCCTTTTGGAAAAGGACTCCTCCAGCACCAACTGATGAGGCATCCACCTCCATGATAAATGGCTTATCTACATCGGGGCGATGTAGAATGGGAGCGCTAGCGAAGTGTGACTTAATCGAGAGAAAGGCCTTGGAGACCTCCTCTGACCACAACTTGGGATTTGCTCCCTTCTTGGTGAGGGCAACCAAGGGAGCTACCAAAGTTGAGAAGTGTGGAATGAACTGGCGATAGTAATTAATGAACCCCATAAAGCGCTGCAACGCTTTAAGAGAATGGGGTTCCTGCCAGTCCATCACAGCCTGTAGCTTGGCAGGATCCATAGCCAAACCCTGGGCAGAGATGATATAACCAAGGAAAGGCAAGGACTTCTGCTCAAACACACACTTCTCCAACTTGGCGTAGAGGAAGTTTGCCCGTAAGAGGTCGAAGACTTTGTGAACATCTCTCCGATGGGAGTCAATATCTGGAGAGTAGATGAGAAAATCATCCAGATAGACTACGACCAAGGTGGTGAGCATATCCCGGAAAATGTCGTTCACAAAGTCTTGGAAAACGGCTGGCGCATTACAGAGCCAGAAGGGCATCACCAGGTATTCATAATGCCCATCCCTGGTGTTAAAAGCCGTCTTCCATTCGTCCCCCTCACGGATGCAAATCAGGTTATAGGCACCCCGCAGATCTAATTTTGTAAACACCCTTGCTCCCCGTAGCCTATCAAAAAGCTCAGAAATCAGGGGTAATGGGTACTTGTTCTTAATGGTGATAGCGTTAAGACCCCTGTAATCTATGCATGGACGTAAGTCTCCTGTCTTCTTCTGTACGAAGAAGAACCCTGCCCCTGCAGGTGACGCTGACTTCCTAATGAATCCTCTTGCCAGATTCTCTTGGATATACTGAGACATTGCCTCTGTCTCCGGGAGAGATAACGGATAAACTCGACCCTGGGGAGGCTCAGCACCAGGCAAGAGGTCAATAGGACAGTCATAGGGGCGGTGAGGTGGAAGGATCTCCGCAGCCCTTTTGGAGAACACGTCTGCATAGGGCCAATAGTGTTTGGGGAGAGAGGAAAGATCTGCGGGTACCTGAGTTGTAGCAACCTGAACGCACTCCCTCTGACATCTACCCTCGCAGGATTTACTCCATCCCAAAATTCTCCCTGTGGACCACTCTATATGAGGAGAATGGTAGCGTAGCCATGGTATCCCCAACAGGACCTCATCAATTCCCTCAGGAATGACTAACAGGGAGTTAATCTCTTGATGTGATGGAGACACAGAAAGCATGATAGGAATGGTTTGGTGGGTAATCTGAGAGGGTAGTGTCGACCCATTTAGCACTTGAACGGTTACTGGTTTGGCGAGCATAACCAGGGGTATTGCGTGAAGCTGGGCGACAGCGGATGACATAAAATTAGCCTCCGCCCCAGAGTCCACGCATAGCTCTACCATAAGAGTGGATGGGCCAAAGGTAATTGTCCCCTTGAAGGACAACTTTGAGGCAAACGTCGCCGTGTCTAGTGTACCTCCTCCTACTGCCACTAGACACTGACGTTTCCCTGGCCGCTGAGGACACTTGGAGGCAAGATGTCCTGACTGCCGGCAAACATGACAGACCTTATGTGCACGAGCGGACTGGGACTTGGGTCCCGCTCTTGTCACCTCTATGGCCTCATGTGACTCGGACGCCTGGACTGGAGATTCCAGAGGTCTGGCGAAGGTGGGAGCCAGCCGAAACCTCTGCCTACACTGGGCTCGCTCCAACCCTCGCTCGTGAAAACGAAGGTCTATGTGAGTTGATACAGCTATGAGCTCCTCCAGTGTGGCGGGAATCTCCCTAGAAGCCAAAGCGTCCTTCACATGGTCAGCCAGCCCCCTCCAAAATACGGGAATGAGGGTTTTATCCGGCCATTCCAACTCAGACGCTAACGTCCGGAAGGTAACCGCAAAATGACTGACCATGTCTGAACCCTGAGTCAAAGCCAGCAGCTGGAGCGCTGTATCATGGGTGACTTGAGGTCCTACAAAGACCTGTTTCAGAGTGTCCAGAAACTGAGGAACACTCCGCACCACATGATCGTTGCGCTCCCACAGCGGTGTAGCCCACTCCAACGCCCTGTCCGACAAGAGAGAGATTATGAATCCCACCTTTGCCCGCTCTGTGGGAAAACGTGCAGCCAGGAGCTCGAGGTGTATACCACACTGGCTCACGAAACCCCTACAGGACTTACTGTCCCCAGAGTATCTTTCAGGCCATGGGAGGTGAGATATGGTCGGAACAGAGGTGGCAGTGGGTAAAGCTGCTGCAGCCACGCTAGCAGCCTGAACAGATATTGTGGTAACGTCCACCGCCGAGGTTGCACGCTCAATAGACGTCAACCGACCCTCCAGCAGCTGGATGTACCCCTGCAACCACTGTTCATCCGCCATTACTTAGCCAGATCCTGGCGCTAGTATACTGTTAGGGTTTGCGGAACGTACCGAATATACATTATTTATTGATGGGATTGGTGCGTTCGCAACCCGGGATCCACCGTGCAGGAAAGATCCTGCTGCTAAGTGAATGGCGGCACAATATGGCGGTATGAACCAGCTCTGTTAGCTTCACAGAGCGGCTGAGAAAGCAAAGCTCTCTGCCCTGTTAGACTCTCACAGAGGCACAGGCTAACTACCCAGATGAGAGCAGTCAGTGGTCATGCAGGCACACAACACTCCTCGCCGGAGGTGCCAGCATTCTAGGGGCTTATTTCAGCCAGGTCCCTGAATACACTCATGCACAATCTCCTCGCCGGAGGTGCCAGCATTCTAGGGGCTTATTTCAGCCGGGTCCCTGAACACATTCAAGAACATGACCACAGTAGCGCAAAGCACGTAACTTTGGAAGATACTAGCACATGGCCGTGCGGCCATGCGAGCCTTAAATAGCTGCAGCACGTACAGGACCTTCCTAAAAAGGACCAATGAGAGACTGCCACAGAGCCTGCGTACCTACAGGACCTTCCTAGAAGGACCAATAGATTTGGCTGCAGTACCTGAGCATGTGACCCTTGATCTCCACTGAGAGATCTTACCCTGGGCATGCTCAGTGTGTGCAAAGCAGGACTTAGTCCCAGAAAAGCCTGCTCACCGCAGATCAGTGCAGGGTACAATAGCAGAGCCTGGAGAGGCAGCAGTAACCCTTTGCACAGAATCAGGCTCAGTGAGACTCTGGGACTGATGTCTCCGCTGAGCAGGCTCCACTGCAGCCGATGGAGAATGGGAGACCGCAGCAGACACGAATCGAGATTCCCCCTGTGCAGCAGAGGAAACTCGACTCCTAACATATGGAGGCAGGATAGGATAACAAATCCCTGGAGCCAGGAATTAGACAAAAGGGGGGCAGGATGGGGAATATTATTACTGTAGGGGCTAATTAAGGGATATTATTACTGCAGTGACGTATTTTATTTTTGGAGGATACTGTTTTCAACGGGGGTGGTCCTGATACTGTACAGAGTGACACTATGTCGCCTTTTTTCTTCATCTGGTGTAGTATAGAAGTTGGGAAAAAATAAGTAATGTGCTCTGCAAGTAGTGCTCTAGATAACTGTGTGATCACCATATTACCTGTACACTGACACTATATACAGAGCTCCTGTGTATAATGTCACTGGTGATCCCTTTATTATCTGTACACTGACACTATATACAGAGCTCTTGTTTATAATGTCACTGGTGATCACTGTATTACCTGTCCACTGACACTATATACAGAGCTCCTGTGTATAATGTCATTGGTGATCCCTGTATTATCTGTACACTGACACTATATACAGAGTTCTTGGGTGCAATGTCACTGGTGATAACTGTATTACCTGTGCACTGACACTATATACAGAGCTCCTGTGTATAATGTCACTGGTGATCACTGTATTACCTGTACACGGACACTGTATTCTAAGTACAGATCTCCTGTGTATAATGGCACGCATGGTGATATTAGTATTGTGGGTTTTTTTTATTTATGATCAGTATTGTAGTATTCGGTCACTATGGCAATATGTGATCTGGTCATGGTATGGTGGTATTTGTTACTTGTATGTGGTATTATTGGTCACCATGTGGTGGTAATATGTGATTTGGTCATGGTGCGGTGGTATTTGTTCCTTGCATGTGATATTATTGGTCATTTTGAAAATTGAAAAATAAAGAAAAATATATCTAAATTGTGTTGAATATTTTAACACATGTTTAATAAGTTACAGTAGAGTAGTGCCTGGCCAAAAGAGTCTACAAAAGCTGCTGGCTATGTATGTGATCTGGTGATGGGAACTGTTAATGTGTGATTGGTGGGGACGTGGTACAGAAGTGGAGTTTTTCCAAGAGAGGGCGGTGGGACTGTGGAAGATTCAAGGGGTGGAGGCGAAGCTAGGGTGGAGCCTGGGCACAGTCTCAAGGGGGCCTAGAAAATGTTGCCAGTATAGGGCACCGAAATTCCTAGTGGCAGCCCTGCTAATAGGTGGAACAATCTTCACTTGCATTATTTATTATAGTTGGTCTCATCAATATTCGAACATCATTATATCCTTAGGAAAGTTATTCAAAGAAGATCCAAAATAATTGGCTTATTGTTGAGACCATCTATAACAAATATCCAACATACACATCTGACATACTCAGCATGTTGTGCTTTATGCACTTCACAATCATGAATAATCACATATTCCTAGAGGAAACTTGACAGCACATTGCACTTTATGTACGTATCATGTATTGTGACACGCATATCACAGTAGACAAATTTTTACAGTGGAAATTTGATAGCATAGTGCACTTTATTTATGCAGCGCACCTTATTATACTCACATCACAGCAGAAATCACATAGTTTTCCTGAATGCACGCATGCACCATACGTTTGGTTTCCTTTCTTTTTTGCTTTTCCTCTCGCTGACTTGATTCATGCCTGCATAGTGTACGGCTTGACGCCAGCCGCCCCACGTGATCATGATAGAGACTTGCGAGCGGAAGGGGGGGATTTGGTTCCTATCGTTCTGACGTGCATGTGACAAAACAATTCACATTACAGGCCATTGCCGGGTCATGTGACCAGAACGGCCATGTATAAATGCTAAACACCTGTTACATTTAAACCATGCCCCCTGAGGAAGCGACATTAACGCGAAACGCGTGTTGGGGAACGTGGACAAGGTGCAGGCAGGACTATACGATGAGAAAATACCTTACATAAATTTACTTTTGTCAAACATACTGTGTCTGAGTATAATCCTTCTAAAGTAATGACTATTGACAGCATTCACAATTAAAAACTCATTATATGAGCGGCATGTATATGTTGTCTAATTGGGCAACATTGTGCACTGATAATTGACTTATATGGGTTTTTCATTCATGAATAAGTGTGATCTAATCATTGATCTGTACATGTACCCAATATATCTTTTTGTGAAATATTAGTATTATTTTTTGTTATTGTAACCTTGTATCTTAATAACATTTAAAAACCTTTTAACCCCTTCACACCGAAGCCTGTTTTCACCTAAGTGACAGGGCCAATTTTTACAATTCTGACCACTGTCACTTTATGAGGTCATAACTCTGAAACGCTTCAACGGATCCTGGTGATTCTGACATTGTTTTCTCGTGACATATTGTACTTCATGATAGTGGTAAAAGTTCTTCGATATGACTTGCATTTATTTGTGAAAAAAACAAAAATGTGTAGAAAATTATGAAAATTTAGCAATTTTCAAACTTTTAGTTTTTATGCCCTTAAATTAGAGAGTTATATCACATAATATAGTTAATAAACAACATTTCCCACATGTCTGCTTTACATCAGCACAATTTTGGAAACATAATTATAGTTATATATTTATATATATATATATATTTATATTATAATTATAATAGTTAGGGAGTTATAAGGGTTAAAAGTTGACCAGCGATTTCTCATTTTTGCAACAAAATTTGCAAAACCATTTATTTTACGGACCACCTCACACTTGAAGTCACTTTGAGGGGTCTATATGACAGAAAATGCCCAAAAGTGACACCATTCTAAAAACTGCACCCCTGAAGGTACTCAAAACCACATTCAAAAAGTTTATTAACCCTTCAGGTGCTTCACAGGAATTTTTGGAATGTTTAAAAAAAATTGAACATTTAACTTTTTTTTCACAAAATTTTTACTTCAGATCCAATTTGTTTTATTTTACCAAGGGTAACAGGAGAAATTGGACCACAAAAGTCGTTGTACAATTTGTCCTGAGTACGCCGATACTCCACATGTTGGGGTAAACCATTGATTGGGCACATGGCAGAGCTCGGAAGGGAAGGAGCGCCATTTGACTTTTCAATGCAAGATTTGCTGGAATTGAGATCGGAACCCATGTCGCGATTGGAGAGCCCCTGACGTGCCTAAACAGTGGAAACCCCCACAAGTGACACCATTTTGGGAAATAGACCCTCCAAGGAACTAATCTAGATGTGTGGTGAGCACTTTGAACCTCCAAGTGCTTCACAGAAGTTTATAATGTAGAGCCGTAAAAAAAATGTCATACTAATTTTCACAAAAAATGATCTTTTTGGCCCAAATTTTTTATTTTCCCAAGGGTAACAGGATAAATTGGACCCCAAAAGTTGTTGTGCAATTTGTCCTGAGTACGCTGATACTTCATATATGGGGATAAACCACTGTTTGAGCGCATGGCAGAGCTCGGAAGGGAAGGAGCGCCGTTTGACTTTTCAATGCAAAATTGGCTGGAATTGAGATCGGAACCCATGTCGTGTTTGGAGAGCCCCTGACGTGCCTAAACAGTGGAAACCCCCCACAAGTGACCCCATTTTGAAGAAGACCCCCTAAGGAACTTATCTAGATGTGTGGTGAGCACTTTTAACCCCCAATTGTTTCACTAAAGTTTAGAATGTAGCGCTGTGAAAATTAAAAAATCATTTTTTCTTTCCACAAAATGATGTTTTAGCCCGCAATTTTCTTTCCCAAGGGTAACAGGAGAAATTGGACCACAAAAGTTATTGTCCAATTTGTCTTGAGTACGCTGATACCCCATACATGGGGGGGAACCACTGTTTTGGCGCACGGCAGAGCTCGGAAGGGAAGGAGCGCCGTTTGAAATGCAGACTTAGATGTATTGGTCTGCAGGCATCATGTTGCATTTGCAGAGCCCCTGATGTACCTAAACAGTAGAAAACCCCCATATTGGAAACTAGACCCCCCAAGGAACTTATCTAGATGTGTTGTAAGAACTTTGAACCAACAAGTGTTTCACTACAGTTTATGACGCAGAGCCGTAAAAATAAAAAATATTTTTTTTTCACAAAAATTATTTTTTAGCCCCCAGTTTTGTATTTTTCCAAGGGTAACAGGAGAAATTAGACACAAAAGTTGTTGTCCAATTTGTCCTGAGTAGGCTGATACCCCATATGAGGGGGGAACCACCGTTTGAGTGCATGGCAGAGCTCGGAAGGGAAGGAGCGCCGTTTGAAATGCAGACTTAGATGGATTGGTCTGCAGGCATCATGTTGCATTTGCAGAGCTCCTGATGTACCTAAACAGTAGAAGCCCCCACAAGTGACCCCATATTGGAAACTAGACCCCCCAAGGAACTTATCTAGATGTGTTGTGAGAACTTTGAAGCAACAAGTGTTTCACTACAGTTTATAACGCAGAGCCTTGAAAACAAAAAATATATTTTTTTCCACGAAAATGATATTTTAGCACCCACGTTTTTATTTTCCCAAGGGTAACAGGAGAAATTGGACCACAAAAGTTGTTGTGCAATTTGTCCTGAGTACACTGATACCCCATATATGGGGGGGAACCACTGTTTGGGTGCACGGCAGAGCTCGGAAGGGAAGGAGCGCCGTTTGAAATGCAGACTTAGATGGATTGGTCTGCAGGCATCATGTTGCATTTGCAGAGCCCCTGATGTACCTAAACAGTAGAAACCCCCCACAAGTGACCCTATATTGGAAACCAGACCCCCCAAGGAACTTATCTAGATGTGTTGTGAGAACTTTGAACCAACAAGTGTTTCACTACAGTTTATAACGCAGAGCCGTGAAAATAAAAAATATTATTTTTTCCACGAAAATGATATTTTAGCCCCCACATTTTATTTTCCGAAGGGTAACAGGACAAATTGGACCCCAAAAAGAACGCTGATACCCCATATGTTGGGGGGAACCACTGTTTGGGCACACAGGAGAACTCGGAAGGGAAGGAGCACTGTTTTAGTTTTTCAAAGCAGAATTGGCTGGAATTGAGATCGGACGCCATGTCGCGTTTGGAGAGCCCCTGATGTGCCTAAACAGTGGAAACTCCCCAATTCTAACTGAAACCCTAACCCCAACCCTAACCCCAGCCCTAACCCTAGCCCTAACCCCAACCCTAACCCTAACCCTAGCCCTAACCCTAGTCCTAACCCTAGCCCTAACCCTAATGGGAAAATGGAAATAAATATATTTTTTAAAATTTTATTATTTTTCCCTAACTAAGGGGGTGATGAAGGGGGGTTTGATTTACTTTTATAGCATTTTTTTGGCGGATTTTTATGGTTGGCAGCCATCACACACTAAAAGACGCTTTTTATTGCAAAAAATAGTTCTTGCATCACCGCATTTTGAGAGCTATAATTTATCCATATTTTGGCCCACAGAGTCATGTGAGATCTTGCTTTTTGCGGGACGAGTTGACGTTTTTATTGGTACCATTTTCGGGCACATGACATTTTTATGTTCAAAATGTTTTTATTCAACAAGAAAGAGAAATATACAAACATTGTAACGGTAACCATTGATAATAATGTCAACATTTTACTCCCCTCTCCCCCATCAGTAGCTCCACTACCTCTGTGATGATATCACAGCAGTTTACATATCAATTTTGTATATAATGTGAGAAGGGACAAAGCAGGTCACACTTACATGAAAGAACAATAAAAATAACAAAATATCTTAAGAGAAAAGAGAAAGAGAAAGAGAAAGAAAGATAAAGAGAAGAAAGAAAGAACGGAGATCGGTGCTGATACAACGATAGGACTCCAACAGTCTACTACTTAGTAAGTTCCCATCATCACATGACATTTTTTGATCGCTTTTTATTCCGATTTTTGGGAAGCAGAATGAACAAAAACCAGCAATTCCTGAAATTCTTTTAGGGGGGGCGTTTATACCGTTCCACGTGTGGTAAAATTGATAAAGCAGCTTTATTCTTCAGGTCAGTACGATTACAGCGATACCTCATTTATGTAATTTTTTTATGTTTTGGCGCTTTTACACAATAAAAACTATTTTATATAAAAAAAAATAGTTTTTGCATCGCTTTGAGAGCTATAACTTTTTTATTTTTCTGCTGATGATGCTGCATGGCGGCTTTTTTTTGCGGGACAAGATGACGTTTTCAGCGGTACCATGGTTATTTATATCCGTCTTTTTGATCGCGTGTTATTCCACTTTTTGTTCGCCTGTATGATAATAAAGCGTTGTTTTTTGCCTTGTTTTTTATTTTTATTTTTTGCGGTGTTCACTGAAGGGGTTAACTAGTGAGTTTTATAGAGCGGGTCATTACGGACGCGGCGATACCAAATATGTGTACTTTTATTGTTTTTTTTAATTTACATAAATAAATGTATTTACTGGGAAATGTTTTTTTTTTCTTTATTTGGGGATTTTTTTTATTTTTTTTTATACATTCTATTTTTTTTTTTTTACTTTCTACCATTGTCCCAGGGTGGGACATCACTGTATTAGATCAGATCGTTGATCTGACAGTGCGCATAGCACTCTGTCAGATCAGCGATCTGACAGGTAAGTTCAAGAGGCTTTCCGGCGCCTGCTCTCAGCAGCTCTCAGCAGGCGCCGGCTAGCCAGGTCATTTCATGACCCGGAAGGAGTCCCGCAGCCATCTTGGATCCGGGGACTCCTTCCGGATCACCGCAGCAACGCGATCTCATCATGTTGCTCCGGTGGGAGAGCGCAGGGAGCCCCCGTCCCTGCGCGATCCCCCTCTATGCCGCTGTCACTACTGACAGCGGCATCAGAGGGGTTAAATGCCCGCGATCGGCGCTAGCGCCGATCGTGGGCATTGCTGCGGGGTGTCAGCTGTCATATACAGCTGACACCCGCACCCGATCACCGCGGCGCTCAGCGCGAGACCGCGGTGACCGTTGCGCAGTACTAGTACGGCGGCTGGCACAAATGCAGTGCCGGCAGCGCAGTACTAGTACGGCACATGGCGCGAAGGGGTTAAGCAATATAGACTCTGGTTCTCCTTATTGGTCATGTTAGGCTATAGGTTGAACTCTATAGACTACAACCTTACAAACTATGAAACTATGAATGGGCATGGCCAACCGTGGCTCCCCAGATAAACTAATTGATACTAGTGATTAGCAAAAATTGTAGCAGAAATAGGCTCCATCCCATATCTGGCATAGAGTTTGTTTATTGATGCACACCCAGCCCAAAGATAAGCAAAATTAATTAAGAGGTGTGCTTACAAAATACCAGTCCAGGTGAATCGGCTGTAGAGTGTATTAGAGAGTTGGGCTATTTTTTATCATACAGTGGATAAAAAAAACAACTTTTGCACAAAATATAATACTTAAAAGCTTTAATATACAAGTACATAAAATACCGAATGTTTTTGTAAATATGTTGCTTTTAAGCATCTTTTCCTTTCAAATACAGTTTTCCTGTATTGATGTTTTAATTATGATTTCTACATTCTTTATTCTCGCATCATGAAATGAAAAATCTGAAAAATGTCTTTTACAGGAGAGCAAACAATATGTAAGCTACACAGTAATTACACAGTTTGAACTGAGCTGTGAGGTCACATGTCTGCGGAATACAGATAAACTGCATACAGATTCCTTAAAGGAACATGCATATTTTTCACTTAAGGCTCAAAAATTACATAAAACTCGAGAGTTGAACAAATACAGATTTATCACTGTTGTTCAAAAGGTGTTTTCCTTATAAGAATGGGCAGCCAATTAAGTGATTTTCTTATGTCCTGTCTGCCACATTGAAAGCATGTGGAAATAGGAGTTGAAATTTCCTTCTAATGATGTTGTTTCTCTTGAGAGCATTAGATCCTTTAATAAACGGTCCAATTTTCATCAGTATTTTTGAGCCAGTTTTCATGAGTGTATGGTCAGTGTTTCAGTTTTTACCATCAGTGTGAAATCAGTGATTTTCTTGTCTGAAAAACAATACATAAATTACAAAGCTTCACCTATGTACAACAATGTTAAAAATGGACAGATTACACATGGATTGCAATGTGCGCTGTCTATGATTTTTCACAGACCCATAGATTTATATGAATAATTTTAACCTGTGACTTGGATAAACTGCATAAATGTTAACAACACTATAGACTATAATGGGTATTTGTTTTGCCCATTAAAATCATGTATAGAACACGTATGTGATTCACAGATATCTGAATGAATCATTAGCAACAATCAGTTCATTACTGACAAGACTGAGGGAAGGTAATCTAAGGATTCTCCCCTTTCCTTAAATTGTGATCAACATTATTTTTTCAGTAGTCAATAGTACACAAGAAAATAAGACTTTGTATCTTTATATCTTATCACAGAAATCTGCTTCTGTTTCTTTCTTGACTGATCTTTCATTCTCAATATTCTCCATTCACAGGCCAAATCTGTCTTTGGTAAGTTCAGAATTTACTATTAATGAGGTAGAGGATGACAGTTGGTGCTCTTAAAGTTCTATGGATATTGAAGGGGGAAGGAGGAGCAAGAGGCCGACACAGATACACAGATATTCTGTTGAAAGTTCTCCTAAAATGAAAGTTACACTTGTAGACTACAATTAGCTTGCACAAGATAGGTCAAAGAACTAGACCCTAGGAACGTACCGGGAGCAGGCAAGGAGGTACAAGAAACCAGGAATAAGGTAACTAAGCATAATCACAGAAACAGTGGCTAGGACAGAATCAGAACAAGAACTGTGGAATACTGACACTCAGGCACTGAGTGAGAGACCTGGCTAGGGTTAAATAAAATACCTAAATAAATATATGGCTTACATTTATATGAAGTGGGTTCCAGCTTCAGAGAACAGACTCAATCTGCCACCATTGTAAATGAAAAGTGAAGAAAATGTATAATGCTGAAATATGGAGGGAACAAATAAACACAATTCTACTGTTCAACTGAGCAACTACAAGCTGAGAGTAGAAAGTCTTGCTGCTTTTACCACAACTAATTAGTTGAAATCTGTGAAAGAACATTATGTCACTACAGGGAAATAGAAGCACAGTAGGGTAATCAATGAAATCAATGGACTATCTGAGTAAGGGTACGTGCCCATGATCAGGAATAGTAGCATTTTGGATGCAGCATATTTTTGCTGCATCCAAAACACTACGTTCTATATTACAAGCACAGTGCATGGGATTTGTAGAAATTTCATGCCCACTGTGTTTCTTTCTAACACTGCATAAACTCGTCTGTGGTGCAGGTTTCCCGGTGATTACCTCTTGAAGCTCATCAAGAGAATGCCAAGAGTGTGCAAATCAGTCATCAAAGCAAAAGGTGGCTACTTAGAAGAACCTAGAATATAAGACATAATTTGAGTTGTTTCACACTTTTTTGTTAAGTATATAATTCCACATGTGTCAATTCATAGTTTTGATGCCTTCAGTGTGAATGTACAATTTTCATACACATGAAAACACAGAAAAATATTTAAATGAGAAGGTGAGTGAGTACTGATGGCCATAATACTGTGGAGGGGACTACATTATATTCTTTTGAGGGGGCTGCATTATACCATATGAGGGGGCTACATTATATTCTATGGGGGCTGCATTCTACTATATGAGGGGGGCTGCATTATACCCTATGAGGAGGTACATTATATTCTATGGGGGCTGCATTCTACTATATGAGGGTCCTGCATTATACCCTATGAAGGGGCTACATTATATTCTATGGGGGGCTGCATGATACTATATGAACAGGCTGCGTGATACTATATGAGGGGGGCTGCATTATGCCCTATGAGGGGGCTGCATTCTACTATATGAGGGGGACTGGATTATGCCCTATGAGGGGGCTACATTATATTTTATGGGGGGCTGCATTATACCCTATGAGGGGCCTGCATTATACCCTATGGGGCTACATTATATTTTATGGAGGGAGGCTGCATTATACTCTGGGTGTCTACATTATATTTTATGGGAGCTGCATGATACTATATGAGGAGGCTACATTATACCCTATGAGGGGGCTACATTATATTCTATGGGGGGCTGCATTATACCCTATAAGGTGGCTACATTATATTCTATGGGGGCTGCATTCTACTATATGAGGGGGCCTGCATTATACCCTATGAGGAGGCTGCATTATACCCTATGAGGGGGCTACATTATATTCTATGGGGCTGCATGATACTATATGAGCAGGTTGTGTGATACTGTATGAGGGGGGCTGCATTATGCCTTATGAAGGGGCTACATTATATTCTATGGGGGCTACATTCTACTATATGAGCAGGCTGCGTGATACTATATGAGGGGGGCTGCATTATGCCCTATGAGGGGGCTACACTATATTTTATGGGGGGCTGCATTATACCCTATTATGGGCCTGCATTATACCCTATGGGGGCTACAATATATTTTATGGAGGGGGGCTGCATTATACTCTGGGGGTCTACATTATACTCTATGGGGGCTGCATTATACCTTATGAGGGGGCTACATTATACCCTATAAAGAGGCTACATTATATTCTATGGGGGGACTGCATTATACCCTATGAGGGGGCTGCATTATACTCTGAGGGGTGCTGCATTTTACTATATGAGGGGCTATATTATATTCTATAAGAAGGCTGCATTATATCCTATGAGGGGGTTACATTATATTCTATGGCAGGGGGCTGCATTATACGCTGAGAATCTACATTATATTCTATGGTGGGCTCCATGATGCTATATGAGGGGGGCTGAATTTTGTCCTATGAGGGAGCTGCATTATTGTCTATGGGGGGGCTGCATTATATTCTACGGGGGGGCTACATTATATTCTATAGGGAGGGCTAAATTATATCATATGAGGGGCTGCATTATGGTCTATGAGGGGGCTACATTATATTCTATGGGGGGCTGCATTATAGACTATGAGGAGGCTGCGTTATACCCTATGAGGGGGCTGCATTATAGTCTATGAGAGGGCTACATTATATTCTATGAGGGAGTATACATTATATTCTGTGAGGGGGCTGCATTATATTATATGAGGAGGTACATTATATTCAATGAGTGGCGACTACATTGTACTCTATGAGGGGGCTACCCCAACACCTGCTATATCATTAAGATGTGTACTACCTTAAATTATACCCTAATATTAGTGTGTTTTACCGCACAGTTGGTTGTCTTGCATTTATTTCTATGTAGCTACATAGTGGGCCCCAAGAATGATTTTCTCTGGTGGGCCCAAGGTGCTCCAGTCCGACGCTATTCACCTCTGTATCTTTCACCAATAGACTGTCATTAGATGCAGTAAATCCGTGTAGTTCCAAAAGACATGCGGTTTATGTAGAACGCAGCATTTTGGATGCAGCAAAGATATGCTAGGTCCAAAACGCTACTATTCCTGATCGTGGTCAATTACCCTAATGCATGTATATGATGGATCCTTCATATTGGAAGACACTCCTTGTAGCTGCCCACCTCTACAGTTATTGCTGGTCATTCTAAATAAGGAACTCCCTTCTTTCAACTCAAAATAGTCTTAGTTGAAATGGGTTTTTTAAGCCAGACAACTCTTTTTAAAATTCAAGGATTATTACTATATTATACTTTATTCAATATTTTCCTTTGGCTACCACTTGCAAATGCAAAAAACTGCTAATAAAGGCCTATAGATGAAACTATATTATTATTATTATTATTATTATTATTATTATTATTATTAATAATAATTTATATAGCACCATTAATTCCATGGTGCTGCACATGAGAAAAGGGGTTACGTATAGGGTTGTAGTAATATTGTAGTAATAATAGATATGTGGTTGACTTGTAAAGTGGGAGCATACAGCTGAGGATGCAGATGAAAGTAGTTGGTCTGTACATAAGAATACACAAGTAATAAGAACAGAAATACACACATATAGTATATTATTAGCTATGAAGAACAAATACTTCAACTCCTTATCTAGAATCAGGGCCACAAAGAGAGTAGATTAAACAATAGAGAATACTTGTTTAGTCTGACATACGGAACATAAAACCAGGTATCATATTATGGATATAAATCTAGTGTTCCTGGTGGTCTTGTCTGTTAAAGGATGTACCAAGAACAAGAAGAGTAGATGTGACTAAATAGAAATCCAAAACAGATGCTTGCATTCATTATAGCCATTATACAAATCAAGGAGACTATCAAAGGAAATGTTTGATCCTATGAGTTACGTTAAATGAAAGACAATAAGGTGAGTGTAAATCAGCTCTTACTGAGCGGATAAGTAAAAGAAAAAAGCCACCAAGAAAGCAGATTAATAGCATAATCATTATCAGTGTTTTGGCTTATACATAACAATACTTCATATTGAGTAAGCCACCCACATAAGGGCTGAAAAAATACAATTTATTTTCCAATGATAGTGGATGATGATAAAATGATATTAGGGAATTGATTTACATAGCCTTCTCAAAGGTTTGACTTCACTTTGATTTCATTATGCCTTGCATTAAACACGTCTACTTTATGAATATGACCAATGTACAGTGCGATTTAACCTCCAAATTATATTTAGCGTAACACAACATCAACAGTCCATTAGCCCTACTGTACCTCCATATATCTTTAAAGGTGACATGAATTTATGCAGTTATTTTTTTCTGATTACATCTTGCTGAATCCTAAAAGTGTGCAATATACACACTGTTAGGTTTGCGTTCTGTCTGCCTGAGCACTCATCACGTGACCACAAATATGCGATTTGCATTATTGCAGTCAGATGCCAACTAATTTCTCATCTGCTCCCTAACAGAAGCAAATGAATATTGAGAGAAGCATGAAGAAAAGCTAGTTATAATAAAGCTTATACTCACCTCCTGTGCTGGCGCCATTCCCGCGGTGTCGGCACTCGTGTTACTGGGGCTCCCATGCGGCTGTGTAACACGAGACACCGACGCCCAATCAGCACTAGCGTCATTGTCTCCTCCTTCAGACAAATCAAACATGAAGAGGAAGTCCGGGCTGTAACTGATCTCTGACTTCCTCTTCATGTTCAATTCAACAGGAAGTGGGGACAGTGACGCTAGCGCTGATTGGGCGCCGGCGTCACATGTCACAACAACAGTGTCAGAAAAGCAGCCCCAAGAGAGCAAGTGCCGACACATTTTTTACTACACAGCCACCCTCTCCATGAGTTGGTAGGTTTGTCAGTGTCTGTTTTCACCAGTATTTTGCACCTCACCTTTATCACGCGGTCTGCTGCACCTTGCTAGTGCATTTGTAATCTGACTTGGTGTTTGTTTTTCAGTTTTTTTTTTTATTTATGTCCTTTGGTGAGCAGCCATTGGGGCTTTGCCTTACAGTATTGGTGCAGTGAGAGAACCGGATTTCCCCCTCTACTGGCGCATTATCACTTGGGTGGTGATTGCCGGACAAAGAGGTGGCAGTGAGTTTCAAACATTCTGCTCATAATGTTAACTAAGTACCCTGTGTTCAATTTTGATAAAAGTCTAATGGCTATATGAAAACCAAATAAAAGAACAAAAAAGTTTATT
Source organism: Ranitomeya variabilis (assembly GCF_051348905.1). Lineage (NCBI taxonomy): Eukaryota > Metazoa > Chordata > Amphibia > Anura > Dendrobatidae > Ranitomeya > Ranitomeya variabilis. Next base: position 176,843,413 of record NC_135236.1, on the reverse strand, counting down.
GCACTTATGGTAGATGATTCTTTAATGACTTAAAATCATTAAAACATTTTTAAAGGGAATCTAACACCAAGTTTTTGCTGTAGAAAAAGATACCCTGATTCTAAAAAAGTTTCACTTAGTTTACTGGGTGCAGCAGCTGTCACACAATCAGACGTCTTACACGTATCATGAAAAAGAGCTAAGAAAGCTGCCCCATCACAGCTTTAAGTGTACATTGTCTATAGACAGTGAACTGCTTATCTCAGGAGGGGCTGTGGTCTGCCTAGGTCTCATGCACTGCTGTAACTGCTGTAGTCAGAGCAGTGATAACGTCCTGGTGATAAAACCTTCATTATAAGCAAACAACAGCTTATAGTTTGATATAAGTGACACATTGCAGAATTCAGTGTTTTAACCCCTACCACACGCTGTCTTCAAAAACCTGCTGACAGATTCCATTTAAGACAGTGAAGTATCATTGACCCTAAGTACAGGAGTTTTTTTTTTATCTTTTCTTTTACGTTATCCATATACTCTGTGTGCACAATTATTAGGCAACCTGCATTTATGATTATTAATTATATAGATGAACAACAGTGTTGTCAGTCAATTCAAAAGGTTAATTAACCTGAAAACTGAATATGTAAATGCAAAAGTGAATTTTTGTCCTTCAAGAATGTCTATGTGCAGAATTATTGGGAAACTTTTAATGTGCAGAGTTATTATGCAATTAAATGAGAAACATAAATTTTACCATCTCATTGTATATTTTAATTTGTTAAAGTGAGAATAATAACCAAACAGCTCAAAATTTACAAAAATACAATTCTGACATTTAAATTAAAAATATTAGTGACCAATATAGCCTCCCTTCTTTTCAATAATAGTCATAACTTCATAAGCCTTCCATCCATGGAGTCTGACAGTTTCTAAATCTGTTGACCATCAACTCTTTGGGCAATACCAACCACAGCCGCCCAGACACTGTTTAGAGAGTTATAATGTTTTCCATCACCGTAAATCTCCCATTTAAGAAGGCCGAAAAGTTCTCGACAGGGTTTAGGTCAAGTGAGGAAGGGGCCGTTTCATTAATCTTTCATTTTTAAAGCCTTCTCGACCAAGCAGGTGAGTATTTTGATGCATGTGATGATGTGATGGAGCATAGTCCTGCATAAAAAATCTTAGTTTTCCTGAAAGATACAAACCTTTTTCTGTACTACTGCTTGAAGCAAGTGTCTTCTAAAAACTGGCAGTAGGCTTGTGAGTTGATTTTGAGCCCATCTTCAAACCAAAAACCTCTATTTTTAATTTTACAGTGGCATGTAATGATTTGGGCACCCCAGGTCAATATTACTGTTATAGTGAACAGTTAAGCAAGTTGAAGATTAAAATAGAGGAGGCTGGGTTTTCTAAAGCTGGGAAATCACCTGGCTTTTCCTAACAATAGTGATCAAGCCATAACCCTAACAGGCTAATTAAGGTCTGAAACCTTGGGCAACGTTATCTGAGCACACAAATCTCCAAGGACGCCCAAACTTTTGCATCAGTCTATTTCCCTTTTTGTAATTTTTAAAATGGAAAAAAATACAATATATATTATAATACAAAGGTCATGTGTCATCTTTAACTTTAGGCCTTTTAGAGATCATTTCATCTTCAACTTGCTTAACTGTTCACAATAACACTAATTTTGACCATTGGAGCCCAAACGTTTACATGATGGCACTGTAGATCAGAGGTCGTAACCTTGGACACCTAAGGTTCTGCAATGTTTGCACATGAGGAAAGAGACATGGCAAATCAGAAAAACTATGCTACATTTCTAATTGGAGGTATTTGCTAATATTATTATTATTACACCTACTATATATTGGGATAGGATCTTGGAGATGAGAATGCCCCTTTGAGACAGGATCTAAGGAGTAACTTTTCTCCTTGTGGAGATTGATATGCCATTCCTGGCTTGCCACTCTCCACAAGGAGAACTGTTATCCCTTAGATTCCTCTTCGTTTCTCAACATATCTTTTGCGACCCTCTTGACTATTTGCAATAAAACCTTTGATGGTTCTGTGACCACACTCCAATGACTTAACAATTTCAAAAGTGCTGCATCCCTCTGTAAAACTTATGACAATTATTGACATTTCAGAGTCAGCTAAATCTCTTTTGGCCCATTTTGTCTGAGGAAAACAAGCTGCCTAAAAATTCTCAACCCCCTGATAAAGGGAATTGTATCCTTAGGCCTCACCCTCATTACTCAAATATACATCACCTGATCTGTCTCATCCAGTAAGCATTCAAGCATTAGCAAATTCATTCTGTGCCCAGCACTATTGATGGAGGTGATCTCAAAGCCAATAGCTGTGGCCGATACAGTCTTTATTCAGCCGGAGATACTGGTGTGGCTGAGACCCGTGGAACGGTCCAGTCAGAATGTGTGCCCGAGTGAGTGGATATGTGCGCCCAGCAGGAGTAATCAGCTCTGTGCTGTGGCTAATGAGGCAGCACTATACCCTACTAAAACTCCCACAAAGGACAATATCTGCAAGGATTCTTCAGCCTCTTCAAAGACATACTGATAGGGAATTTAGACTCTGTGCCCCAATGCAGACAGTGACAATCATGTCTGTGACATGCTGTGGAATTAATGGCACTTAATGTTAACCTGTCAGCAGCATTGTGCGCAGCAAACGAAACCTGCCCCCTATTATACATACTGAATATCATATAGTTTGAAAAAAAAATTCACAGTCATCAGGGAGGCAGCGGCGCCTGCGTTGTAGCATTATACAGGGGATAATATGCATATTTTTGTTTTATTGAGACATATAGTTTTGCTTAAGAAATACTATACACTGCTCAAAAAGTAAAGGGAGCTCTTAAACAACAGAATATAAGTCCAAGTAAATCAAACTTCTGTGAAATCAAACTGTTCACTTAGGAAGCAACACTGTTTGACAATCAATTTCACATGCTGTTGTGCAAATGGAACAGACAACAGATGGAAATTATTGGCAATTATCAAGACACCCTCAATAAAGGAGTGGTTCTGCAGGTGGGGACCAAAGACCACATCTCAGTACTAATGCTTTCTGGTTGATGTCTTGGTCACTTTTGAATGTTGGTTGTGCTTTCACACTCGTGGTAGCATGAGATGGACTCTACAACCCACACAAGTGGCTCAGGTAGTGCAGCTCATCCAGGATGGCACATCAATGTGAGCTGTGGCAAGAAGGTTTGCTGTATCTGTCAGCGTAGTGTCCGGAGGCTGGGGGTGCTACCAGGAGACAGGCCAGTACACCAGGAGATGTGGAGGGGGCCGTAGGAGGGCAACAACCCAGCAGCAGGACCGCTATCTCAGCTTTTGTGCAAGGAGGAACAGGAGGAAACTGCCAGAGCCCTGCAAAATGACCTCCAGCAGGCCACAATTGTGCATGTGTCTGCGCAAACAATTACAATCTGACTCCATGAGGATGGTCTGAGTGCCCGATGTCCACAGATGGGGGTTGTGCTCACAGCCCAACACCATGCAGGACGCTTGACATTTGTCACTGAACAACAGGATTAGCAAATTCGCCACTGGCGCCCTGTGCTCTTCACAGATGAAAGCAGGTTCACACCGAGCACATGTGACAGATGTGACAGAGTCTGCAGATGCCGTGGTGAGCGATCTGCTGCCTACAACATGCTTGACCATGAACATTTTGGCAGTGGATCAGTAATGGTGTGGGGTGGCATTTCTTTTGAGGGCCAAATAGCCCTCCATATGCTCGCCAGAGGTAGCCTGACTGCCATTAGGTACCGAGATAAGATCCTCAGACCCCTTGTGAGACCAGATGCTGGTGCGGTTGGCCCTGGGTTCCTCCTAATGCAGGACAATGCCAGACCTCATGTGGCTGGAGTGTGTTATCAATTCCTGCAAGATGAAGGCATTGAAGCTATGGACTGGCCCGCCCATTCCCCAGACCTGAATCCGATTGAACACACCTGGGACATCATGTCTCGCACCATCCACCAAAGTCACGTTGCACCACAGACTGTCCAGGAGTTGGCAGTTGCTTTAGTCCAGGTCTGGGAGGAGATCCCTCAGGAGACCATCCACTGCCTCATCAGGCGCATGCCCAAGCATTGTACGGAGATCATACAGGCACGTGGAGGCCACACACACTACTGAGCATCATTTCCTTGTTTTGAGGCATTTCCACGGAAGTTGGATCAGCATGTAACTTCATTTGCCACTTTTATTTTGAGCATCATTCCAACTCCAGACCTCCGTGGGATATTAGTTGTGATTTACGTTGATCATTTTTAGGCTTCTCAACACATTCCACTATGTAATAATGAATAAAGATTTAAAACTGGAATATTTAATTCAGTGATATCTAGGATGTGGGATTTTAGTGTTTCCTTTATTTTTTTCAGCAGTGTATTTTTTTTAAACAATGCCAAGATTGCAGGCGCTGCCGCCAGTGCCATTTTGCTAGAGAAAAAGAAATAGGCTCCATCTATCAGAGCAAAGGTACTGTGCAGGCACCGCTAGTGCCATTTTGATGGAGCCTAATTTTCTTTTCTCTGCCAAAATGGCACCTGCGGCTCCTGCGCAGTAGCATCTATTGTGTTCCGATGGATGCTACTGCGCAGGCGCTGCCGGCACCTCTTGATTAGGCCTAATTTTCTTTTCTCTGCCAAAATTGCACTGGCAGCGCCTGTGCAGTAACATCTATCAGAATGTGATAGATGCTACAGTGCGGGCGCAGCTGCCAGCGCCATTTTGTTTGAACAAAAAAAACTTTCTTAAATAAAACTGTATGTGTCTAAATGAAACAAAAATATGCATATTATCCACCGTATCATGCTACAGCGCAGGGGGATTTCAAACCATATGATATTCAGTAAGCTATACAGATGAATAGGTAAGCAGAGCACCACATGAAGACCCCCCACAGGCGGCCCCGGAGCATGAGACTCTCATTAACTGAAAACTGAAAATAAAGATTAAACAACAACCACAAGATGGATTTCATCAACCCAGGTATCATTGTAATCAGTATAACGGCGCTGACTTGACACTGTCTGTAGTTTACTGAGCACAATCCTGCTGAGAGGTTCCCGTTCATGAACCCTCTAAACCAAGTAACTAAGACAAAATCTCTCCATGGAAGCCCTATTAAGAGATGCCAGGTTTCCATGTACATCTCAACCTTGCTGTAGTACATCCTGTACACCTAGGTGATCTTTTCTGCACGTTTGTTTCTCATTTCCAGATTTTCTTTTACTAAATTGGATATTAAAACTCAGTTCTGCTTAATTGCAGAGCTATGAAATTCCAGATCACCAATTAGAGTATACTTACTGATAGAGTTTTCATGTTCAGTATGACAAATGGTTACATTAATGAGCACTTTCTTCCCTAGTTCTGATCATAGCCAACAACTTAGCTATGATTGGGAAGAGGAGGGAACAAATGAATGTCGCATTTCTTGAAATTGTTATATAAAATATAATCACAGCAATTCAGATACTGTTTTAATAGCTGAATGATATGTTTCCAAATGTCTTTAAAGTTTTATTTTTACAGAGTTTAGATTGTGCTGTTGCTAACAGAAAACTGTAATCATCATGTAATATATAATTTTACTTTAACTGTGTATATTAAAAGTAATAAAATTCCATCTCTAGTTTTCCATAAATTGTCTATCACAGTATGATGCTCCTTTGGCTGCTTAATTAAACGTGAAAATGTTTTCCTTAAGTTGCTGTCATTCTGCTCACTATTATAAACGCTGCCCTAGAGAATCTCCATGGCTCTTGGCAAAGTTATTCTACAGAAACCAGCTAGTGCTGGCCCCAGGCCACTGCATGTGATCAAGCTGTAATGCCTTTGATATGGTTAGTTTATGGTTTACAGTTAATTCTAACATTTGGGTGAAAGTTTTTGTTGAGCAAAACCCAGCAGTTTATCTAATCATAAGAACTTATTGAAGTATTGAAGATTTGAAAATAATGCACGTTACAATATAAGCCAAAATGACTACTGTATATCTATAGGTTTTTTTTGCTATTTATAGAAGTAATTAAGCAACAATTACGGTGTTAGAACAGCCTTTCTGTCAACTTAGAAGGTTCCGGGATTTAATTTATGGCCAGTGAGAGCATAGAAATACATAGCTTGTGATTTTCAAGAATCTCCATAACCTGTCAGAGTGTTCGTTTAATTTATACCCTTTTTGAACATAGGCGTTACGTGCTTAAATGTACGTGTTCCTTCAAATAGAAGAATTCATAGTTGCAAAATAAGTAAAATACACTACCTGTGTTCACTCAGCTTAGTCACACTTCTCAACAGGTATGTGTTCGAAACAATTCTCCTGATAGCTACCACATTCTGCAATATTTAGATAGCCTTAAGACAGTAACACCTTCCTTATCCTAACATTTTCCCTAAAGGTACCTTCACACATAACGATTTCGTTAACGATATCGTTGCAACGTCACGCTTTTTTGTGACGTAGCAACGATCCCGCTAACGATCTCGTTATGTGTGACAGTGACCAACGATCAGGCCCCTGCTGGGAGATCGTTGGTCGTAGGGAATGATCAAGACCTTTTTTTGGTCGCTGATCACCCGCTGTCTTCGCTGGATCGGCGTGTGTGACGCCGATCCAGCGATGTGTTCACTTGTAACCAGGGTAAATATCAGGTTACTAAGTGCAGGGCCACGCTTAGTAACCCGATATTTACCCTGGTTACCATTGTAAAAGTTAAAAAAAAAAAAAAACACTACATACTCACATTCCGATGTCTGTCACGTCCCCCGCCGTCAGTTACATGTAACTTTTTTTGTGGCGGCGGTGCGCCAAAACACGGCGCAACCGTCGCACGACGGTTGCTACGTGTGGCACTGCGTCGCAATGCGTCGCTAATAAATCCACAACGACGCATTACGACGTGCAGTGCCAGACGCTAGTGTGAAAGTAGCCTTAGCAGTACTGCTTGTTGAAAGTCTTCTTTGAGGTGAAAGAACCCTATAACAGCTGTGGTCAGCCATGGTAAATGCACCTTAAAAGCACCTGTCAGCAAGTAGTGGCGCGGTAATACTGATTACATCAATATCTTTGGTGAACAAATCCGCTTTGTTGTTTCTCTGTTATCATTATGTGAAGTTTTCTGCTAATGAGATTTTGATGCACAGAGGCCGGACTGTAACTAGTCAGTTTTCCATTGTTAAAGAAAAAAAACGGATCTAGTTGAAACCATTTTTTTTTAGCCGTACAAAACAGTTGTATCTGCACAACATTTTGTTAGGGGATTGCTGCTGGATCTGTTCTAACTGATGATAATGGACATGTGAACAGAGCCTTTCTTTAGGGAGTCTCGCTTTTTCTGTCCTTGGACTATTACGGTCTTATCTCCTCACTGTTTGGAGTCACTGAGCTTATTCTAGAGGTAATTAGAATCTTTTATAAAAGAATGGTTACAATACACCTAAGAATAGATGTGCCCACCATTCTTCCCTTATATTTTATGTTATATAGAATTCCTCAGTATATTTCTACATCATCCCCCATTACCTTTTTCATCTCTCCTTACGAGTATGTCTTGTATCTTAGCTAAAACCTGGTAGTAAGTAGCACATTAGACACTTCTATAATGGGCAGTTTATAATCACGGAATATTTCAGGGAAGGCGAAACCTGGTTGTGACCTTGTATATGTGGCTAGCCGTCTCCCCTACCAGTTTGGGTCACAGACCCTTTTTCTGTTTGCTTTGATGTTTTACTCATTGTTTATTATGTTTACAGTCCAAATCCCTCCTATTCCTGGAGATGAAACCTATGAAAGCAATTTATGAATGATCATAACCCCTCTATTAAGGTAATTTGACCATAATGCAGATCTTATTGCTATTTTCTCTGTGCGCTTTCATCCAAATAGTGGTGAACTGCAGTTTCCATTTTGATGAACCATAGAGAGCCAGGCAAATGGTTACTAATTCTTGTCCAGTCTTTTGCAAACCTTCTTTTTCCTGTCAAGATTATTCTCTTCGACCTCTTCATTCCAGGCTGGGTTTCTAGGAAGATTCTGACGAAACCTGTAAGTGGAGCAGATCGATGCTAATATTATGATATCAGGGCAGCTATAATGATGAAAATATATTAGCAGTTTCAATTAACTTGCATTTTTAATCCAATGAGGACATCAGAAGTTATAGTCTAATTGTACGAGAACCAATTCTATATAAATGTGTTGGAAAACTTTGATTTTTAATTAAATTAAAAACTCTAGCTGTTTAATAAAATGATATTCATAGCCCACGATCTAGCGCTCATTATAAAGTTGTCTTTTTTTTTTCAGGACATATCCCAATTGCTTTTCTGAATATTCTACTCCAGCTGCAAAACATCTTACAGAAAGAAACTGTGCAGTGCTTTCACTCTCCGACATGTACTCACAGCTTTTAGCAGGGAACATAATAGCCGTGCAATTTCTAAACTGCTACATGGAACAAAAGAGGCCCAGAGGAAAGTGACAATGAGGGTCACACAGGCTGAGGATGATTTGCCGATGTCACTCAATTTATGTCAGGTCATTTGCCTCTTCACACCTCAGTAGAAATCTTACTTAGTAGGATGAAAGAGAAACAGCACAGTCATTCATAATGACTCCAAGTAAAATTGAAATAGTTTTTTAATCTCTCTTTAAAATATACTAGAAATATAAATATGCTTTTGACACAAGAGACAATACTTAGCCAAGGAAGAGATAGGGACAAGTAATACATCAGTGTCATTTCAATAAGTGATGCATGTAACATTTTATTCCTATGGTTCTAGTTCTGGCAACAATACATTAAATGGTACTGGATCATGGTAGTGACGACCAATATCTCCATCTTACTGTCATGATACATCCCACAGTTTAACTTTTATGCTATGAAGATTTTGCTTTACTAAGGCTGGTTTCACACTAGCGTTTGGCAGGGCTGCGGATAAAAGCCTTCTTCCTCTGTGAAGCCCCGCCCACTGTCACGCCTCTTCCTTCAGCTCCGCCTATGTCTGCATGCATCCTGTGTACCCTATCTTTAACATTGCGTATGCAGGCTATGCAGATGTATGCGGATGCCTCCGTATGCATCGTCTTGACGCTGTGCTGACCTGCATGTTAGATTTTGTTGCGGTCGGCACAGCTTAAAAACGGCATATGCGGAGGCATCTACATACATCCGCATTGTCTGTGTACCCAATGTTAAAGATAGGGTACGTAGGCAGAGCTGAAGGAAGAGGTGCGGCAGTGGGTGGGGCTTCACGGAGGAAGAAGGCTTTCATCCGCAGCCCTGCCAAACGCTAGTGTGAAACTAGCCTAAGAGAATTAAGATGAAAATGGTCTTCCTCTCACTAAACTTTCCCCCCTCTTATCTATTCTAAGTGCAGCATCCAGGCTCATATTTCTGCCCAGTCACTACTCAAGTGCCTCCACTCTGTGCATTCATTGCACTGGTAGCTCATTCATTTCAGAATAAAACATAAACTTATCACAGTCACTAACAAAGTTCTCCACAGTTCTGCTCAAATTTACATCTCCTTCCCCATATCTATCAACAACAAAAAAGCAAGGAGTAGGAGTAACGGTTCTTTTCAAAAGTTACAAAATGTATTCAGAAAAATACATATATATAGACAATAAAAAAGCATGTACATTACATATGAAGGCAAGGATTTCAGAAAAGGGGCCTCAGTGGGGCAAGTAACTAACTCATCTTGTAGATGTGGAGTAGACAAGGTGGATGGATACTAAATAGTATTCCTCCAAAATAGTACCAATACTGCTGCTTTAAAGTGCAAGTGCCTCAATGTTGCATAAACCATCGAAAAATATTGCTGATGAAAACGTAGCTCATCAAGATAAATCACATAGAGTGAGGTGAAACATATTGAACAACCAAACAAATACCCTAGCAGCCAGCCATGAAACATCTGGACATACGGCTCTGCCTTAGCCCCCCGAGGAAGCCCACGTGAAACACGTGTCGAGGCTGCTGACTACCTCATCTAAGTAGCACTACATGGGTAAGGATGCTGTTTCAATTATACGCAATCTCCATATGTTTAATGGCTGGCTGCTAGGGTATGTGTTTGCTTTTTCAGTATGTTTCACATCGCTCTATGTGAGCCACGTTTTCTCCAGCAATATTCCTCTGTATATTTTTTTGATGGTTTATGTAACATTGAGGCACTTGCACTTTAAAGCAGCAGTATTGGTACTATTTTGGAGGAATACTATTTAGTATCCAGCCCCCATGTCTACTCCACATCTACAAGATGAGTTAGTTACTTGCTCCCACTGAGGCCTCTTTTCTGAAATCCTTGCCTAGTTCATATGTAATGTTCGTGCTTTTTTATTGCCTATATATATACGGTATGTACTTTTCCGAATAAATTTTGTATCTTTTGAAAAGAACCGTTACTCACTGCTTTTTTGTTGCTGACCTGTATCATGGAGTGTTCTTAGTAAATTGGGCTTATTTGAGAAAGTAGGCCGCAACAGTAACGTTGGCATTTAACTATATCTGTTTTAGTATCATTGTTTTCCTTCTCCATATCTGTCTACCTCCCCACCTGTCCTCTCCATTCTGCTAATAATTTAAGACTAACATCCTCCATAATCCGAACCTCCCACTCTTGTCTCCAAGACTTTTCTCAGTCTGCACCAGTTCTCTCATGTGCACTACTTTGGAAAATCAGGTGTCCACATTTTTACGAGTGCCCTAAAAACACATTTCATTAGCCAGTGTTATCTCATCACCTCACTAATCAAACTTTTCTCAGTATTTCCTCCTAAATTTTCCTTACATCAGTTACCCGCAATGAATACCTTTATTCATAATAATTAAGTACTGTACATCTTTCTCCTTCAAGTATGCCAATCTGTTTGGTTCTTGAACAAACCACAGGGCAACCACCTCTAAATATGATTGTGTTTATAATTTTTTCTTTAGATGTCTTGTTTAGGTAACTTATTAAGTATCCTAGTTACTTTTCATCTACATACAGTATATTAAAAATAATGTATGAAGGGATGCTGGATAATGTTGCAAACTAGGGATCAGCAACCTCTAGCACTCCAGCTGTTGCTTGGACATGTTGGGGGTTGTATTTTCCCATTAAGTGGAGTACCAATGGTTGATGAACTCTGGAATAAACCTTTCCTTAGCATCACATCAGATATTTCAGGATACAATGTAGTTTTAATATCATTGTTTGATATTTAATGTTACTTTTTTATGTGACTGTTTATTGTAATAGTATTATTTTAAAGAGGTTCTGTCACCTGAGCAAAAGTGGCCCGGTTTTACTCTTACATTATCCCCAGTGCTCCTCTGAATATTTCATTTTTTTTTTTTTTTTTTTAAATCCATCATAAAGTTTCAGAGATATTGACCGTTTCATCTAGTGCTAGTTTTTATGGCCAAGGGGGTGTTGCTCACAGGTAATTATGCAAAGCAACCTAAAAACACACCTTCAAAAAATCCTATGAGTATGGCCTCCTTGGTTAAGACCACAAAAACTAGAATTAAATAAAAAAGTCCATATGTTTGGAACGATTTTACGAATCTGAAAAAACAAAAAGCGGAATACTCAATGAAGTAGCGGAAATAAAATAAGGACAAAAATTGGCCACTTCAAACCTGGTGACAGGTATGCTTTAAATAGTGTTACTATTAAAAACAATAAAAAAATAACAAAGCAGTTAAACTTAAAACTATAAATATATTTAAATAAATTAAACATTTCCTGCTTATCTTTGAAGTGAATTAGAGTGATGATGTGGGCAATCAGGAACTTAGTTAAAAGGAAAACAGGAGAATTCTCTACACAAAAAAAGTCAAATTAATCAGGAAAGAAGCTAAATTCATTTGTATATGCCTACAGGAGATGCATGTCTACAGCAAATCCTTTGAAGTTGGAGCTGCGAGGCAAGTTAAATGCTAAATTTGTTTGCTCAACTTCCATGTAACCTGATATTAACTGTCAAAACATTGACATTTTAGGCAAGCTATAATAACACATAAGAAACACAAACTTTTATTGCCACCATAGTCCTAATTGGCTGTGACTGCATTAATTATTCTCGGCTGGCGATAAAGCAAATGGAATTCTTATGTTACAAAGCAGAGCCGCGACCATGATATCAGCTTCTTCTGCTGCCCGCTGGAAACGCTGCTATGGTCGTGAATATTCATTGAACTCAGCAGGTTTTCTCGCTATGCTGTTTTCTTTAAATAAGAGGTGTCCTTGCAATGGGAATAATTGGCCATGTGATTGAGAACAAATGGTGTTTTTTATAAAATATAATAAAATGACGAGCATCAACATGGAACATTACGGTATGCAGAAGGATTCACAACGATACAAACATATTGCCATCTGGGATTTTATAATTTCCACACTGATAATCAAACGTTAATTTTCCTAACGTCTGTCATCATATTATCCTAAAACAATTCTCCTATATTGAGAAGTGTTGGAGTCAAGGTGCAAATAGGCAGTTGTGAGTGGAAAATTATGCGGTGAGGTTGTGTTTATACACATCTGCAGAATTATAGTCTCTATTGTGAGGCAATTGTGGAAAATTAAAGACGTTAACCTGAGACAAAATAGAACTAATTGCAATTCGATTGCAGCTGTCACTTGCATTGAATGGAAGCAGCCATTTTGAAGACTGAATCGTCACTAATGGAACTTATTAGTTAGTTCTAGTCATGAGCGAATATACTCGTTACTCGAGATTTCCCAAGCACGCTCGGGTGTCCTCCGAGTATTTTTTAGTGCTCGGAGATTTAGTTTTCATCTCGGCAGCTGAATGATTTACATCTGTTAGCCAGCATAAGTACATGTGGGGGTTGCCTGGTTGCTAGGGAATCTCCACATGCAATCAAGCGGGCTGAGAGATGTAAATCATTCAGCTGAGGTGAGGAAAACTAAATCTCCGAGCACTAAAAGTACTCGGAGGTCACCCGAGCTTGCTTGGGAATTCTCGAGTAACAAGTATATTCACTCATCACTAATTAGTTCATATGCAAAGAACCAGCGATGTCACTGAAATACTTTAATGTTCTTTAAAAGTGATCAATATGTGAAGTGGGTCATCTTACATTTTTTAAACTTGCCACTATGGCTAGTCCAGAGTCGTAGTTACTGTTGTTTCAGGAATTCCACTTGTACATTAGCAGCAATACAAAGACTCACACCATATGTTTTGTGCTGGAGCATCTGATGAGCACGTGCAAAGATCATTGTGAATGGGAGAGTGAGCAGGTGGAGCTGTGAAATCATCTATTGTAAGTGTACCTGTGTCCTCTGCATGAATGAAGTGGTAGTGTGTGTGTGTGTCTGTGTGTGGGTGTCTGTGTGTGTATGTGTGTCTGTGTGTGTATGTGTGTCTGTGTGTGGGTGTGTGTGTGTCTGTGTGGGTGTGTCTGTGTGTGGGTGTCTGTGTGTGTGTGGGTGTGTGTGTCTGTGTGGGTGTCTGTGTGGGTGTGGGTGTGTCTGTGTGGGTGTCTGTGTGTGAATGTGTGTCTGTGTGTGTGTGTGTCTGTGTGTGTGAAACAAAACACATGAGCACAGCCACGAAGGTGCACGGGTAGGTTCCCAATCCATATACGTGTAAATACAAAGAACCCGGCACTCAACTTAAATTGAGATTTTTTTATTCTGTAGTACGAGCAAAACGTTTCGGCCTGGTGTGGACTTCGTCAGTTACTACAATATTGTGAGAAAAAAATAGAAAAGATACATGCATCTGTAAATACACTTGTGTATATACAATATTTTATAAAATGGAAAAAGAAACAAAAGAAAAACAAAAGGAAAGAAAATCAGAAAAAAACAGGTATGTACAATAAGTAGTGGGGTCATAATTTTTCTGTGTCTGTGTGTGTTTGACCCCTTCTCTCACTGACATTCACACTGCTTTATTCGCGAAGCAATGAAAAAACAGAAAGATACAACAATTGGTTGTCATAATTGAAAAAGAATAAGCAGCAATAAAAACCCCTAAAGTATATTTTTATTAATTATAAAACTAAAAATATTACTATAATAAGAAGAGCCAAAGATAGGGCTCAAAATGGGAATGTCCAAGTGTACAGGAAAACAGGACAGGGCCTTACTGTCCCTATGTAAAAATTTGAATGACCCTGCCTGTTCACGGAGGTTGGCACCCTATTGTAGATGATATGGTTCCCTCGCTCATCGAGGCCTGCCCCAAATTTCCCTAGTATGCCCTATCACTAACTTGACACCAAATCACCTATGGTGAAAAACCTGTAAAAGTTGCCAAAATATGCAGTAAAAATCTCTTCTCTCTATCAAGACTGTAATATTAGGCATCTGGACCCGTAGAAGCGCATATTAGTGCGAAACTGCCGTCGTCTGGTGCGTCTCCACTAAATAACTCTCCTGCCTCTGTTTTATGTGAATCCAAATAAAGGACATTTGATAGGACGGTGAATGCCATTCTCTAGTTCGTTTTGTGCTTATTATTAGCATTTCCTTTTCCATTACAGGCAAGGTCATTCTAGGTTATAGGAAGGGGCAATAAGGACCGATCCCTGTTTTCTTGTATACATCGCAGTGTTCACAGTATTCAGTGTAAACAGACCCGTAGTGAGTGCATGTGCCACACTATACCTAACTTTGAATAATTTATCCAGTCAAAGGCAACCAGCCCCCATCAAATGAAACATCTTACATCAAAAAATATTTTAGAGTTTGAATTACAAAATATAGAATACAAAAAAGCTAAGTGAAGATGTGTGTATTGAATATTTAATTATAATTGACCTATCATTTGTATTTAGCAAAACAAAAATTAATTGCATTGTAAATCATTTATTATGGTGAGTCTTATAACATACTGTCATGTGTTGGACAAAGCCTTTCTTAGTTGTGTTTTTGCTTCTAGTAAATTTATAAAAAGTGACCATTACCAGGGAACTTATAAATAATACTTACCAACAAGAGTAGACTAACTGTGCCCTGGTGATTAGTGCTCAGTTGTCTTTTATAATTATTATGAGAGATAGTAACGTGATGTAGTCTAAGGATGCATTTAGACTGGCTAACGCGTAACGTTAAAGGGTTAGTCCGGTATCTAAAATGCAATTTCTAAGTATCTATCTTTATATCATATTCAGTTTTGTAATGACCTTTATTGTTATTATTGTTATTATTATTATTATTATACATTTATATAGTGCCATTTATTCCATGGCGCTTTACATGTGAAAAGGGGCAAATATAGACAAATACAATAAACATGAGCAATACAAGGCACACACAAGTGCAGAAAGAGAGAGGACCCTGCCCGCGAGGGCTCACAGTTTACAGGGGATGGGTGAAGATACACTAGGAGAGGGTAGAGCTGATCGTGCGGCAGTTCGGCAGACTAAGGATCACTGTTAGTGATGAGCGAACGTGCTCGCCACTGCTCATTACTCGCCCGAGTATCACTATGCTCAGTGTACTCGGCAAGCAGCGAGCATTTCCGGGATTGTCTCCACCCAGCGTTTTTGGTGGACTTTAGAGACCCAATCACGGTGCAGGGATTGTTTGCCAGGCCATGATATGCCGCAGCCATCTTTGTTGTGGTTGTGCAGTGATTGGCTTGGAGGCACAGCATCATCCCGAGTATAATAGACCTGGCGCCGCCCTGCTCGCCGCATTCTGTTCCTGATTCAGCGAGAGGAGGGAGAGCTGCTGCTGAGATAGGGTCAGAATCGTGGTTTTAGAGTTAGTGTAGGTCTGCAACTCTTAAATCCACAACTCCTCAGAAACCAAAAGTCCTTTTTAGGGCTAATTCGTGAGTCCCGATATTGCAGCGCTAGGCAGGCAGGGCACAGCATATCCACATCAGTGCAAGGGCTGCAGGCACTGTATGTGCATCCATTGCTCCCACTGCATCCCTCCCAAAGCTCCATAACTGGGTGCTGCTGCAGCTTCTTTACTATATACCTAGTTGGATTTTTTTTTTTTTTTATTTACCCCCAAAAAACAAAAATACACAGTCTGTTCTGTCAGACTGAGGCCTATTGAAAAATCATAGTTTGTCAGGCATACGCAGCATAGTTGTGTGTGCTAGCCTTGTGCCACGTTTTTTTTGTTCTGTGTGTTTTAAATTCACAGAAAAAGGCCTCATATATCTGTGTGCTCCAAGTTTTTGCATTTTAGGCCGTTTTGCCACTGTTTTTGCTGTTACTCTAATTCTATACAGCACTATTTTGCATTTAAAAAAAAAAACAGGCCACATTTTTGCCAGTGTGGTGTTTCCGTGACAGCCCTCATGTATCTGCGTGCTCCAAGTTTGGGCACTGTGGGCCGGTGGATCCATTTTTTTGCTGTCTGATACTCTAATTCTATACAGCACTATTTGGCCATGTTCACACTTTGCGGGTTTTACCGCGGATCCGCGGCGATTTTGATGCTGCGGGTCCACAGCAGTTTCCATAGCGTTTACATTTACATGTAAACCCTATGGAAACAGCAATCCGCTGTGCACATGCTGCGGGAAAAACCGCGCAGAAACGCAGCGGTTTACATTCCGCAGCATGTCACTTCTTTGTGCAGAATCGCTGCGATTCTGCACCCATATGAATGCATTGATCCGCTAACTTCCCGCATGGGGCTGTGCCCACGATGCGGGAAGTAAGCGGATAATGTGCAGATGGTACCCGGGGTGGAGGAGAGGAGACTCTCCTCCAGGCCCTGGGAACCATATTTGTGTAAAAAAAAAAGAATTAAAATAAAAAATAATGATATACTCACCTCTCAGCGCTGCACGCGGTCGTCCGGTATCAGGGTTGGTGTGCGAGCAGGGCCTGCGGTGACGTCGCGGTCGCATGACCGTGACGTCGCGGTCACATGACCGTGACGTCACGAAGGTTCTTCTCGCACAGCATCTTTGGAACCGGACCGCCGCGTGCAGTGCCGAGGAGATTGGGATGTCAGAAAGTGAGTATATAACCATGTTTTATTATTTTTAACATTACTATTGATGCTGCATATTGCTGCATATGCAGCATCAATAGTATAGGAGTTAACCCGCAGCGGAAACCGCAAAACAAACCGCGATAAATCTGCAGGGATAACCGCAGCGGTTTTGCCCTGCAGATTTATCAAATCCGCTGCGGGAGAACCCGCAGAGGACGCCGCAAAGTGTGCACATAGCCTTTGGCTTCAAAAAATATAAAAAGGCCACATATTTGCCAGTGTGTTATCGCTGTCAGACGTCTGATGTATTTGTGGCCTACAAAATGTGGAAATTCAGGCCTACATTCAGCTTTATTTGCTGTCTATTACCCTAGTTCGGTACACTATTTTAGTTGTACAAAATTAACAAATACAGGTCACATATCGAACAGTGTGGTATCTCGTTAAAAATACTTCTCTTTCAAGTTGTTATGGCTGCTTCATGAGTGTTAAATGCTGCAACTACTACTACCACCATCATCATCTTCTGCCTAGAGGCAGTCACTGTGCACATAGAAAGTCTGAGGAGCAGAGTGTGAACTCTTTTGCAGTGTTGTACTGTGTCTCTGTATTACGAAGGTGTATGCTCCCGCCAATAAAACAGTTACTGCCAGAAAGAGGAGCCATGTTCACAGTGACCACCAGAGAGCGAGGCACTGTGCGCTCCATGACCGTGAGTACAGCGCACGTTCGCAGTAGAGAGACACAGTTAATGTTCCATGTTCAGCTTTGCTAAACAATAATTAAAGGGCACAGAGGAATGACAGAGGACGTTGATACGGTCAGCAAGGTACTCCCTCAGCATTTTCCAAAACAAAGCACTCCTTGTGAGAGGCCTCCACGCCTCAGGGCCAGGGCAATAGGAGGGTGTGAGAGAACTCTCCCCGAACTTTGTCAGTGTTCCACTCCCTCTGCTGGATTGGAGTTGTGTCTCTCTCACCTGTACTTCTTGCTTGGCCAATGAACTGTGACCTCTTCTGCCAGTGTTTTCAGATGGGAATTGTTTTAATAATTCAGCAAGAAGGGCCCTATGGTCCTCCAACATTGTACTACACCTGTCTGCCTCTGGAATAAGAGAAATAAAGTTCTCCTTGTAGCGTGGGTCTGGAAGTGTCACCAATCAGTATTCCCTGTCACCGAAAATTTTGAGACCGCGAGGGTGACGGGAAAGGCAGAGAACATAAACTCAGCCATGCGTGCAAGACTGCTAACAGTCGATACTTCCGTGTCATCACCAAGAGGACAACTGACCATGCTCTCCTCCTTGTCCTCAGGCCTCCACAACTTTTGACAAACATCAGTAATATCATTGTAAATAGATCCTTGTAAATACATTTCCCTGTAGTTTTTATCTCCCCCACCTCATTGTAGATTGTAAGTTGTCACGAGCAGGATGTTTTTTTTGAGGTTTAATTATTGTTCTCGTTGTTACTTAGTGTAGATTGTAAGCTGTCACGAGGTGTAGATTGTAAGCTGTCACGAGCAGAGTTTTTTTCTTTCTGTTTAATTATTGTATTATTGTTATTGTTGTTACTTAGGACTGTTGTGTTTCAAACTGTAAATATGTTGATGCTATGTAAATAACTATAAATATTAATATTAGAACACAGAGAAGCAGGATGGAGATTTTAATTATGGCGTCATTGCCGCTCACCAGCTTGGTGAATTCCTCAAAGTTTTGGAGGATGGTACATATGTCTGACATCCATGTCCAGTCCTGAGATCTTATGTGTGAAGTCAGAACTGAATATCAATGGCCTTGTTGATGCTGGTAGTCAACAACTGCCCTCTTCTGCTCACAAATCCTTTCCAAAATATGCAGTGTAGAGTTCCAATGCATGGGGAGGACATCACACACCAGTAGGTGAGCCAAAAGCTGCAAGCACTGCAGAAGCACGGCAAGGGCGGATGAAGCTCTAGCTGACTTTCTAAAATGGGTACGCAGAGCCTTGTACTTTTCCTAGCAGATCTGGCACCTCCGTGTCGCTTTTCAGGAAACGTTGAACAATGAGGTTAAGCACATGGGCCAGACATGGCACGTGTGTGAGCTCGCCTCGACACAGAGCAGCCAACAGGTTCCAGCCATTGTCACACAGGACCATGCTTGTCTGTAGGTTCAGTGGTGTCAGCCACAGATCTGCCTGCTCTTTTAGAGCTGTCCACAAGTCTTCACCATTGTGCGGTTTGTCACCTAATCATATCAGCTTCAGCACAGCCTGTTGCCGCTTGCCAGTGGCAGTGCTGCAGTGCTTCCAGCTTGTGACTGATGTGTTACTGTCTGAGACGGAGGCCAAAGAGGATGTGAAGGAGGAGGAGGTGCAGGAGCTGTAGACTGTGGTGGCAACCCAGATAGACGTAGGGCCAGCAATACTCGCGGTTGGGGGGACACGGTCGGACTGTGTCCCGGCTTCCACTATGTTAACCCAGTGTGCCGTTAGTGAGATGTACCGTCCCTGACTACAAACACTTGTCCATGTGTCTGTGGTTAGGTGGACTTTCCCAATAACAGCATTGTGGAGGGCACGGGTAATGTTGCTGGACACGTGCCTGTGTAATGCCGGGACGGCACACCGGTACAAATAGTCCCTCATGTTCGGGGCCTCGAGGTGAACCTTGACTCTGCCCTCTCTTTCAAGATAAATATCCAAGCCCTTGCCCACTACAACTCAAAAACATTTCCAGGATCCGTACATTTCAAGAAAATGCAAAAATTTTTGCGCACACCCTCATGATCTCCCGCCTCCACTATTGCAACCTTCTACTCTCTGGCCTCCCCTCTAGCACTCTTGCACCACTCCAATCTATCCTAAAGTCTGATGCCCGAGTAAACCAACTGTCCCTCTGTTATTCCCCAGCCTCTCCTCTCTGTCAGGCACTTCACTGCCTTCCAATTGCCCAGAGGCTACAGTTCAAAACCCTAACTATGACAAACAAAGCCTTCCACAACCTGTCTCCACATATCTGCAACATGGTCTCCCAATGTCCTACTGGTTCATGGCTTCGTCTATGCTAATCCAGTGTGCCGTAAGTGAGATGTATCATCCCTGCCCATATGCACTTGTCCAAGTGTCCGTGTTTAGGTGCATTTTCCTGTAACAGCATTGTGGAGGGAATGGGTAATGTTGTGGGATATGTGCTTGCTTGTGTAATGTCGTGACGGCAGACAGGGAAAAATTGTGGCAGCTGGGTAACGAGTACCTTGTGATGGTCACCGTCATCAGGTTGCGGAAAGCTTCCGTCTCCCACGGGCCTTAAAATGCACCATTTGGAGCGCAAGCAGACCAGAAATATGTGAATTTTGTACTGTGGCATTGGCTGCTTATTTCCACTTGCATTCCAAAGACTGGGGTATGGACAACTGAATGCTGCGCTGGGACAAGGACGTGGACGTGCTTGCTGATGGTGCTAGTTGAGTTTGTGTGCAACTGCACATGAAGGGCATGAGGCATCTTTGCATGCACCATAGACAGGGGATTGGCTTGCACACACAACATCAGAAGAAGCAGTGGTATCACCCGCAGACACTGTTCATGGAGCCTTGTGTTCAACCAACAAAGTCGGGTGTTTTGCTGCCATGTGCCTGATCATGCTCATGGTGGTTAGGATGGGAGTTTTGCTACCCCTGCTGATGCGGGCCTGGCCGTTGGTGCAAATGGCCTTTTGGGGGTTATCGGCAGAGTCTTTAAAAAACAACCAGGGTGTTATGGGGACATTCAGTGTCTCCCTCTCCCACACCACCTCCTCACCTCGACCACGGTCTTTCGGTGTTCCCCAAGGCTAAGTTCTAGGACCCCTACTCTACTCCATCTACACTTTCGGCCTGGGACAGCTGATGTAATGGCACGGTTTGCAATATCATCAGTACGCCAATGACATGCAGATCTACCTATCTGTACCTGACATTACCTCCTTACTGACCAAAATCACACGTCTTGCCGCTATTTTATCCTTCTTTTATGCTCGCTTTCAAAAAGTGGACATAGACAAAACAGAATACATCATCTTTCAAACATCTCACGCTAAATAGACATGAAAGCTGTGTATGCATCATTCGGTACCACTTTAGTAAGAGGGAAAGTTTGCACAAGAGAAAATGATTTTCCAGACATTCACGGCCTTTTTTTGCACATTTTTTGCAGCTGTGATCTTCATCTTCTTGGTGTGGATGTGTTAAATTAATTTCAAAGTCGTCATCAATACCATCATCGTCCATATCTTGTAAAGAGGAAATCTGTTGTTTCCCAGGGTCGTGGTTATCTACGTTTAGTGGCATTCCTTTAACAGTGTTCGTTACACTAGAACAAATAATTTTCGACTGTGACATTTGGATATTATTGGTAATATGTATGGGTGAAGATGAAGAAGCTTGTGCCACGGGTGTGTTTATAGTTACGGACAGTGCACTCCTCTTTTTTTAAATCAAATAATTTTTATTAAAGCATATGACACGCAGTAACACAGTCTGACACATTTTCCAGACAGGTACCACTAATACAAAACCTATTAATACATTTTCATTTTACGAAAACAGGACCCTTACCCCATAACCAACCCTCCCTCCCCCCAGTCCCTTACCCATTATCCGATACAACCAACTGACAACATCACCTCTTGAAAATTGTCCAACAGTACAAGTAAAAGTCCCTCCAGAAGCAACTAAACGACCCCCCATTCTACTCTGCAATAACTCAGCAGACACCACGCCTGGGTAATCCATCCATCCGCCCCACACGTTTTCACATTTTGTATTCCGATTTTTCTTGATGTAGATATTCTTTTCCATAAGGAAAATAAAATTAATTTTATTAGCAAATTCTTTTTTCCCTGGTGGTTTTTCATCCAACCAGTTCATCGCTATAAGCTTTCTCGCAGCATACAACAATCTTGCAATAATCAAACTTCCACATTCATTCGTAGCAATATCATCCATACAACCCAGAAGGCAAGTCAGCGGGTTACGCACCACATTTACCCCTGTCACCTCTTGAATCAGGTTAAGCATCTTCACCCAAAAGGGTTGGAGGCGAGCGCATGACCACATCATATGTATCAAATCTGCATCCTCCTCACCGCACCTTGGGCATTTTGATTCACCACTCAGTCCTGCCTTCCTCATCAATGCCAGGGTCCTGTACACCCTATACACCAGGTATAACTCCAACACCCTCTTAGCCTCACTCAAGGACGCCCTGGGGATGTATTGAAGTATAGACTCCCACTGCTTATGTGTCACACACCACATGGCCAGCTAGGGTTGCTAAATGTTACAATGACATTTCCCAGTGAATGCATTTGTAGTGGTTGAAAGCAATGTTAAAGTTGAAAAACGCTTCAAAAACGCTGTGTCTGAATTAAGCTTAAGTGGGGGAGGAAATATTCGGTCTGGGGTTAAATATCTGGCCTTATAGGCAAGTCATTAGCCTGGAAAGGATGTACCTTAACATATTTCCCAGCAAAATCCGTTTTGGCTCCGTTTTAATGAGTTTTTTGTGGCACCGGGAAAAATTGCATGAATCTCGGAAAAAAAGCTGTGACCTAGGAGTCAGGAATGCTTCCAGGGGCGAACCCCATGATGTTCCCGTGGCATTTGAGCAGTCATCATTTTCAGATGTTTTTAGACCTTAAAAAGACCCCTGGGGGATCGTGGTAAAAATACTCAGGTCTCCCATAGACTTACACTTGGCTCGTTGTTCTGACTGAGTACCCAAGTAGTCCAATCTGCTCAACCTGAGCAACGAGCACCCGAGCATTTTAGTTCTCACTCATCACTACTGCCGACATCAGCCACCACCACCCCAGGTTGAATAATGGAGGGTGGAGGCTCAGTGGGGGGACTGGATCCAGACTGCATGACAAGGCATCGGCCTTCACATTTTTGGATCCCGGATGATCAAGAACTGAACCCGGGAAAAAAAGTGACCATCTAGCTTGCCTAGGGGTCAACCTTTTAGCAGACTCAATATACACCAGGTTCTTGTGATCAGTAACTACAGTATTGGAATGAACCGTCCCATCCAAAAAATGCCTCCATTCTTCAAAGGTCAACTTAACTGCAAGAAGTTCCCGATTACCCGCGTCATAATTTCTTTCCGCCGGGGAGAACTTCTTGGAGAAGAAGGCACATGGAATTAATCCTGACCTGACCAGGACAGAGACGGAACCATCCTGTCAGAGTCATGACAAATTGTCACTTTTTGCAATAATGAAGAGTATTTTTTAACCCCTTCACCACCTTGGGTTTTTTCGTTTTTGAGTTGTTGTTTTTTGCTCTCCTTCTTCCCAGAGCCATAACTTTTTTATTTTTCCATCAATATGGCCATGTGAGGGCTTGTTTTTTTGTGGGACGAGTTGTACTTTTGAACAACACCATTGGTTTTGCCATATAGTGTACTGGAAAAAGTAGTGTACTGCAGCAAAACAGGGGGAGGCCACCATAGATGTAACTATACGTCTAAGGTGGTAAAGGGGTTAACCATGTAGACTCCAATTATCCTCCTTTTTACTATGGTCTAACTGTAAAAGAAGAAGTGAATACAGCCCCAGGCTCCTGTGACTTCTTGTCTGAGACTCCTCACAAACAAAATGTCACAGGAAGTGAAGTAAAAAAACATATTTAAGGATTAGATAGGGAGATGTGTAGGGAATTTTAAAATAAAGCTAACTACAAACGTGATTAAGGTATAAAGATATATATATAGAAAGGACATTTTAGGTACTAGATCAACCCTTTAATTGACCACCATTCAACTAAGAACCTAAGAAGCTTAAAAAACATGTAATTGAAGGCTACAAATCTTAAAAATAATTTCACCACATGAACAAGCACTTTGCACATTCGATGGGTGATTGGCAGCCTGTTTACACTGCACGATTATTAAGAAACAAGTTCCTAGGAACATTCGATTCTCACTAGTCGGCCAGTGTGTATGCACCCTTATATATATATATGCATGCAGGAGAATACATGTGATCCTATAAAACATAGATTTACAGATTGTAAAAAAAAGTGTCACACATTATTTTAATTACAAATTGTATTTCACTGTATCCTGTAACCAAAAGAAAAAAAACCACAAAAACCAAGGCAACTAATGGCTTACAATCTGATTGCAATTGTTCATGAAATGATAGAATGTAATGTATTTGTCTCCATTAAGTACTCATTCAGGAACGCAGTTTCTCATTATAAAAAACGTACTGCATATTTTAAATACCACATTAAAAGCAATACTTTGGAAGGAAATGTGTTTTCTTTTTCTTTAAAGACACAATTCCTTATCCTAACTTCCACACACAGAGTATCTAGAACCACATGTGGTGTCTTATCTTGTTGGCTATTCAGAAATGGATTTACAGAACAAACAAGTTTTACAAGACTCTGCCTCTGAGGCAGAAGCAATTGGCAGCTGTTATTTTTGTTTATGCATATGTGAATGTGAATTACATTGTATGATTGAAAATGGCCTTGTTTTTGGTTTTCTCTTAATGAATCCTATAAACACACACAAGTGATCGTGGCTAATTTACTTCACTTCATCCTATGTGTGATCGCACATTTTGTTTGATCACAATTTATTGCAATCAGTTTTATACAGGACTAATTGGACAAAATGCAAAATAGAAAAAAAGGTTATATTAGCAGATGAACAGAAATGTTCTTTACATTCACATTATTTAGTCTAAACTGTGCAACAGTAGATCTGAGTACAAATATAACAGCTCTGTGCTTTTCTACTGGTGATATGTTCCCCCCTGTGATCTATGTGCCCCCCACCTATGCAGCTATGTGCCCCCATGGTCTTTGTGCCTCCCAGCTATGTGTCCCCATGTGATCTTTTTGCCCCCTGTGATCTGTGCCCCCCAACTATATGTCACCCTGTGATCTTTGTGCCTCCCAGCTATCTGCCCCATGTGATCTGTGCCCCCCTGTGATCTCTGTGGACCCAACTATGTGCCCCCTCCGTGATCTCTGTGACTCATAGCTATATGTCCCCCTGTGATCCCTGTCCCCCCAGCTATATGCCCCCTCTGATTACTGTGCCCTCCAGCTATATGCCCCCTTGTGATGTATGTACCCTCCAGCTATATGTCCCCCTGTGACCTCTGTGCCCTCCAGCTTTGTGCTTTCCTGTGATCCTTGTGCCCCCCAGCAATATGCCCCCTGTGATCTGCGCCCCCCAGTTATATGCCCCACTGTGATCTGTGCCCCCCAGCTATATGCCCCCCTGTGATCTCGGTGTAAGGGATGTGCCGGGATTGTGCAAACATCTCTTATTCTAATGACGTTGTTTATATGTGCATTACTGCTGTGTATTTACATTCACTGGTTAGTAGGGAAAGTGAGTTACCTCAGATTGGCCATTAGCTGGAGATAGTGAGCATAATATAAGTTAAAGCTTAAACAATAGTGTAAATATTTAACTGTAAGGCCATGTGCACACGTTCAGGATTTTTAGCGTTTTTTCGCTATAAAAACGTGATAAAAACGCGAAAAAAACGCTAACATATACCTCCTATTATTTACAAGGTATTCCGCATTTTTTGTGCAAATGTTGCGATTTTTTCCGCGAAAAAATCGCATAGCGGAAAAAAAAGCAACATGTTCATTAAAAATGCGGAATTGCAGGGATTCCGCACACCTAGGAGTCCATTGATCTGCTTACTTCCCGCACGGGGCTGTGCACACCATGCGGGAAGTGAGCAGATCATGTGCGGTTGGTACCCAGGGTGGAGGAGAGGAGACTCTCCTCCACGCACTGGGCACCATATAACTGGTCAAAAAATAAGAAATAAAATAAAAAATAGTCCTATACTCACCCTCGATGTCCCGCGCAGTGTTCCCGCCTCACCGCTGCACGCTGCCGTTCGGTTCCTGTAGCTGGTGTGCGGCGAAGGACCTTGCCGATGACGTCACTGTCCTGTGATTGGTCGTGAGCGGTCATGTGACCGCTCACGTGACCGTGACGTCACGGAAGGCCCTGTGCGCACAGACCAGCTATAGGAAGACGAACGGACGCCGCTTATGAGATGTCTGGGTGAGTATAAGCATTTTTTTATTTTTTTTATTATTTTTAAACATTCTATCTTTTACTATAGATGCTGCATAAGCTGCATCTATAGTAAAAAGTTGGTCACACTTGTCAAACAGTATGTTTGACAAGTGTGACCAACTTGTCAGTCAGTTTTCCAAGCGATGCTACAGATCGCTTGGAAAACTTTAGCATTCTGCAAGCTAATTACGCTTGCAGAATGCTAAAAAACCGCGAAAAAAACGGAAAACAAACGCAAAAAAAAAATGCGGATTTCTTGCAGAAAATTTCCGGTTTTCTTCAGGAAATTTCTGCAAGAAATCCGCAACGTGTGCACATGGCCTAAGAGGGGTCACTTTGGTTAGAGTAAAGGCCCCGTCTCACACAGCGACGCTGCAGCGATACAGACAACGATGCTGATCGCTGCAGCGTCGCTGTGTGGTCGTTGTGTGGTCGCTGGGGAGCTGTCACACAGACAGCTCTCTCCAGCGACCAACGATCAGGGGAACGACTTCGGCATCGTTGAAACTGTCTTCAATGATGCCGAAGTCCCCCTGCAGCACCCGGGTAACCAGGGTAAACATCGGGTTACTAAGCGCAGAGCCGCGCTTAGTAACCCGATGTTTACCCTGGTTACCAGCGTAAATGTAAAAAAAACCAAACAGTACATACTCACCATCTGTTGCCCGTCAGGTCCCTTGGCGTCTGCTTCCTGCTCTGACTGCCGCCGTACAGTGAGAGCGCAGCACAGCAGTGACGTCACTGCTGTGCTCTCACTTTACGGCGGCTCAGTCAGAGCAGGAAGCAGACGCCAAGGGACCTGACGGGCAACAGATGGTGAGTATGTACTGTTTGTTTTTTTTTACATTTATGCTGGTAACCAGGGTAAACATCGGGTTACTAAGCGCGGTCCTGCGCTTAGTAACCCGATGTTTACCCTGGTTACCAGTGAAGACATCGCTGGATCGGTGTCACACACACCGATTCAGCGATGTCAGCGGGACCTCAACGACCAAAAAAAGGACCAGGCCATTCTGACACGACCAGCGATCTCGCAGCAGGGGCCTGATCGCTGGTACGTGTCACACATAGCGAGATCGCTACTGAGGTCGCTGTTGCGTCACAAAACTTGTGACTCGGCAGCGATCTCGCTAGCGATCTCTCTATGTGAGACGGGGCCTTAAGAGAGCTTCCTGGTTGTAGTCAGAGGGCCTGGGCGCCTGTAAAGCGCAGAAGGGCTTATATGCCCAGGAGCCGGTTAGATACCTCACAACGCTGGTGCTTAGCTTAATGCCCAGCCATCCAGCACCTTCATTACCAGCTTGGTCAGAAACATGTCAGCGTCAGCAGTTACTGGACGATGGCTATATGTGACAGTGGACACGGCAGGAAAGAAGGGCAGGTCGCTCGCCATGTGGCAGATGATTGCGTGGGCTGATGCCCTCGGAGCTGAGGCAAAGCAGCTGTTGAGGGAACCCCCGCAAGGAATCTGGACAGGGAGGACACTGAAATGCCTTATGAGATGGTAGGACCCGGGCTCGAGCCGTGTCAGGAGGAAAGAAAAAGAGGGGAAGCTGAAGTGACGTATATTGTAAAACCCGATGCATCTATTGTAATGGAACTGGATGAGCTACAAAGAAATGAAAGTAAACTGTTGTGTTTGAAGTTAAACTTGGACTGTGTCTCAGTTATTCCCAGAGGGACTGTAGCAGTCTGTCTGGAGCCGAACCGAAGATCGGCCTGTGCAGAGAATGGAACTGCAGGTGACCTGTTAAAGGGACATGATGTTTATGTAGAGGGAGGCCAGGGCCTGGCCTAAGTAACTCAGCCATGACTACAGCCCTGGCCAACCTCTACATCTGTGCCCCCCAGCTATGTGCACCCCTGTGATATCTGTGGCTCCCAGCTTTGTGCCCCCTGTGATCTATCCCTGTTATCCCTGTGCCCCCCTGATATGTACCCCCTGTGATATTTGTGCTCCCATGTGATCTCTGTGCCCCTGTGATCTCTGTCCCCTCCAGCTATGTGCCCCTTGGTCATCTATGAGCCCCCCACCCCGGTGATCTATGTGCCTCCCCGGCAATGCTTGTCCCCGCAGTGCTGTATATGCCCCCTCCCCAGTGCTGTATATCCCCCCCACGGCTGTATGTGCCCCCAAGTGATGTGTATATTTCCCAGTGCTGCATTTACTCCAAAAGTGCTGTATATCCCCCTGAGTACTGTATATCCCCCCCACCAGCAGTATAGATAGCCCCCAGTGATGTATGTGACCCCACCAGTGATGTATATTCCTCCCAGGGACATATATACCCCCAGTGCTGTCTGTGCTTCCTAGTGATATATATAGCCCCTCAGTGATGTCTATTCCCCCAGCCTCCCCAGTGATGAATATGTCTCAGCATCTCCTGTGATGTCTATGCCCCCAGCCCCTCCTGTAGTTTATATGACCCCAGAGTTTCCTGTGATGCATATACAGCAGTCTCAATGTTTCCTTTATTATGTATGTACAGCAATCCCAGCTTCTCCTATGTGATGTATATACAGCAGTCCCAGCATCTCCTGTGTGACGTATATATAACAGTCCCAGTGACTCCAGTGTGATGTATATACAGCAGTCCCAGCATCTCCTGTGTGATGTATATACAGCACTCCCAGTGTCTCCTGTGTGATGTATATACAGCAGTCAGTGTCTCTTATGTGATGTATATACAACAGTCCCTGTGTCTCCTATGTGATGCATGTACATCTGTGTCAGCATCCTCTATGTGATATAAATACAGCAGTCTCAGCGTCTCCTGTGTGATGTATATACAGCAGTGTTAGCGTCTCCTATGTGGTGTATATACAGCTGTCTCTGCGTCTCCTATGTGATGTATATACAGTAGTCTCAGTGTCTTCTATGTGATGTACATGATTTAAAAAACGTATTATGACAAAAAGTTGAATGCTCTCCTGGCCGACATAAACCTGGAAAAGCAGCTGTGAGAACATGATCAGTATCACCTAACATCACAACTGCACCAAAGAAAAGCAGCTGCAGCCGGGCCCGTTACATTAAGGCTATGTGCACATGTCCGGAATTGCTGTGGAAATTTCCGCGGCAATTCCACAACTGTGCCGCGGGTAAAACGCATGCGGAATTGGCATGCGTTTTCCCGCAAAACACTAGCGTTTTACAAGCGTAATTAGCTTGCAGAATGCTAGAGTTTTCCAAGCGATCTGTAGCATCACTTGGAAAACTGATTGACAGGTTGGTTACACTTGTCAAACAAAATCGCAAGCAAAAACCATGGAGCCTCACAACATGTTTCCTAATAGAGAGGCCCAAGTGATTAATTGTAAAATCACACAGCCTAACAGACAGGATAAAAGGAACAGGAACAATCATTTGGAGGTAATCAATTTATCAGAACATGTCCTCACACAACCCCAATTAGAGGTCCTCTCTAAGGGTCTGACCTTTTCCCCTGTTAACAATGTTGACTCTTTTACAGCAATAAAAGACCTTTTCCTATTTTCAAGAAAATTGATCCTCAGGAAGCTACATACAAAGGGCATAGGTGAGCGACACAATAATGATCAGGCAGAAGAAGAGGCCTTACATGCCCTCGAAGAATGAATGAACAGGATTCCGTAGTGACAGGTACGTTCCCACGGTCAATATACCCACGCTCTACCCGTTTTCCCCCCTTGTCAGTCTGTCCGGCTGTTGATATATTTACAAGATTGGTCATGGATGACTTCAGACGTATATCAGAGACACGGGGAAATGATAACCTTACGGTTTCACAACTGACCGCCCTGAGAGAGCTTAAAAGTTATAACGATATTGTCATCAAGCCGGCTGACAAGGGGGGAAACATAGTTATATGGTTGCAACGTCCGTATGAAAAAGACGCATTCAGGCAGTTAAGAGATAAGAAAATATACCTTCGCCTTCATCGTAACCCTCTGACAGCCTTCTCCACAGAATTAGAAATGATCTTGCATCAGACCTTTGATAAGGGAATTATCCCTAAAAAGGTCCTGGATGGTTTGGTAAAAAGTCTCCCAGGGTTCCAACGATATACTTTATACCAAAAATCCACAACGATCCACTGGATCCACCGGGCCGGCCCATCGTGTCCGGCATTGGAGGGCTATGCGAACCCATTTGTAAATTTATAGACTACTACTTGAAGCCACTTGTGGAGTCGCTGCCTTCCTATGCCTGGAACATGATGGACGTCCTGGCTAGGATTGATGGTATGACCTTGGATCAGGACATGTTACTCATAACAGCCGACATTGAGTCGCTGTATACATGCATCCGACATCATGATGGATTAGATTCTTGTCGATTTTTCCTAACTAATAGTAACTGGGATGGCCCTATGTGTGACCTCATCTTGGAATTACTGCAATATATTTTGACCCACAATTTTTTTGTTTTCTGTGATATTTTTTATTTGCAGAAGTGCGGCACTGCGATGGGGGTGGCCTGTGCGCCCTCTTTTGCTAACCTCTTTCTGGGTTTTTGGGAGAGGGGCATTTTTGGGGGGAGGGCGCCCAGGCTGCAGACCATGTGCAGTGCTGGTTATGGTACATAGACGATCTCTTTATTATTTGGCAGGGTAGTGAACAACAACTATAGTGTTTCATGGATAGTTTAAATTCCAATATATTTAACATCAGATTGACATATAAACCGAGGTGGACTTCTTGGTCATCAAAATATTGGTTGATAGACATCTACAATTACAGACGGATG
This sequence comes from Ranitomeya variabilis, assembly GCF_051348905.1. Taxonomy (NCBI): domain Eukaryota; kingdom Metazoa; phylum Chordata; class Amphibia; order Anura; family Dendrobatidae; genus Ranitomeya; species Ranitomeya variabilis. The sequence goes on along the minus strand of NC_135236.1, from coordinate 176,812,628 downwards.
TTTACCGAAAGCCCACCTTGGTCAACTCGCTACTACATGCAGGGTCTAGTCACCCTAGTACCACCATTAGGGCCATCCCAGTGGGTCAATTTTTGAGGATAAGGCGCATTTTCTCATAGGAAGAAGGATTTGAACAGCTGGTCGCGGACTTGAGGGATAGATTTCGGATGCGTGGGTACAGCAACAAATGTATCAGAAAGGGCTATATGCGGGCAAAAGGAGTAGTCGTGCCACACTTCTACATTCCCAGACAAGGATCAAAAAAGAACAGGACCAAATTAGATTTCTATCAACATTTAATGGACAGTGGATGCAAATGAAAGAATGTCTCCAACGCCACTGGAATGTCTTGCAGACTGATCCGGTTCTGGCAGGTTGTCTATCTGAATACCCTCTGATGACGGCATGGGAGCCAAAACCTGGCTGACATTCTTGTCCATAGCCACAATGTCCCAATGACCAAAAATTTATTTAATTCCCGTGGCCCACCACAGGGATGTTTTCCATGTGGGAAATGTATGGCTTGTAAAAATATTCTGCGAACCACCACTTTCACTTCGGCTGATGGTGCCAGAGACTTCCCCATTAAACAACATATTACGTGTGCTACTGCACAGGTGATATATTATGCAACATGCGGTTGTCTCAAAATATATGGTGGCTTAACATCACTCCAACAAAGGACACGTACACGGGAGCATGTACGAGAGATATCTTGGCAGCGGCCACAGCTAAGGATCTGACCGTGTTAAAGACAATACCAAGGCATTACAAACTATTTCATCAACGGTAACCCCAAATCATTCATGGTCAGAGGCATACAACACATCCAGTGCGGTGTCCGAAGTGGTGATATCAAGCATTTGTTAGCCCAAAAAAGAGTGCAGATGGATTACCATCTTGGGGACTATGTCCCCTAATGGACTTAATGAGTCGCAAGGGTTTGCTTCATATCTATAGAATAATTGATGTTTTTTCTCTCTGTCTCTTTTTGCCCTTGCTGCCTTCCTGTCACTTGATGATTTTATGGCTTTTTTATTCTGTATTTTATCCTGTGCACTTACTTTTTGTGTCTTTTTTAGTTTTATAGTGACTAATTCTATTAACATCTACTTATGACATCTATACGATTACAAGTTGTATCCTTCAGACAGATGAAAATTTTCTTCACCCCCGCAATTCTATGGTCACTACAAAGTCCGCTGTAACATGAAGGAATTGGTGTGCTGTGGTTCTTGTCTGGACTGAACAAATGGACTTTATCATATCTTAAAGCATTGGTGGTCTTTGTTCCCCCCTCTCCTCTATTCACACATCTACGCTTTTGTGTATGTTATTATGTAACTGGACTTATAGGCTGCAGCATTTATTTAATATTAAATGTGTGTTATATTTTTATATATATAGAAAAACTTATGATCTAGATGAATGTATGTTTGGCCCATATGATAGTCACTCTGCACTCGTAATGTACCTTCATGTCAGAAATCGGGGCTTGCCTTCATGTGCATGTGCTACGGTCTCTCTGTCTGCTCCCCGGGGCGTGCTGTCGCCGCCTCCTGTTTACTTGGTTGCATGGTGACGGCTAGGTGACGGCTAGGTGCCGGCCGCCCCACGTGACCTGGCCCGGGCTGGTGATGTCGGTGTGCAGCGGTGGGCAGCTTTGCAGCCGCGCGCCTGCGCGGTTGGCGCATCCTGATTGGTGCCTCCTGATCAGATGATCAGAGAGGACAGATACAAATACAGGGACATCTACCCTCTTAAGCCATGCCCCCTGAGGAAGGAGATTTATACCGAATAGGGGAGTGAGTCCCGGATCACCTGCTCGGCACTATGACGGGTAATAGTGCGGCGCCCCAGTGTCCTGGTCGTCGCAGTGATGTCATTATCCTTTCAGGGGAGAAGTGATGTCATGTCTGAAGGCAATGAAAGACAACCACATTCAGGTATTACACACATGCAAAATGTTCACACTCCAGACTAGAGGGGGGAGCTCTAAGCCTGTTTAGGGTGAGCTCCCCTATTGAGATCTTGATCTGGAGGGAAAGGAGTTCAGTTCCTGTCAGACAGACAGAAGAAGTGGAGCTCTGCTGGCCTGAAGTGCTGCAACTCCTGGAAAAAGACACAAAAAGGTGAACATACAGCAGAGAGTGTGCAGGAAAGCAGAGCACAGGAGAGGAATATCAGAGGGAGATCAGCCAGGAACAAGCTGCTCCTTTCTGAGGCGCAGAAGCCGGTAGCCAGGAACACCGAGGGAGCAACTGTCTCTAAGACTTGCTCCAGAGACCGGCAGGACAGTCAATTCCAAGTTGGCTGCCAGACCTTAATACCTAAGAAGACACGGTGGCAAATTGTGGGGGTCGGGGCGTCTCTAGGGTCCCTACAAACAAGCCCCAGGCTATCCCAGTCATAGGGGTTGTCCTATCCATACCATCTGGGGGACAGAGAGGAAGAAATAACATCAAGAACAATTACAAGAGTTGTGAGGACTATCCCGTGGTGCTCAGCAGGGAGGAACTACAACACACAGGTGCTAGTAGGAAGGCTACTGAATTCCACCTGGACTAGGAGACTCTGGAATTGCCTTCCGACCGACCGGACTCTGCCTGCCCTGTCATCTGGCGCTCTGGGCTGAGGATACCATCTGAAGTCTTCAGTAAACAAGGTAAAAGACTGCAAACCTGTCTCCTCGTTCTTTATTGCACCTTGCCCATATATAAACTCTTTTACTGGACACCCCTGAGGGCCACGGACCGCGTCAGCCACCGTGACATCCCCCGAACCGCAGGACCCGGTACCGAGTACCCCATTGCCCTACTCAGGGGGCGATCCATTAGCACATAACCATTTCTTTGCTATTTACTGATTATATCTTTGGCAGTTGGAGATGGATGGTAGCTAGGTGTTGCTTTATAGGGTTTTGCTATCATGATATAGTTAGTGATTACTGGCACTTTTTAGGTATCTACTTAGATCCCCGGCTTCCCCTGAGCTAAACCAACCGACCGCCCTATATTGACACTATGTCTATAGCAGTAACTTTACTTACTACTTACCCGCGGTGTTTTTGCATTGTGATTGCCACTCATTAAGTAACTGGATTTCTTTGTCACTAACCCAGAATCTACAATTTCTTACAAGTATCACTCTATATGTCGCTTTTTAGAACTCTTTTAAAATTTCCTGTGTGATTTATTGGTTGAAGTAAAAAATTGTTCATATTTTTTATAAACTAGCATTCACTCAGTCTTTCTTCTTTATACATTTTTACTATTGATGCAATTGATACTATTGTACAAGCCGGGGTGTGGCCTCCCTGTTTCTGAGCTAGAGACTATATATAAGGCTTCCCCAGTCTAGTGTTTCACTGGTTGGGCCCAGTCCTTTTGTCTGCCCTTATTCACACTGAGGTCAACATTGACACATGGTAAGGTTTTAATATTAGACAGTGTAGGACTGTCCCTATCAGAGTTACCTTGACGAGGTGGGATGGCTTTTGTGCTATTTTTTGATCAAAAAACAGTATTACTAAAAACTCTGTGTTATTTAAATGCACTTTTGCTTTTTTACTTAGTTACATCAGGGTTTTTGCTTACTTTTTTCTCTTGTAGGTTTTAATGTTTTGTGGCCAATGTGAACATGCGTTTAACCTTTGCATGTGTACCAACTCAAGTTAAGCTCAATCTTTGTGGGGTTTTTTTCTTTTTTTTTAAACATCCTAGTGGTCTAGCCCCTACTCTGCAGTGACATTACAAAATGCTGAAAGACGGGGAGCCAGCTGTCACAGACAGTCACATTCACCACTGAGAAGGAGAAATGGTTTATTACAGTCTGCGTCTTCTCTATCGCTGTATACAGAGCGCTAAACAAGCCCTGTGTATGCTGTTCTAGCAAGCACTGACAATGCCGCCTCCTCCATACACATGTGATCGCTATGTACAGTGGGAAAAATAAGTATTTGATACACTGTCGATTTTGAAAGTTTTCCCACTTACAAAGAATGGAGAGGTCAGTAATTGTTATCGTAGGTACACTTCAACTGTGAGAGAAAGAATCTAAAAAAAAAAGAAAAAAAAAGAAAATCACATTGTATGATTTTCACATAATTAATTACCATTTTATTGCATGAAATAAGTATTTGATACAATGGAAAAATAAAATTTTATATTTGGTACAGAAATCTTTGTTTGCAGTTGCAGAAGTCAGACATTTCCTGTAGTTCTTAACCAAGTCTGCATACACTGCAGCAGGGGTTTTGGCCCACTCCTCCATACAGATATTCTGCAGATCTTTCAGGTTTCTGGGCTTTCAACATTGAGTTTCAGCTCCCTCCAAAGATTTTCTCTTGGCTTCAGGTCTGGAAACTGGCAAGGCAAAACCAGGACCTTGAAATGCTTCTTACAGAGCCACTCTTTAGTTACCCTGGCTGTCTGTTTCTGGTCATTGTCATGCTGGAAGACCCAGCCACGACCCATCTTCAATGCTCTTACTGAGGGGAGGAGGTTGCTGGCCAAAATCTTGCGATATATGACACCATCCATCCTCCATTCAATAAGGTGCAATCGTCCTGCCCCCTTTGCAGAAAAGCACTCGCAAAGTATGAAGCTTCCCCCACTATGCTTAACGGTTGGGACGGTGTTCTTGGGGTTGTACTCATCCTTCTTCCTCCATACATGGCGATTGGAGTTAATACTAAAAACTTCTATTTTGGTCTCATCTGACCACATGACCTTCTCCTCTGCCTCCTCTGCCTCCACTGGATCATTCAGATGGTCATTGTTGAACTTCAAAAAGATCTGGACATGTGCTGGCGTTATCAAGGGGACCTTGCGTGCCCTGCAGGATTTGAATCCATGACTGCATAGTGTGTTACTAACGGTAATAATTGAGACTGTGGTCCCAGCTCTCTTCAGGTCATTTACCAGGTTCTCCCATGTAGTGTGGGCTGATTCCTGACATTTCTCAGAATCATCCTTACCCCATGAGGCGAGATCTTGCATTTTCTAATAATTGTGTCAACAGTTGTTGCCTTCTCACCAAGCTGCTTGCCTATTGTCCTGTAGCCCATCCCAGCCTTTTGCATGCCTACAATTTTGTCCTTGGTGTCCTTGAACAGCTCTTTTGGTCTTGGCTATGGTGGAGAGGTTGGATTGTGATTGTATGTGTGGACAGGTGTCCACAGGCCTGTGAGAGCCAGAATTCTTGCTGGTTGGTAGGTGATCAAATACTTATTTCATGCAATAAAATACAATGTATTTTTTTTTTTTTTTTTTTTTTAATCATGCAATGTGATTTTCGGATTTTTATTTTTAGATTCTGTCTCTCTCAGTTGAAGTGTACCTACGATAAAAATTTCAGACATCTCCATTCTTTGTAGGTGGGAAAACTAGCCCCATTTTCCCCATTGTATATAAACTGCTTGGACATAGTCGCAGGAGGCTGCATTTTCCCTCTAAAAGCAGCTAATATACCAGTCCTAGTTATAAAAAAAATAAAATTAGAAACAAGGGATATAAAAATATAAATATGTAAACATTGATATCATGTGTAAAATAAATACAAAAATAAAATGAATAAATAAAAACAAAACATCAGGTAAAAATCAATCAAATTAAAAAAACAAAAAAGTCACTGTCTATCCAAATTGAATGAATGGAAAGATGTAATATAAATAAATGTATATAGAGATATAAGTGTATACGGAAAGGTAATGGAGAGAGTGTGAGTACAGTGGCTACACTCATTTCTCGATAAGCATTTATTTATATTACACTTCCATTAATCACATACTGTATATGTATTGTATTGTAAATCATTTACACAATCATATATTTCATGACAACTGAGATGCTCCCGCTGACTATGAATTAACCCCTTATACACTATTCTGAAGCAGTGCTTGTCTATCAATCTTCTAGACATCTTTCTGCTTTACCCTTTTCCTTCCTTCCCCTATCCCCTTCCACCACCCCTCTCCCCCTTCCTCCTCTCCTTTGCTTTAGGCCTCTTTCACACGTCAGTGTCTCCGGTACGTGTAGTGACAGTTTTCTCACGTACCGGAGACACTGACACACGTAGACCCATTTAAATGAATGGGTCTATGCACATGTGCGTGTTTTCACACGGACCGTATGTCCGTGCTGAAAACACGTCGACATGTCCGTTTTCTACCGGCAGCACGGACCACAATACGGACAGCACACGTGCACACGGAGAACAGTGTGCACCCTCCTCCGTGTGCACGTACTGCCCGCAGGAGAGACAGCGCTACAGTAAGCGCTGTCCCCCCCGCTGTGGTGCTGAAGGCGGAATTCATCTCTTCTCCCCCGCCGGAGAGAAGAGATGAAAGATCTTTTTTTTTTTTTTTTTGTGAACAATAAAGTTTTCATGTGCCCCCCGCCTCCCCCCTCAGTGCGCCGCCTGGTCCCTTGCCGCAGAAATACTCACCCGGCTCCCGCGATGTCTCCTCTGTCCTCTCCGCGCTGGCAGCTTCTCCTGTGTGAGCGGTCACGTGGTACCGCTCATTACAGTCAGGGAATATTCACTGACTGTAATGAGCGCTCCCACGTGACCGCTCACACAGGAGAAGCTGCCGGCGCTGAGAGGACAGAGGAGACATCGCAGGAGCCGGGTGAGTATTTCTGCGGCAAGGGACCAGGCGGCGCACTGAGGGGGGGGGGACGGGGACGCGGACGCACATGCAAACTTTATTTCCCCCCCCAAAAAAAAAAAAAAAGATCTTTCATCTCTTCTCTCCAACGAACGCTGGGGGAGAAGAGATGAATTCTGCCTTCAGCACCACATGCGGGGGGGACAGCGCTTAATGTAGCGCTGTCTCTCCTGCACGGTCCGTGTGGTCCTCAGGCGGCACACGGGCGGCACACGGATGCCGCACGTATGTGCCACTTGAGCACACGGACATACGGACACGGATATCTCCGGTACCGTTTTTTTCCGGTACCGGAAATATCAGGACGTGTGAAAGAGCCCTTAGCTTCATTCATCCAGGCTCTGGGATGTAGAATTTTTGGTTCTGAATAAATAAGGAAAAGAAAAAAGAGAATGTGTAATTAAAATGTAACTTGTAGTTCCAAATTAATTTTATTTATTTGTTTTTTTTTAAGTTCACATACATCCCATTAGGGGTGTCCGTAAAGTCATGGTGCACTTTTAACCAGTCAGGGTATGTGCACACATTGCGAATTCCATTGCAGATTTTTCCACTCGGATTCTGCGGATTTTGTGCAGTTTTTATGCGGATTTCACCTGCGTTTTTACACCTGCGGAATCCAATTATGAAACAGGTGTAAAACACTGCGGAATCCGCTTGGAATTTTCTGCAGCATGTGCACTGAGGATTTGGTTTTCCATAGGTTTACATGGTACTGTACACCGCATGGAAAACTGCTGCGGATCCGCAGGGCAAAATCCGATGCGGATCCGCAGCCAAATCCGCAACATGTGCACATACCTTCACTGGAAAGGAATAAAAACCAATAGAAATGTGAACTCTGCTCCAAATAAAAGAAAAACTCTCCCAGTTTCATACCTATTCAGTGCAATTCAATGTGGGCTCCATTTGTTGCCCTACACACATCCAAACGATAGCATAAGCTTGTGGTTGCATGATGTCACAGACCTGGCAGTGTATTAATCAGAGTTCAGTTTATCAGGGGTTAATCTGACTGGGGGCTCAGCAACAGCTTAAATGAGTTTGTGTTGTTTAATTGGTTCTTGTTATCTCTCCTCATGAACAGGTCTGATATGATTGGGCCAGAGAAAGGGTGCCAAAATGTAAACTATAAGGCCAGCATCACACTTGGCGTAGGACAATACGGAACGTATTATACGTCCGTACTACGCGTTCAATACGCCAAAATGTCTCCGTAATCGACTTCCGTAGTTAATGCGTTGCTTAGGTGTGGTCGCGTATTTTGCGCATGTGCTTGTGCGTGTGTAATCCGTATGTGATCCGTATGGCGTATTTTTCACGCACCCTCACAAAATGGACATTTAACGGTTTTCAGGCCTGCAAATCATTTAAACCATCATTAACCACACTATTTAAGCCCTCTACAACAGGTGTAGCCCTCCCATCTGCCCTATATGTTCTCTCGCATATTTTGGCTGTGTTGCTTTGAGCTTACAAACATGTCTGACCCTGTGTATTTAAGCACAACTCAGCGGGTGTTGCTTCACTGGGTGTTGTCTCGTCGCTTTGGCCAGCCATATCAGGTCAATGTGGATCCGCGAAGGAGGAGACGAAGATTGTGGGTACATCCTCTATTGACCCAACGCCAGAGTAAAGGCCATTTCCAGAGACTATATTCAGCTTTGAGGGCACATCCAGACAAGTTTTACCTGTATAGTCGCATGTCCATCAGGACTTTTGACATGTTGTTGGAGATCTTACGTCCTGGGATCAGCTATCAGGACACCTGGATGAGAAAAGCCATCTCTGCTGAGCGTCTGCTCCTAACCTTACGGTATGTATTCCACATTCGCACATACTGTTTTTTGGTTTTTTTTTTAGTCAAACTGTGTGGTGTCCTACTATGTTTCATTAACTTAACTTGGACATGAAGCCACAAGCACATATAAAAGAATGGTGTAAATATTCTAGTATATTAAGATTTTAAAATGAACCTTTTTCTATTGTAAATTATGTCATAGTAAATGAAATATACACTTGTGCTTATTCCTGTTTTCGTTGTCATCATGTTAATGTTTTTTTATCCTTTTTCTTGTATTGCAGCTTCCTGTCCACAGGCTTGTCCTATGCGGGTCTACACCTGGAATTTCTGATTGGGCGGTTGACAATTTCACGCATTGTTAGGACAACCTGTTCCCAAATCTGGCAGAAACTTCATGAAGTTGTGTTGCCTGAGCCAAAACAGGACGATTGGCTCAAAATCGCCACTGGTTTCATAAATAATTGTGACTTCCCTAACTGCATTGGAGCTGTGGATGGGAAACATATCAGGGTGCGTAAGCCGCCGAACTCTGGTTCCCAATTCTACAATTACAAGCAGTTTTTCTCTGTAGTTCTGTTAGCAGTTGCTGACAGTAACTACAGGTTTATAATTGTAGTCATTGGGGCCTATGGGCGAACTGGAGACTCTAGGGTCTTCAATTCGTCCATAATGGGTCGGCGGCTACGTGACAACCAGTTGAACCTCCCACCACCACAACAACTCCCAGGCTCCAATGCGGAAGCAGTGCCTTTTGTTTTGGTTGGAGATGAGGCCTTCCAACTGACGAGGCACGTCATGAGGCCTTACCCCAGGCGCAACCTTGACCACCGGCGGAGGGTGTTTAATTTGAGACTTGCAAGGGCACGGAGACTGGTTGAGTGCGCCTTTGGGATTCTTGTTTCCAAATGGCGTGTTCTTCAGTCTGCTATACAGCTGAGTGAGGCTACAATCAATGAGGTGATCAAAGCCTGTGTAATTCTACATAATTTCACAAGAATACATGATTGTTCCTCTACAAATTTGGAAGATAACCTCATGAACAATGTTAGTAGGCCTACCCCATATGTCCCTCCTCCGCGTCATCCACTTTCTGGTCTGAAAGTTTGTGATGTCTTTACAAATTATTTTTTGACTCCTCAAGGTGCTACAACCTGGCAAGACTATGCATTTTTGCATGTGCAATTATTTTGATCTATAAAGTATGTGTTAACCAATTTATAAACTCTGTCTGTAGTTTTTAATTCTTTCACATATGGTTATCATCATATCATGTGTGTGTGATGGAAGAATGAATAGAGCGCATCCAGACTTTGCTTGTTAGTAATACAGCTTTTTACTGTAGAAAATGTGTTATTGTCTTGGTTATTTTTTGGCCATAACCATTTTTTGGCCTCGAAATGGCCTTTTTTGTGTGGCACAACAAAGTAGTAACAACATCCACAATAAAGACTGCTATGTAGGCCCAATCCAAAAGAATATTGTGGATACAAATCATATAAAAAAAAAATTAAAAAAAAGGAAAAACAAACATAAAAAACCAAATAAAACTGAAAATAAAAAATTTACAAGTCCTGGTAGGTTGGTGCAGGAGATGTAGCTTGCTCAGGGTCAGCATCAGGTGGCCTTTGTAGGCCCAATTGTCCAGCACCCTGTGCAGATGTTGTAGTGGCCTGAGGGACATTAGCCCAGCTATGATGCTGGGAACTTTGAAGAGTGGGGCGAGGATTTGGGAGATACCCCTGCTGTTGATGACCATATGGCCGGGAATCATACCCCAACCCAAAATGACCATATTGTCCATACCCAGGTTGGGACCAGCCTCCAGCACTAGGTGTGGACAGGTGGCCATATTGGGATGGTTGATGATATCCCGCCATATGTTGCTGAGGTTGCCATTGTGTGTTAGTTGTGGGTTGGGGTTGAGGTGTTGGCTGATGTGGAGGGGGTGCTTCAGATCCTTGTTGAGCAGCCAGGCCTTGTAATCTCTGAGGCCGCAGAATATTTTCAGGTGACATCTGCCACTGTTCAATCGTCTGCAAGAGATTGTATGGGTTATTGGGGGGGGTGCATGCGTCAATGAGGATCTGAAAACACCCTCTCACACGAAGCCTCAATTCCCGCTCTATGGACCTTAAGTACTGGGCAATGCTCCTGGTAAAGCCCTCCTCCCCATCATCCTCTCGAACCCGTGCCAAATAGTTCATGACCCCAGCATCCACATTTCTCCTGCTTTCGATAAGCTCTCTCCTGCGGCGTGCACACTGTGGTCTGACTGCAGCCTGTGGGGATGCATCCAGGGCAACAGTTGGGCTGCTGCTATTTCCAGGGTCATCCTGGCTAGGTGGTGGTGCTGCTGCTGCTGATGATGCTGCGGCCGCAGATGCAAACTGTGGGGCCTCTTGTTGTGGTTCGGATGCAGATGGAGCTGCCTGCCCAGATGAGGAGGATCCAGGAGGGATGGAGCCTGAGTGAGCAGCAGATGGACCAGCCACCTCTTCACCTTCCCCAACTGGGTCAATGAGCAGTTCAGAGTCAGACCCTGTCTCCCTGTCAGTGAGGTTAGACTGAGTTCTGAAAAAGAATAATGTTTTATGTTACAAATTTATACGGACAAATTTTCGCAAACTTAAAAATTTGAAAAAGTTAGTGATGTTTTTACTTACGGCCTGAGGTCCATGCTGGGGTTAAGAAAGGTTAGGCTGTCAAAATAGACATATTTTCGTTTTTTAGGAGGTGCCCCGGCTCCACTTCTCTCCCGCTGCTGCCTCTCCCTCCTATACTGATCGCGGATACTCCGCCACCTTGTTGTAACATCACCCACTGAAACAACAAAAATGAAACACATTGATTAGCCCATTAAGCAGAGTGCTCACAAAAGGTGTAATTGACTACACAGATTAAAGTGTAGCATCCAAATAGGCATTTGTGGAGCACATTTAATATTAAATTTAAAAAACACACACAATTATCAAGCAAGGCCACAAGGACAGAGTCCCCTAACCTCTATCACAGAAAGGACAATTAATGGGAAACACTGTTAGTAAGGGACACCTATTCCAAACATTAATGAAATCCGTTTATCATGTACAACACCATGTATCTACTGGTGTGCTTTCTAGTTCCTTCAGGAATATTTTAGAAAGTCCAGATGAGAAATTCAAAGTAGTAAGGGCCTGCTGTTTCACAAGATTACATTTCTAACATGGGTGTACTTACTTATCTGTCGCTGTGCCTGACGTGGCTGCTGGTCATAATGTGGGAAGAGGGACACACACACACTTCTCCATGCTGCATCTTTTTGGGCCCTGTTGGCATAATTTGGGTCTCTTTGATCCCAGATGACAGGCCTCTCTTGGACCAAAATTATCAGCATGTCCGTGTTGACAATGTTTGCCATGCTGAATATTTCTCCGTGGAGGCGTGCAGCAGACTTCCGGGTTCACTGTCTGGCTTTTTCAGCTAATTAGCATGTCTCACCTGCCTGATTGAGGCCTTTGGACATTTCCGGACATCTGCCAGTAAGTTGCGTATTTCTCGCAAGGCACACGCATGGTCCGTATGCATTCCGTATTATACGCTCTCCCATAGACTTGCATTGGCGTGTTTTTTGCGCGATACGCTGACAAATGCAGCATGCTGCGATTTTCTGCGGCCGTAGAATGCCGTATATTACGGATCTGTAATATACGGCTGATAGGACGAGACCCATTGAGAAGCATTGTGCCGTATGTTATGCGAGTTTTACGCACGTAGTTTCTGCGCTCTTACGTCCGTAAAACTCGCATGTGTGACGGCGGCCTAAAAGTGCACCCTGTCTTTACGGACACACTGTATTTTGGATCACAATTATAAAGTAGTTTGAAGTTATTAACACTGTGATCCACTAGAATCCGTTTATTGCTAAGTGTAGAAATCTAATATATAAAGCTGAATGTGTGTATGTATGTGTGTATGTATGTCCGGGATTGGTATCTGAACCGTCGCAGCTACAGCCACAAAATTTTGCACAGTCACACGTCTGGACCCCGAGAGCGTCATAGGCTATGTTGTGAGGTGAAATTTTAACCCCGCGCTTTCCAATTCACCAAACAATTTTGCCCCTATCTACATAATGGGGAAAAAATGAAAGGAAAAGTGTTGGAGGCAAATTAACAGCTGCCAGATGTGAACAAGGGGGACTTAAAGAATGAGAGCGATGGCACCAAAGAGTATATACTGTACAGTTGCTAAGGTGGGGCCCCGACATGGGATAATCACCACACCACCACGGGGATATGAACACACACACAAAATGCGCCACACACTACCACGTGCTCGAACACATATACCACCCTCAGCGCACATTTCACCACACATACACCGACCTCGCCACATAAAAGTTGAAGCACAAAAGTCGCAGCTCAAAACTCGCCACACGCAAAACTCTCCATATGCAAAACTCGCCACACGTGCAAAACTCACCTCATGGAAAACTCGCCACACGCAAAACTTGCACACGCGGAAAAATTGCCACATGCACAAAAGTTGCAACACATGCAAAAGTTGCCTCACACAAAACTTGCACATACTCAAAAGGCACCACACATAAAACTCGCCACGCGCAAAACTCGCCATGCGCAAAACTTGCTGCACACAACTTGCTACACTAACCTGTCACATGCAACTCGACACACAAAAAGTTGCTACACGCATGTTGCCACACAAAACTCATCTCACAAAAGTCGCTACATGCATGTCGCCACACGCAACTCAACACACACAACTTGACACATGAAACTCGCCCTAAAACACACACAAGTCTGGTATTATCCTTCAAAAATAAAAATCTGATTAATAAGCTGAAAAACTACAAGAGCAACAAATGTACCATATAGGAATCCGGCAGCTGTCAGTCACATGACCAGTCTATTATGTGTGAGCTAATATATACTGCCAGGGGGTGGGCTTACTGTTGGCTGGAGATTTATCAGGCTGCCAATTTAGCTTACAAATACTGAGGTAAAAATACTGACCAAATAACGTGTGAACGAGGTCTAATACAGGAGGAGATGACATACAGATATATACTATATACAGGAGGAGATGACACACAGGTATATACTATTTACAGGGGAGATGACACACAGGTATATACTAAATGCAGGAGGAGATGACACACAGATATATACTATATACAGGAGAGATGACACACAGGTATATACTATATAGAGGAGGAGATGACATACAGGTACATACAGCAGGAGATGACATACAGGTATATACTATATACAGAAGGAGATGACACACACAGGTATATACTATATACAGGAGCAGATTACCTACTGGTATATAGTATATACAGGAGGAGATGACATACAGGTATATGCTATGTATAGGAGGAGATGACATACAGGTATATACTATATACAGGAGGAGATGACACACAGATATATACTATATATAGGTGAGATGACACACAGGTATATACTATATACAGGAGGAGATTACATACAGGTATATACTATATATAGGAGGAGATGACATACAGGTATATACTATATACAGGGGAGATGACACACAGCAGGTATATACTATATACAGGGGAGATGACATACAGGTGTATACTATATATAAGGGAGATGACAAACATGTATATACTGAGGTGAAAATGAGAGGTGTGAGGTGAAAATGAAAAGGTGAGTGCAAAATGAGAGGAGTGAGGGAAAATAGTGGAGTGATCGGAAAATGACAGATGTGAGGTCGAAATGACAAGTGTTAGGGGGGAATGAGAGGAGTGAGGGGGAAAATAAGAGGAGTGAGGGGGAAAATGAGAGGTGTGAGGGAGAAAATGAGAGATGTGAGGGGGAAAATGAAAGATGTGATGGGGAAAATGAGAGGCGTGATGGGAAAATAAGAGAAGTGAGGTGCTATAACTAACCACAGATATTTACTATGCCCAGGCAACGCCGGGCTCTTCAGCTAGCTTAGATTTACAATCTCCATGCTTTTCTCATGGTCAACTTTATGTGGCCTGTTCAAGAGTTGGAACAGCCAAAAATCTGTTTGTCTTTGCACCTGAAGGAAAAACTAAGAATGTCGTTTATCAAAAGGCTCTCGAATAAGTAGTAGAAGATTACTTCACATTACTTGGCCAATTTAGTTAAATCTGTGTGGAATATCTCTGGTGTTGAAATATATGTTGTAAAATGCTTCTATTAGCTTAGTTTTTGCCTTTTAATAATTACATTTCTATCTATTTGTTTTGTGGTTTTTTTGTGCAGAATAAATTTTTGTTAACACATTCTATTTTGCTAACAGCAGTTATTACCCCGGGCGAAGCCGGGTAGTACAGCTAGTATAATATAAATCTAATGGGATACTTGATTACTGTCCCTTACAAATTATTAGTCAAATTATTTAATTCCCATATTATGTATGCATAGAGTCACGAAACATTGAACCACATAGGAGACTTATCATTCTGCCTCCACTTAAATATTATTTGTGAGAGCCTACAAACCTCTATTTATGGATATTTATTGGCATTATTGTATCATACTAGCCAGTATAGTTATTAAAATTATGAACAGATTTATATATTGGCTGCTAGAGTTGCAAGATGTATATGAACAATATAGTGGATCACAGTGGTAATAACCACAAACTACTTTACAATTGTGATCCAACATACATTCCAATGGGATGTATGTAAATTAAAAAAAAAATAATAATATGGCAATAAAAGTTTAATTTTAATTACACATTCCCTTTTTTATTTTCCTTATTTATCTACAATCTACTGGTGGTGTACACCAATGTGTAATTATGTCTTATGAGGTCTGACAACACAAATATTGCTTATTTTTCGTTTAGATACTCCCTCCCCCTAAATGGTGTGCATTATTTCTATACATATTACTTACTGTACTTCATTATACCCTATACAGTAGCTTTTGAAAATATTCATATTTGCATCAGTTCATGTAAAGAACATGCCTACAACTGTGAACATTTGGTTTTCTTTTAATTGTGAAGTAAGCAACAAATAGGACAAAATAACTTAAAACTTCACTGTGCATCAATATTCACGTCCCTAAAGTCAGTACAGAGTATAGAGCCTCCTTTTATGGCAATTACAGCTGCAAGTTGCTTTGGATAAGTATCTATGAGCTTTCTACATCTTGCCACTGGGATTTTTGCCCATTCCTCAAGGCAAAACTGATACAGCTCCTTCAAGTTAGATTAGATAGTTTATTCTGGTGAACATCAATCTTCAAGTCTGACCACAGATTCTCAATTGGATTAAGGTCTGGGCTTTCAGTAGGTCACTCCAAAGCATTTATACTTTTCCCACTTAAACCACTTGAGCGTTGCTTTAGAAGCATGTTTTGGGTCATTGTTTTGTTGGAAGGTTTACCTCTGTTCCAGTCTCAAATCACTGACAGACTGAAACACGTTTTGCTCAAGAATATCCCTGTATTTCACACCATCCATCTTCCCCTAGCTTGACCATTTTCCCTGTCCCTGCTGCTGAAAAACATCCTCACAGCATGATGTTGCTGCCACCACCATGTTTCACTGTGAGGTTGGTGTTCTTGGGATGATGAGCTGTGTTGGTTTGGCACCAGTCATAGCTTTAACCTTGTTGGCTAAAAAATTCAATTTTAGCCTCACCCGACCACAGCAACTTCCTCCATACATTTGGGGATTCTAGCACATGTCTTTTGGCAAACTCAAAACAAGCCGTACAATTTTTTTTGTGTAAGCAAAGGCTTTTTTTCTGCCAATTTTTCCATAAAGGCCACCTCTATGGAGTGAACGATTTATTGTGGTTGTATGGACAAATACTCCAGTCTCTGCTTGGGAACTCTGCATCTCCTTCAGGGTTACCTTTGATCTCGGTGCTGCCTCTCTGATTAATGCCATCCTTGCCTGAGCTGAAAGTTTTGGTGGGCGGCTCTCTCTTGGCTTGTTGTGGTACCATGCTCTTTTCTATAAACTGTTTAGTGCTGATGCATCACACACAAATATGATTACAAAAATATTTATACACATTGTAATGCAACAAAATAGGTAAAAAGCCAAAGTGGGTGAATACTTTTGCAAGCTACTGTATGTACTTTAGGTCCACATGCAAAAGACCTTACAATTTACTTCACTAAGCTTCTCCCTACTTCCTCAACAGCCTCTCCTCACTCCAGTAAGCAGCCTCCCCCTGCCGGATGTAGCCTCCCCTCATTAGCCTCCCCCTGCCAGGTTCAGAATTCCCTCTGCAGCCTCCACTCACTCCCTTCAGCAGCCTCCCCCTGCCAGACTCAGACTCTACTGAGCAGCCTCATCCTGCCGGACACAGACTCACCTCAGTAGCCTCCCATCAGCAGCCTCACCCTGCCAGATGCAGCCTCCCCTCAGCAGCCTCCCCTCTCCTCACTCCCCTCTGCAGCCTCACCTCTCCTCACTCCCCTCTGCAGCCTCCCCTCTCTTCATTCCCCTCAGCAGTCTCCCCTCTCCTCACTCTCCTCACCTCACTCCCCTCTCCTCACTCCCCTCACCTCACTCCCTCTGCAGCCCCCTCTGAGTCCTCACACACTGCCCACCTCCTCTGCCTGCCCATTGTCGACTTCATTGTCTCCTGTCTCCCACGAACGTGGCTGCTCTGCTCCAGAATGAAGAAGAGCGTTCAGCGTGTCGCATGACCGGTATACTATGTCAGGACCATGATGTACTTGGGTCTGCTGCTGCGGCTTAAAAGTACAGCACCAATTTCCAACCGCCGGATGCATTAACAACACTGTAGGTTTATCTTTAAATCACTGCAGTGTTGTTATGTATCTGTCGTGCAGCGGCCCGAAACTATTGTGCCTGGGGCCTGACTAGCAGAAGCAAGAGAGGGGGGCCTGGGCTGCCAGCACATCCGGGACCCCTTTTTGCTACTGCTCACCAGGCCCCATGCAGTAGTAAGGGCAGTAATGCCCTGATGGCAGCCCTGTGTGTATATAATTTTGTATATATCATTTGATACACTATATAATATATTGTTAGAGGGTCACTGGTAATGCGCTGCAGGGGAGATATATTTCACTGAGGTTATTAGCTTCATTGATATGAACCAGGAAGTTTGCTCCAGCATGTTATATGCTAGGAGGGGTTAATCAGCCATAACAGGGACAGGTTTATTGTGAACAGCTAAAAAGATGAGTGGGATGGTTGTTCACTATATTGCCATCCTAGGGTGTGGTCCAGGAGGTAAAAGTGAAGCCTCTATACTTAGTGATTGTTTTGTGTGCTCTGACGGAGCCATAATAGGGACAGATTTATTGTGAACAGTTAAAGAGATGGATGAGATGGCTGTTCAACGTATCTCCGCCCTAGGGTGTGGCCCAGGAGGTAAAAGCAGATTATTCTGTGTGCTCCAACAGAAAGCTGACCTAAAGAGCTGGAGTCTTGCTTAAAAGAGCTGAACCCTGATTTCTGAGCAGAAGGACCCTGCAGTTATATGGACTGTAATGTATGCTGTTTATTTTAGCCATTAAGACTGAATATGTCTATTTTGTTTTGGACTATTTTCTGAGGCATATTTTAATAAACCAGCTTAAGATTTACCGTAAATGAAAATCATTCTTTTGACCACTTTGTTAAGCAGCCGAGTGAACCGATCTACCACAGTATCCAGTAGCGTAGCTACCGGGGGGGCAGAGGGGGGCGGTGGCTACCCTATGTAACGGCATTGGCGTGCACAGCGTGCTGATAGTTACATTCTGCGGCAGAGCAAAGGGACACGATCTCCCTGCTCTGCTGCCCGGCCGCTGTGCGGCCCCTGAGGAGGCGGTGGGGGGCCCTGTGACAGCAGTGGGCCCTTCGCCTGTCATCGCAGGGTCAGCCTGATGAGAGAGGAAGTGCTACGCTCCTTCTCCCATCATCCCCCTGTCAGCGTTTGACGTCACCGAGACTGACAGGGGGTAGTGATGACCTCAGTACTCGACGCCCTCTGTCTGGAGATGACAGAACACCACAGGAACAAGGAAGAAGAAAGGTGAGTATTGTTTTTTTACTGTACAGGCTGCCTAATAGGGGTGCATTATAGTATACAGGCTGCCTAATGGGGGTGCATTATATTGTACTGGCTGCCTAATGGGGGTGCAATATACTATACAGACTCCCTAATGGGGGTGCATTATACTATATAGGCTGCCTAATAGGGGTGCATTATACTATACAGGCTGCCTAATGGGGGTGCATTATACTATATAGACTGCCTAATGGGGGTGCAATATGCTATACAGGCTGCCTAATGGGGGTGCATTATACTATACAGGCTGCCTAATGGGGGTGCATTATACTATACAGACTGCCTAATGGGGGTGCAATATACAGTACTGGCTGCCTAATTGGGGTGCATTACACTATACAGACTGCCTAATGGGAAGTGCATTATACTATACAGGCCGCCTAATGGGGGTTTATTACACTATACAGACTGCCTAATGGGAGGTGCATTATACTATACAGGCTGCCTAATGGGGGTGCATTATACTATACAGAGTGCCTAATGGGGTGCATTATACAGTACTGGCTGCGTAATGGGGGAGCATTATACTGTACTGGCTGCCTATGGGGGTGCATTATACTGTACAGGCCTATGGGGAGTGCATTATACTGTACAGGCCTATGGGAAGTGCATTATACTATACAGGCCTATGGGGAATGTATTATACTATACAGGCCTATGGGAGTGCATTATACTGTACTGGCTACCTATTGGGAGTGCATTATACTGTACAGGCCTATGGGGAGTGCATTATACTATACAGGCCTATGGAGAATGCATTATACTATACAGGCCTATGGGTAGTGCATTATACTATACAGGCCTATAGGAAGTACATTATACTATTCAGGCCTATGGGGAGTGCATTATACTATACAAGCCTATGGGGAGTGTATTATACTATACAGGCCTATGGAGAATGCATTATACTATACAGGCCTATGGGTAGTGCATTATACTATACAGGCCTATAGGGAGTGCATTATACTATACAGGCCTATAGGGAGTTCATTATACTATACAGGCCTATGGGGAGTGCATTATACTATACAGGCCTATGGAGAATGCATTATACTATACAGGCCAATGAGGAGTGCATTATACTATAGAGGCCTATGGGGAGTGCATTATGCTATGCAGGCCTATGGGGAATGCATTATACTATACGGGCCTATGGAGAATGCATTATACTATACAGGCCTAATGGGGGTTTATTACACTATACAGACTGCCTAATGGGAGGTGCATTATACTATACAGGTTGCCTAATGGGGGTGCATTATACTATACAGAGTGCCTAATGGGGTGCATTATACAGTACTGGCTGCGTAATGGGGGAGCATTATACTGTACTGGCTGCCTATGGGGGTGCATTATACTGTACAGGCCTATGGGGAGTGCATTATACTGTACAGGCCTATGGGAAGTGCATTATACTATACAGGCCTATGGGGAATGTATTATACTATACAGGCCTATGGGAGTGCATTATACTGTACTGGCTACCTATTGGGAGTGCATTATACTGTACAGGCCTATGGGGAGTGCATTATACTATACAGGCCTATGGAGAATGCATTATACTATACAGGCCTATGGGTAGTGCATTATACTATACAGGCCTATAGGAAGTACATTATACTATTCAGGCCTATGGGGAGTGCATTATACTATACAGGCCTATGGAGAATGCATTATACTATACAGGCCTATGGGTAGTGCATTATACTATACAGGCCTATGGGTAGTGCATTATACTATACAGGCCTATAGGGAGTGCATTATACTATACAGGCCTATAGGGAGTTCATTATACTATACAGGCCTATGGGGAGTGCATTATACTATACAGGCCTATGGAGAATGCATTATACTATACAGGCCAATGAGGAGTGCATTATACTATAGAGGCCTATGGGGAGTGCATTATGCTATGCAGGCCTATGGGGAATGCATTATACTATACGGGCCTATGGAGAATGCATTATACTATACAGGCCTATGGGTAGTGCATTATACTATACAGGCCTATAGGAAGTGCATTATACTATTCAGGCCTATGGGGAGTGCATTATACTATACAGGCCTATGGAGAATGCATTATACTATACAGGCCTATGGGTAGTGCATTATACTATACAGGCCTATAGGGAGTGCATTATACTATACAGGCCTATAGGGAGTGCATTATACTATACAGGCCTATGGGGAGTGCATTATACTATACAGGCCTATGGGTAGTGCATTATACTATACAGGCCTATAGGAAGTGCATTATACTATTCAGGCCTATGGGGAGTGCATTATACTATACAGGCCTATGGAGAATGCATTATACTATACAGGCCTATGGGTAGTGCATTATACTATACAGGCCTATAGGGAGTGCATTATACTATACAGGCCTATAGGGAGTGCATTATACTATACAGGCCTATGGGGAGTGTTGTGATTCGGTTCGTGGGCTCCCCCGGTGGTCTCTTGTGGTACTGGTGTCCTGCAAGCTTTGCCTTCTCAGTTCACCTGTTCCTATCAGGATGTGGGAGTATCCTATTTAACCTTGCTCCTCAGTCATTCTAATGCTGGTCATCAATGTATCCAGAGTGATTCTGTTGCATGTTCCTGCTCCCAGTTTTCTGCTCAGCTAAGTTGGACACTTTAGTCCTTAAGTCTATTTTTGTATGTTTTGTCCAGTTTGCACTTATGTGAATCTCTGCAGCTGGAAGCTCTTGTTGGGCTGAAATTACCACTCCAGTGGCATGAGTTGTCACATGAGTTAAGGTAATTTCAGGATGGTGTTTTGAAGGGTTTTGCAGCTGACCGCGAAGTCCTCTGTTGTATCTTTCTGCTATTTAGTTAGCAGGCCTCTCTGTGCTAAATCTGCTTTCATACTACGTGTGTCTTTTCAACTGCTCTCACCGTTATTATATGTGGGGGGCTGCTATCTCCTGTGGGGACATTCTCTGGAGGCAAGCCAGGACTGTGTTTTCTTCTACCAGGGGTAGTTAGTTCTCCGGCTGGCGCGCGGCATCTAGAGACAACGCAGGAATGCCCCCTGGCTACTTCTAGTGTGGTGTGTAGGTTTAGCATCGCGGTCAGCTCTAGTTTCCATCACCCGAGAGCTTGTCCGTTTATTCTATGCTTCTGATGTTTCCTTGCCATTGGAAACCATAACAGTATGGCCAGCCAAAATGTTTAATCTATAGGCTGAAGCAGGAGAGAAAAGGAACTGTGTGAAACCTTTTTTTTTTTTTTTTTCCTTCCTCTGAAGTTGCACTCCAGCTCTAATTGCAGTCTCCTGTTTTCCTCTCCTCTTAACCCCTGAATGGCTCAGACTTTATCTGTTGAAATATGGATCCCCAGAGTCTGGCTACCAATTTGAATAATCTTGCCTCTAAAGTTCAGAATATACAAGATTTTTTGTTACATGCTCCTCGGTCTGAACCTAAAATTCCTATACCGGAGTTTTTTTCTGGAGATCGATCTTGTTTTCTAAATTTTAAATACAATTGTAAATTGTTTCTTTCGCTGAGATCTCATTCTGCTGGAGATCCTGCCCAGCAAGTAAAAATTGTTATTTCTTTACTGCGGGGTGACCCCCAAAATTGGGTATTTTCATTGGCACCAGGGGATCCTGCGTTGCTCAATGTGGATGCGTTTTTTCTGGCTTTGGGGTTGCTTTATGAGGAACCAAATTTGGAGATTCAGGCTGAGAAAGCCCTAATAGCCCTCTCTCAGGGGCAAGATCAAGCCGAAATATATTGCCAGAAATTTCGAAAATGGTCTCTGCTTACTCAGTGGAATGAGTGCGCTCTGGCGGCAATTTTCAGAGAAGGTCTCTCTGATGCTGTAAAAGACGTCATGGTGGGGTTTCCTGTGCCTACGGGTCTGAATGAGTCCATGACAATGGCAATTCAGATTGATCGGCGTTTACGGGAACGCAAACCTGTGCACCAGTTGGCGGTGTCTTCTGAAGAGGCACCACAGAGTATGCAATGTGATAGCTTTCTGTCCAGAAGCGAACGACAGATTTATAGGCGCAAAAATCATTTGTGCTTCTATTGTGGAAATTCTACTCATGTTATATCAGCATGCTCTAAACGAACAAAGAAAGTTGATAAATCCTCTGCTATTGGCACTTTGCAGTCCAAGTTTATTTTGTCTGTAACTCTAATTTGTTCGTTATCTTCTATTGTTGCGGATGCGTATGTGGATTCTGGCGCCGCTTTGAGTCTTATGGATTGGTCCTTTGCCAGGCGCTGTGGGTTTGATCTAGAGCCTCTGGAAGTTCCTATACCTTTAAAGGGTATTGATTCTACACCATTGGCTAGTAATAAACCACAATACTGGACACAAGTGACTATGCGTATGACTCCAGACCATCAAGAGGTGATTCGCTTCCTTGTACTGTATAATCTACATGATGTGTTGGTGCTGGGATTGCCATGGTTGCAAACTCATAACCCAGTCCTTGACTGGAAAACAATGTCTGTACTAAGCTGGGGATGCCAGGGAAATCATGGGGACACATCTTTGGTCTCCATTGCTTCATCTATTCCCTCTGAAATTCCTGAGTTTTTGTCTGATTATCGTGAGGTTTTTGAGGAATCTACTCTTAATTCTCTTCCTCCTCACAGAGATTGCGATTGCGCCATAGATTTGATCCCTGGCAGTAAATTTCCTAAGGGTCGTTTATTCAATCTGTCTATACCTGAACATGCTGCCATGCGAGAGTATATTAGGGAGTCCTTGGAAAAGGGACATATTCGTCCTTCTTCGTCTCCTCTTGGAGCGGGGTTCTTTTTCGTAGCTAAAAGCGATGGTTCTTTGAGACCTTGTATTGATTATAGACTTTTGAATAAGATCACAGTCAAGTATCAGTATCCTTTGCCATTGCTGACAGATTTATTTGCTCGCATTGAGGGGGCGAAGTGGTTCTCTAAGATTGATCTTCGCGGTGCGTATAATTTGGTGCGAATTAAGCAGGGGGATGAGTGGAAAACCGCATTTAATACGCCCGAGGGCCATTTTGAGTATTTGGTGATGCCTTTTGGTCTGTCAAATGCCCCTTCGGTCTTTCAGTCTTTTATGCACAATATTTTCCGTGAATATCTGGATAAATTTATGATTGTGTATTTGGACGATATCTTGATTTTTTCGGATGACTGGGAATCTCATGTTCAACAAGTTAGGAGGGTTTTTCAGGTTTTGCGGACCAATTCTCTGTTTGTTAAAGGTTCAAAGTGTGTTTTTGGGGTTCAGAAGATTTCTTTTTTGGGGTACATTTTTTCCCCCTCGTCTATTGAGATGGATCCTGTGAAGGTTCGGGCTATTTGTGACTGGACGCAACCGACTTCTCTTAAGGGCCTTCAGAAATTTTTGGGCTTTGCTAACTTTTATCGTCGATTCATAACTGGTTTTTCTAGCGTTGTCAGGCCTTTGACTGATTTGACTAAAAAGGGTGCTGATGTTGCAGATTGGTCTCCTGCTGCTGTGGAGGCCTTTCGGGAGCTTAAGCGCCGTTTTTCTTCTGCTCCGGTGTTGTGCCAGCCTGATGTTTCTCTTCCTTTTCAGGTGGAAGTTGATGCTTCCGAGATCGGAGCGGGGGCGGTTTTGTCGCAGAAAAGTTCAGATTGTTCAGTGATGAGACCTTGTGCGTTCTTTTCTCAAAAATTTTCGCCCGCCGAGCGAAATTATGACGTCGGTAATCGGGAGCTTTTGGCGATGAAGTGGGCATTCGAGGAGTGGCGTCATTGGCTTGAGGGTGCTAAACATCAGGTGGTGGTCTTGACTGATCACAAAAATTTGATTTATCTTGAGTCGGCCAGACGTCTGAATCCTAGACAGGCGCGCTGGTCGTTGTTTTTCTCCCGGTTTAATTTTGTGGTTTCGTATCTGCCGGGTACTAAGAATGTGAAGGCGGATGCCCTTTCTAGGAGTTTTGAACCTGATTCCCCTGGTGATTCTAAACCTACGGGTATACTTAAGGATGGGGTGATATTGTCTGCTGTCTTCCCAGACCTGCGACGTGCTTTACAAGAGTTTCAGGCGGATCGGCCTGATCGTTGTCCGCCTGGTAGATTGTTTGTGCCGGATGAGTGGACCAATAGAGTCATCTCGGAGGTTCATTCTTCTGCGTTGGCAGGTCATCCGGGAATTTTTGGTACCAGAGATTTGGTGGCTAGGTCCTTCTGGTGGCCTTCCCTGTCTCGGGACGTGCGTACTTTTGTGCAGTCTTGCGATGTTTGTGCTCGGGCCAAGCCTTGTTGTTCTCGGGCTAGTGGGTTGTTGTTGCCCTTGCCTGTTCCTAAGAGGCCTTGGACACACATCTCTATGGATTTTATTTCTGATCTCCCTGTTTCTCAGAAGATGTCCGTCATTTGGGTGGTGTGTGACCGCTTTTCTAAGATGGTTCATTTGGTGCCCTTGCCCAAGCTGCCTTCCTCATCTGAGTTGGTGCCCCTGTTTTTTCAGAATGTGGTTCGGCTGCATGGTATTCCGGAGAATATCGTTTCCGACAGGGGATCCCAGTTTGTGTCCAGATTTTGGCGGGCGTTTTGTGCCAGGATGGGCATTGATTTGTCTTTTTCGTCTGCATTTCATCCCCAGACAAATGGCCAGACGGAACGTACTAATCAGACCTTGGAGACTTATTTGAGGTGTTTCGTGTCTGCTGATCAGGATGACTGGGTCTCCTTTTTGCCGTTGGCGGAGTTTGCCCTTAATAATCGGGCCAGTTCTGCCACTTTGGTCTCCCCTTTCTTTTGCAATTCAGGGTTCCATCCTCGTTTTTCATCTGGTCAGGTGGAGTCTTCGGATTGTCCTGGAGTGGATACCATGGTGGATAGGTTGCATCGTATTTGGGGGCAGGTGGTGGACAATTTGGAGTTGTCCCAGGAGAAGACTCAACGTTTTGCTAATCGCCATCGTCGGGTTGGTCCTCGTCTTCGTGTTGGGGACTTGGTGTGGTTGTCCTCCCGTTTTGTCCCTATGAGGGTCTCTTCTCCTAAGTTTAAGCCTCGGTTCATCGGTCCTTATAAGATTTTGGAAATTCTTAACCCTGTGTCTTTTCGTTTGGACCTCCCAGCATCCTTTGCTATCCATAATGTCTTCCATCGGTCATTATTGCGGAGGTATGAGGTACCACTTGTGCCTTCTGTTGAGCCTCCTGCTCCTGTGCTGGTTGAGGGTGAATTGGAGTACGTGGTGGAGAAAATCTTGGACTCCCGTGTTTCCAGACGGAGACTTCAATATCTGGTGAAATGGAAGGGCTACGGTCAAGAGGATAATTCTTGGGTTACAGCTTCTGATGTTCATGCTTCTGATTTGGTCCGTGCCTTTCATAGGGCTCATCCAGATCGCCCTGGTGGTTCTTGTGAGGGTTCGGTGCCCCCTCCTTAAGGGGGGGGTACTGTTGTGATTCGGTTCGTGGGCTCCCCCGGTGGTCTCTTGTGGTACTGGTGTCCTGCAAGCTTTGCCTTCTCAGTTCACCTGTTCCTATCAGGATGTGGGAGTATCCTATTTAACCTTGCTCCTCAGTCATTCTAATGCTGGCCATCAATGTATCCAGAGTGATTCTGTTGCATGTTCCTGCTCCCAGTTTTCTGCTCAGCTAAGTTGGACACTTTAGTCCTTAAGTCTATTTTTGTATGTTTTGTCCAGTTTGCACTTATGTGAATCTCTGCAGCTGGAAGCTCTTGTTGGGCTGAAATTACCACTCCAGTGGCATGAGTTGTCACATGAGTTAAGGTAATTTCAGGATGGTGTTTTGAAGGGTTTTGCAGCTGACCGCGAAGTCCTCTGTTGTATCTTTCTGCTATTTAGTTAGCGGGCCTCTCTGTGCTAAATCTGCTTTCATACTACGTGTGTCTTTTCATCTGCTCTCACCGTTATTATATGTGGGGGGCTGCTATCTCCTGTGGGGACATTCTCTGGAGGCAAGCCAGGACTGTGTTTTCTTCTACCAGGGGTAGTTAGTTCTCCGGCTGGCGCGCGGCATCTAGAGACAACGCAGGAATGCCCCCTGGCTACTTCTAGTGTGGTGTGTAGGTTTAGCATCGCGGTCAGCTCTAGTTTCCATCACCCGAGAGCTTGTCCGTTTATTCTATGCTTCTGATGTTTCCTTGCCATTGGAAACCATAACAGGGGAGTGCATTATACTATACAGGCCTATGGGTAGTGCATTATACTATACAGGCCTATAGGAAGTGCATTATACTATTCAGGCCTATGGGGAGTGCATTATACTATACAGGCCTATGGAGAATGCATTATACTATACAGGCCTATGGGTAGTGCATTATACTATACAGGCCTATAGGGAGTGCATTATACTATACAGGCCTATAGGGAGTGCATTATACTATACAGGCCAATGGGGAGTGCATTACACTATACAGGCCTATGGAGAATGCATTATACTATACAGGCCTATGGGTAGTGCATTATACTATACAGGCCTATAGGAAGTGCATTATACTATTCAGGCCTATGGGGAGTGCATTATACTATACAGGCCTATGGAGAATACATTATACTATACAGGCCTATGGGTAGTGCATTATACTATACAGGCCTATAGTGAGTGCATTATACTATACAGGCCTATAGGGAGTGCATTATACTATACAGGCCAATGGGGAGTCCATTACACTATATAGGCCTATGGAGAATGCATTATACTATACAGGACTATGGGTGGTACATTATACTATACAGGCCTATGGGGAGTGCATTATACTATTTAGGCCTATGGGGAGTGCATTATACTATATAGGCCTATGGGGAATGCATTATACTATACAGGCCAATGAGGAGTGCATTATACTATAGAGGCCTATGGGGAGTGCATTATGCTATGCAGGCCTATGGGGAATGCATTATACTATACAGGCCTATGGTGAATGTGTTATACTATATTGAGGACTATTTGGCACATTATACTAGATGGTGGCTATCTAGGGGGCCATCATACAGTGTGGGGATTAGAGTGAAGGGGCCATCACACAGTGTTGGGGCCATCAAGCAGTTTGGGGGCTACTAAGGGGTCAGTATACTGTGTGGGGGTACATTACAGTGAGGAGACATCATGTTATGTATAAGAGAGAATCATGCTGTGTATAGGGGAGCTGTACAAGGGGGAGACTCGGAACATTATTCAATGCTAAGTGGGCACCTATTGTTATAGGGGATCTCAGGTTACTGTGACTATCAAAGGGACACACAGAGCAATATTACTTTCTAGGGAGCAAAATGTGGGCACTGTTTTCTAGGGCACTTGTATCCAGCATTACTATATTCTAGAGGGTTGCTTTAGAATTTAGAGGGCACAGAGAACCACACAGCAGGTGCAGTAATAGGTACACATACGGCAGCAGCATTGGGGCACTAGTAGGATGATGAGTTTGTGCAGGTTGGGAATAGATGGTGACATGCTGAAAATATGAGACGTGAAATGTGTCTTTGTTGTATTCTCTGCAGACGAGTTCTGGGTGGAAGAAGTTGTGTCGGTCTGGGCCAGATGGAAAAGACCGGAAAAGTGAACAACTCCATCAGAAAGATCGTCAGTGGTAAGTCACCATCTGTAACTGTGCTGTGATCTCTTATATGTTCTGCAGGGCTGGTATCTACCACTGACCATATGGCGATATCAATGTTGCTCTTTGCATAGAGATTATTTTCAGCAACAAGGCGGTCATCTGCTGAGGTCCTCTCCACTATTAGGGTGTGTCATCCAGTTGTAATCAAGGTTACCTGGTTAGGGGCCCATTCAGAAGCTTCGCCCCCCTGAACCAAAACCCTAGTATCTAATCTGTAACTTCACTCACTTCACATGTCCTTGACAAAGACCGATCTCGGTCAAAACGTTGGACCATATGTGTTTTTACTCCTTGCTGGAACAAAGTAAATAATACTGCAGCAAGACCTACAGTCCCATTTTGTTTTTAGTGGTGCTTAGGTTTATGCTTCAATTAGTCTGAACCACAAGTCCCCTCCTCAAGCACACTATATTTAAAAGGACAGTGTGTTGGTCTTTCTCGTTCATCTAATTTTCTTAAACTAGGATTACATAACATGCAGGCATTAAATTCAGTGGTTCAGTGTTTATTACGACTCATTGTGACTCATCAGACCAGATCACCTTCATCCATTATAAGGCTTCTTTCACATTTCCGTCGGTACGCGGCCGTCGCTAAGAGTCGGCGCGACGTACTGACGGACGTTGTTAAAATTCAGCACAACGCGGGCAGCAAATGCAGTTTTTCAACGCATCCGCTGCCCATTCTATAGTCCCGGGGAGGAGCTGGAGATCTCCGCCCGGGCATGCGCACTCCAAAATGCAGGATACAACGTACGAAAAAACGTTCCCTTGAATGTTTCTTCGTGACGACGGTCCGTCAAAAAACAATGCATCCAGTGCACGATGGACGCAACGTATGGCCATACGTCGCTATCCGTTGGCAATACAAGTCTATGGGAAAAAAACGCGTCCTGCGGGCACATTTGCAGGTTGCGTTTTTTCCCAAAACGACGCATTGTGACGGATCTAAAAAGACGGAAGTGTGAAAGTAGCCTTACATGGTCTAGTCCTGATTCTCCTGTGCCCAGTTTAATTGCTTTTGACTGTGGACAGGGTTCATGTTATTGCCTGACTTAACTTTTTCAGCAATTTGTACTACAGCAAGTCTTCTGTGAGATTGAAGTAGTGGGATTAGCTGCCCACAATACTGATAGGCATTTTGTGCCCATGAATTTGTGACTGGTTCACTGTTCATCCTCGCTTAGTCCTTTTTTGATAGGTGCTAAGTGCTAACCACTGCATGCCAGGAACAGAACACAAGATCTGCTATTTTGGAAATGCTCTATTTCAGTCATCTAGCCATCACAAAATTGGCACCTTGGTAAATGTGGTTTAACTCTTTATACGTGAATTTATTGTTCACTTGCACCACATTTACAGATGTCGCTATCACAAGCTAATCAATGTTTTTCTTTTGTTTGTTTTATTTAACCTGCTGTAAAAATAAAAAAAAATCAATGAATTAGTAGTACCAAAAAAGCTCCAGTTTTGCCTCATCTGTTCAAAGGACATTCTCACCAGAGGCTTAATGGCTTGTCAATATGCATTTTGGCATATTCCAGTATCGCTTTTTTTTTATGATTGTCTTTCATGAAGTTCATTTTGACCAAGACAACGACAGAAGGTATGATTTGACACTGATGTACAGAATTCAGCTCTAATCTTTTTGGAAATTGTTCTCGCCTCTTTTTATCATTTTTATCATCCGTCTCTTCAGTTTGTAATCAATTTTCCTCTTGTAGCATGTCCGGGGCGGTTGGCTACAGTCCCATAGACCTTAAATTTTTCTGTTGAACCACAATTCAAAAGTAATGTCTGATTTTCATTAGTTGAAATTCAATAAATTTAAATGGAAAATTTATTTTGACAGTTTTAAGTTATTTCAGCGACCACTGTGGATTTTTCTTACTTTAACAGAAGAACACAACAATTTTGTCCATGTGTGTGCAAATCGCCATGAAAACAATATACAGTATGAGTAAATATATGCAGTTATGCAACTGCCCTGCTAGATAGTACAAATATAGGTCTGATAACACCATTCCAACACAATTCTTCAGTATCTGTATGTGCAGCGCCCCAGAGACCTGGTCGTTGCAGTGACATCGCTCCGCCGCTAAGGGGAGTGATGGTACGTCTGATGGCACTGAAGGAGTTCACCTGACCAGGTATCACAGACACCAATACACTTCACAGTCTGGCCTCCAGGGGGAGCTAAGGGTACTATGTATTAGGCCACTCCTCACAATCTGGTAAAACTGGGGGTTAGATAAAAAGTTAGACAGAAAGCTGACTGGGTTGGAACCAGGCAACATCCTGTGGCAGAGGGTGTTGCAGGGGAAGATTCAGGGGGGTCCCTGTCAGGGGTGGGATCCTGACAGAGGCCTAGCGAACAGAAAGAACGTTACGGGACCGCGCCTGCACTTCATCGTGGCGGTACCCCAAGAAAGGACAAGAAGCGAGGTTTATTGTGAAGAGTGAGAAACGAGATCAAAGCAACAAGGAGAAAACACCAGTAGGAGTCGTGTTGTAAGAACGAGGCAACATCCTACTGAGGCGCGTAGCCGGTGGCCGGAAACGCCGAGGAAGTAATGGCTCCAAGCCTTACTTCAAACCAACGGCAGGACAGTCAGTTATAGGCGGGCTGTCTCACCTAAATCACCTAAGCAGACATAGGGGGCAACAGTGGGAGAGGGGCAACTCTAGGGTCCCGGAAGAACTCCAGGCCTACCCGTCATACGGGTGCGTCCTAGCCATATCATCTGGGAGATGGAGAAGAACATCAGAATCAGTTGTGAGGGAACATCAGAAACAGACACAACAGTTGTGAGGACTATCCCGTGGTGCTCAGCAGGGAAGGACTACAACACACAAGCGCTAGAAGGAAGGCACAGATTTCCACCTGCAAAGGGAACTCTGGAGGTGCCATCGGACCGGCCGGTCTCAGACAGCCCTGTTAACTGTACTCTGGATTGAGGATCCTGAAGCCTTCAGTAAAGAGGTAAAGAGACTGCAACCCTGTGTCCTCGTTATTCATCGCACCCTGCACCACACATTATCACTCTCAACTTTTACTGGACGCCCCTTAGCAGGGTCACGGACCGGGTCTAGCCACCGTGACAATCCCAGAACCGAGACAGTGAGGCCCGGTACCGGGTAACCCTCGGCCCTACATATACATAGAATGTAAAGTGATTCTATTAACCTACATATGTGGGGTTAATCAATCTGCAGGATAATAGTGTCCTAAAGGCATGCGGCCGCCACACTGAAAAACATGCTACTGGAAGGAAATTAACTTTATTCTGACCGGCAGCCCTTGGCTATCAGTCACAAAGGCACAGCCGGCATGCTTTCAGTCACCACTCAGTACGTAGTGAGCTGCAGATGTCATCACGCCCCAGCACTCACTGACAGCCGGCTCAGCAGTGCATCAGTACAGAGCCGGCTGCCAATCAACGCCGAAGAGTGTTTATAGCTGCCACTCAGTGTACTGATCTGTAACTGTTGTGTGCCGGCCACACCTCCATGACTGACATCTGAAGGATTCTGGAAGAAATAAAGCTAATTTCCTCAGGTACCGTGGCTCTCAGTGCGGTGGCCGCACTGCTTAAGAACACTATTAACCTGCATATTAACCCCATATCTGCAGGTTAATAGCATTTTTTGACATGACAGCTTGCCTTTAAGCTTTGGTTGCGATTGCCCCAAATAAAAGCAGTCACCAGAGAGTGAAGTGTTTAAAAAAAACACATTGCAAGACATAAGAACAATTGAGCTGCAGAACCTTCTTACTTAGATTAATATGACCCACCACAGATAATGGCAGTTTTGCTCATAAATTAAGCCTGGACTTCAATAGTAAGGCCAGGGTCATATTAGCGTATGGCATCCGACGATTCTCTCATGCCAGAGCATCGGATGTGATGTGCTAATGACCCTTGGCTCCTGCTCTGCTGCGAGTATGAGCTGAGTGTCATGCTACTGTGCTCCAATCCTCTTGCATGACAGGATTGGAGAATGGCTGCAGGGGAGACAGAGAAAGCAATTTCTCCATCTCTTCAGCTGCCAGCGTTAGTGGGAAATGCACTTCACTTAGGTGATATCCAAGTGCAGTGCCATGTTTCACACGCACCCATAGACTTATATGGGTGCATGCGATCTGATTCTCGGGTGCAATCGCAGCATGTTACGATTGGTTTTGCATGCCGAGTCGGCATGAGAAAATAGTCGCAGATGTGAGCTGCACCACGGAGAGCATTGGGGCGAGTGCAATCCGATTTTTATTAACTTCAAGGAAGGAGGTGAGTTGATCTGGGATTCCATCATTAGCATTCAATAGTTTATGCCAAAAGGGGTAAACCACCCAGTATGGTTTTATAGGCAGAGAAGCAAATTGTAATAGCAGGATGATCAATCTATGGTCAGAGATCCCACTAGGACTATGTGAAACAGAAGAGACATAAATAGGGACATTAGAAGAACCAAATATGTAATCTATTCTGTATAAGGAATATCTACCTCAGGGATAGCAAGTATTCTCTTAATATAGGATGGTCAGGTCTCCAAAAGTCAACCTATGGCCAGGGTCACGCCAGCATATATTCTCTCATTCAAGAGAATCGGTCTGATTATGCTAATCACACTCTGATCAAACTGTGATCAGAGTTTGATCAGATTGCGAGCATAGTGTGATCCCACTCTTGCGACTGAGAAGATGGAAAAAAAATGTCTCCATCTTCTCCATTCTGTCAATCCAGAGAAATTAGATTGCATTCAGAAGTCACCCGAGTGCAGTCCAATATTTTCCATGGACACATTGCCTTGCATGGCCGAGTGCAATCCGAAAATCTGATCAAACTCAGACATATTGCAATTTTTTCCTCAAACCGGCTCTGTCAAAGAAAAAAATTGCACATGTGCATGGCCCCTAGAATAACATTGGTCCGAGTGCTATCCAAAGTTTTGTTGGACTGCACTCGGACCAAAAATACGGTCATGTGCACGAGCCCTAACAGTCACTAGTAATAAGCTCACGAAATTAAGAAGCAATATCATCCAATAAGATAATCAATCTGTACATCACCTGTCAGTGGTTTACATAGCTGACTGATGTACAGTACAGAGCAAAAGTTTGGACACACCTCATTTAAAGATTTTTCTGTATTTTCATGACTAGGAAAATTGTAAATTCACACTGAAGGCATCAAAACTATGAATTAACACATGTGGAATTATATACTTAACAAAAAAGTGTGAAACAACTGAAAATGTTATAAACATAAGGATGAATGACCTCGGGGAGATCAAAACATCCAACACCGCGGAGACACCATCATGTGTTTCTCAACGCAGTGATCCAGAACACTGCCCCCATCCCTAAAGGGACATATGCAAAGGCATGTAGAAAAGCCGCGGAGACACCATCACGTGTTTCTCAACGCAAGCAATGAATAGCCAGGTCTTTCACCGGGAAGAAACAATCACGGGAAGGGCAGCATCCAATAAACGAAAACCACCTATGCCAAAACATGGTATCCATCCACAGACAGCTGTTTCGGGGTATTTGCCCCTCATCAGTGTGGAGTAGGAAACTGGCTATTAGGAGCAGTGCCTAGTGAAAAGACTATAAACGTAAGAATGAATGACCTCGGGGAGATCACAACTGAAAATGTGTCTTATTTTCTAGGTTCTTCAAAGTAGCCGCCTTTTGCTTTGATGACCGCTTTACACATGCTTGGCATTCTCTTGATGAGCTTCAAGAGGTAGTCACCGGGAATGGTCTTCCAGCAATCTTGAAGGAGTTCCCAGAGATGCTTAGCACTTGTTGGCCCTTTTGATCCATTAAATAGCCATCCACTTTTCTTTCATTTGTAAAAGATCTGTTTTTGCATACTGGATCCGTTAAAAATGGAAGCAAATAGAGGAAAACAGCATGGTGGCTCAGTGGTTAGCACAGCAGCCTTGCAGCGCTGGAGTCCTGGGTTCAAACCCCACCAAGGACAACATCTGCAAAGAGTTTGTATGTTCCCTCCATGTTTGTATGGGTTTCCTCCGGGCACTCCGGTTTCCTCCCACATTCCAAAAGACATACTGATAGGGAATTTAGATTGCGAGCCCCAACGGGGACAGCGATGATAATGTGCAACCTGTAAAGCACTGCGGAATATGTTAGCGCTATATAAAAAATAAAGATGATGATGATGAGTTCCCAGAGATGCTTAGCACTTGTTGGCCCTTTTGCCTTCACTCTGCGGTCCAGCTCACCTCAAACCATCTTGTTTGGGTTCAGGTCTGGTGACTGTGCAGGCCAAGTCATCTGGCGTAGCACCCCATCACTCTCCTTAATGGTCAAATAGCCCTTACACAGCCTGGAGGTGTGTTTGGGGTCATTTTTCTTGTTGAAAACTAAATGATGGTCTAACTAAACACAACCCGGATGGAATAGCATGCCGCTGCAAGATGCTGTGGTAGCCATGCTGGTTCAGTATGCCTTCAATTTTGAATAAATCCCCAACAGTGTCACCAGCAAAGCACTCCCACACCATCACACCTCCTCCTCCATGCTTCTGCGTTGCACAAAGACACGGTGGTTGGAACCAAAGATTTCAAATTTGGACTCATCAGACCAAAGCACAGATTTCCACAGGTCCAATGCCCATTCCTTGTGTTCTTTAGCGCAAACAAGTCTCTTCTGCTTGTTGCCTGTCCTTGGCAGTGGTTTCCTAGCAGCTATTTTACCATGAGGGCCTGCTGCACAAAGTCTCCTCTTAACAGTTGTTGTAGAGATGTGTCTGCTGCTAGAACTCTGTGTGGCATTGACCTGGTCTCTAATCTAAGCTGCTGTTAACCTGCGATTTCTGAGGCTGGTGACTCAGATAAACTTATCCTCAGAAGCAGAAGTGACTCTTGGTCTTCTTTTCCTGGGGCGGTCCTCATGTCAGCCAGTTTCTTTGTAGCGCTTGATGGTTTTTGCAACTGCACTTGGGGACACTTTCAAAGTTTTCCCAATTTTTCGGACTGACTGACCTTCATTTCTTAAAGTAATGATGGCCACTCGTTTTTCTTTACTTAGCTGCTTTTTTCTTGCCACAATACAAATTCTAACAGTCTATTCAGTAGGACTATCAGCTGTGTATCCACCAGACTTCTGCACAACACAACTGATGGTCCCAACCCCATATATAAGGCAAGAAATCCCACTTATTAAACCTGACAGGGCCCACCTGTGAAGTGAAAACCATTCCGGTGACTACCTCTTGAAGCTCATCAAGAGAATGCCAAGAGTGTGCAAAGCAGCCATCAAAGCAAAAGGTGGCTACTTTGAAGAACCTAGAATATAAGACATATTTTCAGTTGTTTCACACTTTTTTGTTAAGTATATAATTCCACATGTGTTAATTCATAGTTTTGATGCCTTCAGTGTGAATGTACAATTTTCATAGTCATGAAAATACAGAAAAATCTTTAAATGAGAAGGTGTGTCCAAGCTTTTGCTCTGTATTGTATATATCTCACTCAAGTCCTTCATTTCTTATTTACTGAGAACTTTCAGTTAGTAAAGGACATTGCTCAATACGACAATAGCATGTAGAAATATACAGTCACCCAATCACTGTATGGAGACCTAGAAATAAAAAAAAATAAAAAATGCAATCAGCTTTTCTTTTCCCTACAAGTGTTTTGCTAAGGTCTCGTTCACCACATTCACACGTTCAGTAATTGGTTAGTATTTTACCTCAGTATCTGTAAGCTTAAACCAGGAGTGGGTGATAAATACAGAAGTGGTGACGGGTTTCTATTAGGCTATGTGCACACTATGCGGAAAACGCTGCGGATCTGCAGCTGCGGGTCCGCAGCAGTTTCTCATGAGTTTACTATGGGAAACAATAAACGCTGTGCACATGCTGCGGGAAAAAAAACGCTCGGAACCGCAGTGGTTTACATTCCGCAGCATGTCACTTCTTTCTGCAGCGGTTTTACAGCTGCTCCTATAGAAAACCGCAGTTGTAAAACCGCAGTGAAATCCGCAGAAAAACTGCGGTAAATCCGTGATAAATCTGCAGCAAAAACGCAGCGTTTCTGCCCTGCAGATTTATCAAATCCGCTGCGGAAAAATCCGCAGTGGACCATTATACGTGTGCACATACCCTTAGGCTACATTTCCACTGGCGAGGAAAACGGACGAGTGCAATCCGATAAAAAATCGGATTGCACTCGGACCAATGTTATTCAATAGGTGTCTTTTCATTTGCGATTTTTTTCTCGGCCGAAATCGGACTGAGAAAAAAATCGCAGCTTGCTGCGATTTGCTGCGAGTCTCGGACGAGACTCGCCAATGCAAGTCAATGGGTGCGAGAAAAAAATCGCACAGCACTCGCACCATGCGAGTTCTGTCCGATTTTTACGCACCGGTGTCCTTTGAAAAGCCGGCAATTCAGCGCGGTGTACAGTAAAATCACACTGACAGGTTAGAATAGAGTAGATATATGCACATAGAATGTGTGTATATACATATATATATGTCAGTGAGACACCTATATATGTATATTTATATTTAATGCAGCGCTAGATAGCATAAAAGCCGCTAATTCAATTGCCGGCTTTTGCTCTCTCCTTCACAAACCCGACATGATATGAGACATGGTTTACATACAGTAAACCATCTCATATCCTCTTTTTTTTTGCATATTCCACACTACTAATGTTAGTAGTGTGTATGTGCAAAATTTGGCCGCTGTAGCTGCTCAAATAAAGGGTTAAATGGCGGAAAAAATTGGCGTGGGCTCCCGCGCAATTTTCTCAGCCAGAATGGTAAAGCCAGTGACTGAGGGCAGATATTAATAGCCAGGAGAGGGTCCATGGTTATTGGCCCCCCCGTGGCTAAAAACATCTGCCCCCAGCCACCCCAGAAAAGGCACATCTGGAAGATGCGCCTATTCTGGCACTTGGCCACTCTCTTCCCACTCCCTGTAGCGGTGGGATATGGGGTAATGAAGGGTTAATGCCACCTTGCTATTGTAAGGTGACATTAAGCCAGATTAATAATGGAGAGGCGTCAATTATGACACCTATCCATTATTAATCCAATTGTCTGAAAGGGTTAAAAAACACACACACACATGATTTAAAAGTATTTTAATGAAATAAACACAGTGGTTGTTGTAATAATTTATTGTTCTCTCAATCCATCAGGAACACCCTCGCTTGGAAAAATAATAAACGCACAAGATACATACCTTCTGGTGAACCGTCTCGTCCCACGAAGTAATCCATCTGAAGGGGTTAACTAATATTACAGGCAGGAGCCCTGCTAAATGCAGCGGTGCTCGTGCTTGTAATTCCCCGGTGAATGAATGAAATGTAGGTCATTGACCTACATTTCCTTCAGTCGCGGTGATGCGCCCCCTGGTGGATGTCCTCATATGACCTGGAGCGTGGGAAAAAGTTCCCAGGCTGCAGTTCATGAGAACATCCACCATAGGGCGCCTCACCGCGACTGAATGTAAGTATAGATCCTGCTTTCCTTTCAGCACCCGGGGATTACAGGTACGAGCGAGTGGTTTATCGCAGCTCGTGCCTGTAAAATTAGTTAACCCCTTCAGATGGATTACTTCGTGGGACGAGACAGTTCACCAGAAGGTATGTATCTTGTGCGTTTATTATTTTTCCAAGCGAGGGTGTTCCTGATGGATTGAGAGAACAATAAATTATTACAACAACCGCTGTGTTTATTTCATTAAACTACTTTTAAATCATGTGTGTGTGTGTTTTTTAACCCTTTACAACAATTGGATTAATAATGGATAGGTGTCATAATTGACGCCTCTCCATTATTAATCTGGCTTAATGTCACCTTCCAATAGCAAGGTGGCATTAACCCTTCATTACCCCATATCCCACCGCTACAGGGAGTGGGAAGAGAGTGGCCAAGTGCCAGAATAGGCGCATCTTCCAGATGTGCCTTTTCTGGGGTGGCTGGGGGCAGATGTTTTTAGCCACGGGGGGGCCAATAACCATGGACCCTCTCCTGGCTATTAATATCTGCCCTCAGTCACTGGCTTTACCATTCTGGCTGAGAAAATTGCGCGGGAGCCCACGCCAATTTTTTCCGCCATTTAACCCTTTATTTGAGCAGCTACAGCGGCCAAATTTTGCACATACACACTACTAACATTAGTAGTGTGGAATATGCAAAAAAAAAGAGGATATGAGATGGTTTACTGTATGTAAACCATGTCTCATATCATGTCGGGTTTGTGAAGGAGAGAGCAAAAGCCGGCAATTGAATTAGCGGCTTTTATGCTATCTAGCGCTGCATTAAATATAAATATACATATATAGGTGTCTCACTGACATATATATATGTATATACACACATTCTATGTGCATATATCTACTCTATTCTAACCTGTCAGTGTGATTTTACTGTACACGGCGCTGATTTGCCGGCTTTTCAAAGGACACTGGTGCGTAAAAATCGGACAGCAATACGGATGTCATACTGATGTCATACGGATGATGCGATTAAAAATCGCATTGCACTCGCATTGCACTTGCATGACAATCGCATACGTTACATCCGTTTTTCGGTCCAGATTACGGACCGATTTGTCTCTCGGCAGTGGAAATGTACCCTTATACTTTTCCTCTGATTGTTCCACTCCTGGCTTTGGCTTTCAAATACTGAGGTAAAATACTGAGATAAAATACTGACAAATACTGACTGGGTGAATGTGGCGTAAGAGCTTAATTAGCACGTCTGCTAGGACTGTGGGTTCAAGTCATTCCAGATTAACACTGAATTTTTATGAAGTTTATGTAGCTTTTAGGGAAATTAGTAGTATTATGTGAGCGGGTGCCTGAGAAAAGGAAATTACTATGTGAAATAGTATGAAAACAGGAAATTATGTGAGTACGCCCTGTCTTTAGAGCCTCAGAATATGTTGCCACTATATACAGTACAGTATAATACTACAGTACGTCATACAAGATAAATCAAGGAATTGTTAAGTAGAAAGCAACAATCATTGACATAGTCATCTGTGTTCTGCAAAGGGTGCACACTGAAACGGGGGATTGCAGAGACGGTATTTTTAGGATAGTTATTGGCTTCAATGAGGCAACAAGAGCAAATAAGCTTATGCTGCATTAGCGTAAATGAGGCGACTGTGAGGAAAATCTTTTCTTGTGTGACTTTTGACAATGAGCCAGATATTGATTTGAATGGTCACAAAGGGCAAAGACGGTGGCATGGAACATGAAACCATAGGATTGTGTGCTGAATTGCATCAGTGCTTCCTTTGAATTGTTTGCCAACAATCTGGACAAAAAAGTAAGATACAGACAGATAATGTTTATCTAAGGGATCTAGACTTTTTGCTTGATGTAGTTTGATACATATCATTAAAGTACACACCCTGTGATATTTGCAGATAGAACATAAGACGTTCCTTACCCTTTATATAACCAGAGATTTTGCATATCAAGTGCCGATATCATTGTTTTCACGACAGTTATAAGCCCATCTCCTTCATTAATATTTTTCACTTGGTTGCACATGAATAATATGTCAAAAAAGTAGGGATGAGATGAATGGCTGCCAAACACCCTATCTGCAAAAGAAAAAGAAAACATACACACACATTTCATATTGCATATGAAATGATCTCTAAAAAGCCTGAAGTTAACCCCTTCATGACCCAGCCTATTTTGGCCTTAATGACCTTGCCGTTTTTTGCAATTCTGACCAGTGTCCCTTTATGAGGTAATAACTCAGGAACGCTTCAACGGATCCTAGCGATTCTGAGACTGTTTTTTCGTGACATATTGGGCTTCATGTTAGTGGTAAACTTAGGTCGATAATTTCTGAGTTTATTTGTGAAAAAAACAGAAATTTGGCGAAAATTTAGAAAATTTTGCAATTTTCACATTTTGAATTTTTATTCTGTTAAACCAGAGAGATATGTGACACAAAATAGTTAATAAATAACGTTTCCCACATGTCTACTTTACATCAGCACAATTTTGGAAACAAATTTTTTTTTTGCTAGGAAGTTATAAGGGTTAAAATTTGACCAGTGATTTCTCATTTTTACAACAAAATTTACAAAACCATTTTTTTTAGGGACCACCTCACATTTGAAGTCATTTTGAGGGTTCTATATGGCTGAAAATACCCAAAAGTGACACCATTCTAAAAAACTGCACCCCTCAAGGTGCTCAAAACCACATTCAAGAAGTTTATTAACCCTTCAGGTGTTTCACAGCAGCAGAAGCAACATGGAAGTAAAAAATGAACATTTAACTTTTTAGTCACAAAAATGATCTTTTAGCAACAATTTTTTTATTTTCCCAAGGGTAAAAGGAGAAACTGGACCACGGACGTTGTTGTCCAATTTGTCCTGAGTACGCTGATACCTCATATGTGGGGGTAAACCACTGTTTGGGCGCACGGCAGGGCTCGGAAGGGAAGGAGCGCCATTTGACTTTTTGAATGAAAAATTGGCTCCAATCTTTAGCGGACATCATGTCGCGTTTGGAGAGCCCCCGTGTGCCTAAACATTGGAGCTCCCCCACAAGTGACCCCATTTTGGAAACTAGACCCCCCAAGGAACTTATCTAGAAGCATAGTGAGCACTTTAAACCCCCAGGTGCTTCACAAATTGATCCGTAAAAATGAAAAAGTACTTTTTTTTCCCAAAAAAATTATTTTAGCCTCAATTTTTTCATTTTCACATGGGCAACAGGATAAAATGGATCCTAAATTTTGTTGGGCAATTTCTCCTGAGTACACCAATACCTCACATGTGGGGGTAAACCACTGTTTGGGCACATGGTAAGGCTCGGAAGGGAAGGAGCGCCATTTGACTTTTTGAATGAAAAATTATCTCCATCGTTAGCGGACACCATGTCGCTTTTGGAATGCCCCTGTGTGCCTAAACATTGGAGCTCCTCCACAAGTGACCCCAATTTGGAAACTAGACCCCCCAAGGAACTTATCTAGAGGCATAGTGAGCACTTTAAACCCCCAGGTGCTTCACAAATTGATCCGCAAAAATGAAAAAGTACTTTTTTTTCACACAAAATTTCTTTTAGCCTCAATTCTTTCATTTTCACATGGGCAACAGGATAAAATGGATCCTAAAATTTGTTGGGCAATTTCTCCTGAGTACGCCGATACCTCATATGTGGGGGTAAACCACTGTTTGGGTGCACGGCAAGGCTCGGAAGGGGAGGCGTGCCATTTGACTTTTTGAATGGAAAATTAGCTCCAATCGTTAGCGGACACCATGTCGCGTTTGGAGAGCCCCTGTGTGCCTAAACATTGGAGATCCCCTACAAGTGACCCCATTTTGGAAACTAGACCCCCAAGGAACTTATCTAGATGCATAGTGAGCACTTATAACCCCCAGGTGCTTCACAGAAGTTTATAACGCAGAGCCGTGAAAATAAAAAATAATTTTTCTTTCCTCAAAAATGATTTTTAGCCCAGAATTTTTTATTTTCCCAAGGGTAATAGGAAAAATTGGACCCCAAATGTTGTTGTCCAGTTTGTCCTGAGTACGATGATACCCCATATGTGGGGGTAAACCACTGTTTGGGCGCACGGCAGGGCTCGGAAGGGAAGGCACGCCATTTGGCTTTTTGAATGGAAAATTAGCTCCAATCATTAGCGGACACCATGTCGCGTTTGGAGAGCCCCTGTGTGCCTAAACATTGGAGCTCCCGCACAAGTGACCCCATTTTGGAAACTAGACCTCCCAAGGAACTAACCTAGATGTGTGGTGAGCACTTTGAACCCCCAAGTGCTTCACAGAAGTTTATAACGCAGAGCCATGAAAATAAAAAATAATTTTTCTTTTCTCAAAAATGATTTTTTAGCCCACAATTTTTTATTTTCCCAAGGGTAACAGGAGAAATTGGACCCCAAAAGTTGTTGTCCAGTTTCTCCTGAGTACGCTGATACCCCATATGTGGGGGTAAACCACTGTTTTGGCACACGTCGGGGTTCGGAAGGGAAGTAGTGACGTTTTGAAATGCAGACTTTGATGGAATGCTCTGCGGGCGTCAGGTTGCTTTTGCAGAGCCCCTGATGTGTCTAAACAGTAGGAACTCCCCACAAGTGACTCCATTATGGAAACTAGACCCCCAAGGGAACTTATCTAGATGTGTGGTGAGCACTTTGAACCCCCAAGTGCTTCACAGAAGTTTATAACGCAGAGCCGTGAAAATAATAAATGTGTTTCCTTTCCTCAAAAATATTTTTTTAGCCCAGAATTTTTTATTTTTGCAAGAGTAACAGGAGAAATTGGACCCAAAAGTTGTTGTCCAGTTTCTCCTGAGTACGCTGATACCCCATATATGGGGTAAACCACTGTTTGGGCACATGCCGGGGCTCGGAAGGGAAGTAGTGACGTTTTGGAATGCAGACTTTGATGGAATGGTCTGCGGGCATCATGTTACGTTTGCAGAGCCCCTGATATGCCTAAACAGTAGAAAACCCCCACAAGTGACCCCATTTTGGAAACTAGACCCCCAAAGGAACTTATCTAGATGTGTGGTGAGCACGTTCAACCCCCAAGTGCTTCACAGAAGTTTACAACGCAGAGCCGTGAAAATAAAAAATCATTTTTCTTTCCTCAAAAAAGATGTTTTAGCAAGCAATTTTTTATTTTCACAAGGGTAACAGGAGAAATTGGGCCCCAATATTTGTTGCCCAGTTTGTTGTGAGTGTGCTGGTACCCCATATGTGGGGGTAAACCACTGTTTGGGCACACGTCAGGGCTCGGAAGGGAAGTAGTGACATTTGAAATGCAGATTTTGATGGAATGGTCTGCGGGCGTCACATTGCATTTGCAGAGCCCCTGATGTGCCTAAACAGTAGAAACACCCCACAAGTGACCCCATTTTGGAAACTAGACCCCCCCAAGGAACTTATCTAGATGTGTGATGAGCACGTTCAACCCCCAAGTGCTTCACAGAAGTTTACAACGCAGAGCCATGAAAATAAAAAATCATTTTTCTTTCCTCAAAAAAGATGTTTTAGCAAGCAATTTTTTATTTTCACAAGGGTAACAGGAGAAATTGGACCCCAATATTTGTTGCCCAGTTTGTTGTGCGTACGCTGATACCCCATATGTGGGGGTAAACCACTGTTTGGGCACATGTCAGGGCTCGGAAGGGAAGTAGTGACATTTGAAATGCAGACTTTGATGGAATGGTCTGCGGGCATCACGTTGCATTTGCAGAGCCCCTGATGTGCCTAAACAGTAGAAACACCCCACAAGTGACCCCATTTTGGAAACTAGACCCCCGAAGGAACTTATCTAGATGTGTGGTGAGCACTTTCAACCCCCAAGTGCTTCACAGAAGTTTATAATGCAGAGCCGTGAAAATAAAAAATAATTGTTCTTTCCTCAAAAATTATGTTTTAGCAAGTAATTTTTAATTTTTGCAAGGGTAACAGGAGAAATCGGACCACAACAGTTGTTGCCCAGTTTGTCCTGAGTACGCTGGTACCCCAAATGTGGGGGTAAACCACTGTTTGGGCGCATGTCGGGGCTTGGAAGGGAGGGAGCACCATTTGACTTTTTGAACGCAAGATTGGCTGGAATCAATGGTGGCGCCATGTTGCGTTTGGAGACCCCTGATGTGCCTAAACAGTGGAAACCCCTCAATTCTAACTTCAACACTAACCCCAACACACCCCTAATCCTAATCCCAACTGTAGCCATAACCCTAATCACAACCCTAACCCCAACACACCCCTAACCACAACCCTAACCGCAACACACCCGTAACCCTAATTCCAACCCTAATCCTAACCCTAATCCCAACCCTAACCCTAATCCCAATCCTAACCACAATTGTAACCCCAACGCACCCCTAACCCTATCCGTAACCCTAACCACAAGCCTAATCTTAAC
Source organism: Ranitomeya variabilis (assembly GCF_051348905.1). NCBI lineage: Eukaryota > Metazoa > Chordata > Amphibia > Anura > Dendrobatidae > Ranitomeya > Ranitomeya variabilis. The sequence continues at coordinate 176,768,618 of NC_135236.1, read as the reverse complement.
CCTATTTCCAACCCTAGCCCTAATTCCAACCCTAACTCTAATTCCAACCCTAACCCTAAGGCTATGTGCCCACGTTGCGGATTCGTGTGAGATTTTTCCGCACGATTTTTGAAAAATCTGCAGGTAAAAGGCACTGCGTTTTACCTGCGGATTTACAGCAGATTTCCAGTGTTTTTTGTGTGGATTTCACCTGCAGATTCCTATTGAGGAACAGGTGTAAAACGCTGCGGAATCCGCACAAAGAATTGACATGCTGCGGAAAATACAACGCAGCGTTTCTGCACGGAATTTTCCGCACCATGGGCACAGCGGATTTGGTTTTCCATAGGTGTACATGGTACTGTAAACCTGATGGAAAACTGCTAAGAATTCGCAGCGGCCAATCCGCTGCGGATCCGCGGCCAATCCGCTGCGGATCCGCGGCCAATCCGCAGCCAAATCCGCACTGTGTGCATATGCCATAACCCTAACCCTACCCCTACCCCTAACCCTAACCCTACCCGTAACCCTAACCCTAACCCTAACCCTAACCCTACCCCTAGTTCTAACCCTAGTTCTAACCCTAACCCTAGTGGAAAAAGAAAAAAAAATATTTTCTTTATTTTATTATTGTCCCTACCTATGGGGGTGATAAAGGGGGGGGTTTACTTATTATTTTTTTTATTTTGATCGCTGTGATAGAACCTACCACAGCGATCAAAATGTACTTTGTAATGAATCTGCCGGCCGGCAGATTCGGCGGGCGCACTGAGCATGCGCCCGCCATTTTGGAAGATGGTGGCGCCCATGGAGGAGGCAGGCGGGCACCGGGAGCCTCGGTAAGTATAAGGGGGGGGGGGAGATCGGGGCACGGGGGAGGCGTCGGAGCACGGGGGGGTGACATAGGAGCACGGGGGGAGCGGACAGGAGGACGGGGGAGCGGAGCACAGGACGGAGGGGACTACGGGACAGATCGGTGGCTTGGGGGGGCGATCGGTGGGGTGGGGGGGGTCACTTCAGTATTTCCAGCCATGGCCGATGATATTGCAGCATCGGCCATGGCTGGATTGTAATATTTCACCAGTTTTTTAGGTGAAATATTACAAATCGCTCTGATTGGCAGTTTCACTTTCAACAGCCAATCAGAGCGATCGTAGCCACGGGGGGGTGAAGCCACCCCCCCCTGGGCTGAAGTGCCACTCCCCCTGTCCCTGCAGAACGGGTGAAATCGGAGTTAACCCTTTCACCCGCTCTGCAGCGACGCGATCATTCCATGACGCCACATAGGCGTCATGGGTCGGATTGGCACGGGTTTTCATGACGCCTACGTGGCGTCATGGGTCGGGAAGGGGTTAGAAGATATCACATTTTCTTTGTATTTTAACCAGAATTTGTTGAAATTTAATTGAATCTATTCTTCCCTCTACCCACGAAATGTTCCCTGTGCCATTGGCTGCAGCACAACCCCAAAGCATGATTGAGCCACCCCCATACTTAACCCCTTGACAACCTATGACGTATAGGTACGTCATAGGTGCCTCCCCCTGTTTGATGCAGAATCCGGCACTGAGCCTGCATGTTTTCTGACATCTGACAGCTGATCAGAAGATCGCAGCTTCAAGTCTTAAGAGACAATTGAAGCAAGTAAAAAAAAAAAAAGTTTTAAACCCATTTAAGAAATTAAAAAAAATATAAAGGTTCAAATGACCCCCCTTTTGCCCCATTCAAAATAAAGCAATAAAAAAAATTAAACCTACATATATTTAGTATCACCGCGTTCAGGATCCCTCAATCTATCAATAAAAAAAGGATTAACCTGATCGTAGTGAGAAAAAAAATCAAAACTCCAAAATTACGTTTTTTTGGTCGCCGCGACATTGCATTCAAATGCAATAACGGGCGATCAAAAAAATGCAGCACCCCCCACCGCCGCAGGGCCGAGGGGTACCCGGTACCGGGCCTCTGAGTCTCTGCTCTGGGGTTGTCACGGTGGCTAGACCCGGTCCGTGACCCTGCCGAGGGGCGCACAATAAAAGATGGTGGTATGGTGCGGTGTAGTGCCGGTCGCAGTCAATAACGAGGACACCAGGTTGCAGTCTCTTTACCTCTTTACTGAAGGTCTCAAAGTCCTCAATCCGGAATACGGTTAACCAGGCTGCGCAAGTCCGGCCGGTCCGATGGCACCTCCAGAGTTCCCTTTGCAGGTGGAAATCTGTGCCTTCCTGCTAGCGCTATGTGTTGTGGTCCTCCCCTGCTGAGCTTACGGGATAGTCCCCACAACTGTTGTGTCTGTTTCTCGTGTTCCCTCACAACTCGATTAGATGATCTTCTGCTAATCTTCCGTCCCTCCCAGGTGTTATGGTTGGGACGCACCCGTATGACGGGTAGGCTCGGAGCTCTTCCGGGACCCTAGAGTCGCCCCTCTCCAAAGGTTGCCCCCTATGTCTGCATAGGTGATTTAGGTGAGACAGCCCGCCTGTGACTGACTGTCCTGCCGTTGGTTTGAAGTATGGCTTAGAGCTCTGTACCTCCTCGGCGTTCCGGCCGCCGGTTGTTTACGCCTCAGTAGGATGTTGCCTCGATCTTACAGCACGACTCCTACTGGTATTCTCCTTCTTGCTTTGATCTCGTTTCTCACTCAGCACAATAAATCTCGCTTCTTATCCTTTCTTAGGGCACCGCCGCTATGAAGTGCAGGCGCGGTCCCGTAGCTTTCTCTCTGTTTGCCAGGCCTCTGTCAGGATCCCACCCCTGACAGGGACCCTACCGAATCTTCCCCTGCAACACCCTCTGCCACAAGGTGTTGCCTGGTTCCAACCCAGTCAGCGTTCTCTCTCACTTCCTGCCTAACCCCCAGTTTTACCAGACTGTGAAAAGTGGCCTAATGAATAGTACCCTTAGCTCCCCCTGGAGGCCAGACTGTGAAATGTATTGGTGTATGTGATACCTGGTCAGATGAACTCCTTCAGTGCCATCAGACGTACCATAGCCCCCCTTAGCGGCGGAGCCACAGTACTGCAACGACCAGGACTCTGGGGCGCTGCAAAAACATCTGCACAAAAGCGGTATCACTAAAAACGTCAGCTTGGCACGCAAAAAATAAGCCCTCACCCAACTCCAGATCACGAAAAATTGAGCTACGGGTATCGGAAAATGGCGCAATTTTTTATATTTTTTTTAGCAAATTTTGGAAATTTTTTTCACCACTTAGATAAAAAAGAACTTGGACATGTTTGGAGTCTATGAACTCATAATGACCTGGAGAATCATAATGGCAGGTCAGTTTTAGCATTTAGTGGACCTAGCAAAAAAGCCAAACAAAAAACAAGTGTGGTGATTGCACTTTTTTTGCAATTTTATAGCACTTGGAATTATTTTCTCGTTTTCTGTTACACGACATGGTAAAATCAATGGTATCGTTCAAAAGTACATCTCGTCCCGCAAAAAATAAGTCCTCACATGGCCATATTGACGGGAAAATAAAAAACTTATGGCCCTGAAAAGAAGGGGAGCGAAAAACAAAAACGAAAAAACCTCTGGGGGTTAAGGGGTTAATATCACCAAGTTAAAAAATGCCTAATCTATCAAACTATAAAAATAATTAATCTGATCAGTAAACGGCGTAACGAGAAAACAAATCAAAATAGCAGAAGTAATTTTTTTGGTTGCCGGTACATTGCAATAAAATGCAATAACAGGCGATCAAAACATCACATCTACCTCAAAATGGTATCAATAAAATCGTCAGATTGGCGCACAAAAAATAAGCCCTCACCCAGCCCCAGATCCCAAAAAATGGAAACGCTACAGGTCCTGGAAAATATCGCCTTTTTATTTCTTTGTGCAAATTTTGTATTTTTTTTCACCACTTACGGTAAATAAAAAAGAACCTAGACATGTTTGGTATCTGCGAACTCGTAATGACCTGGAGAATCACACTGGGAGGTCAGTTTTAGCATTTCGTGAACATGGTAAAAAAACAAACAATTGTGGAATTGCACTTTTTTTGCAATTTCACCGCACTTGGATTTTTTTTCCCCATTTTCCAGTACATTATATGGTAAAATCAATGGTGTCATTCATAAGCACAATTAGTTTCACAAACAACAAGCCCTCACACGGTCATATTTATGAAAAATAAAAAAATTATTGCTCTAGGAAGAAGGGGAGCAAAAAACAAAACGCAAAAACGAAAAATCCCAAGGTGGTGAAGGGGTTAATGGTGGGCGAGATGTTAGTTTCCTGAAATTCAGTGCCCTTTTTTCTCCACACATACAGTGGCGACCAGTTTTGCATTTTTTTAAAAAGTGTGATTACTCCTGTCTGATTGTTTTGATGGCATTTTCCTGGTGATGAATTGAATGTACATGAAGTTGTCATCATGCAAGACCTTAATTTTAAGCAAAATGCTTTAGAATATAGATATAGTCATTTAATTAAAGAAAACTGACTTCCAAAAGTTTTGCATATGCTATTTATTTATCACAAAATAGAGAGTACTTCATTGTTTACAATGCCATAACTTAGTATTTTGTAGCATAACCTCTTGCTTTATTTACTGCACCACACCGATGGGGTTTTGAAGCCACTAGGGGTATTCAAGACATCCTGAGAGATCTTGCTCCTTTCCATTTGCAAATCTGCAAACAATTCATCTTTATTGCTATGGGTATGGGCCCCAACTTGTTGCCCTAACTCATCCCATAGGTGCTCTATAGGGTTTAAATCAGGCGATTGGCTTGACCATTGCAACAGGCAAACATTTTTCTTTGCTAACCAATTTTTTACTAAATTGGATGTGTGCTTAGGATCACTGCCTTGCTGGAATTTCCAGCCCCTGCCTACTCTGGTTTTACCATGTGGCAGCATCATATTCACCAGTATACCCTTCTACATGGTAGCATTCATATTTCCATCAATTCTATGCAAAGGGCCAATGGCAGATGCAGAGAAGAAGCCCCAAACCATGATATTGCCACCACCATGTTTCACTGTAGGTGTTTAGCACCTTACATCATTGTTTTCCAATTGGGCGGTACATATAGTGCTTACTTTCACTACCAAACAGATTTAACTTAGATTCATCCGACCACAACACCTTAGACCAATCTGTCTCTTTCCATTGGTGGTGTTCTTTGTCAAATTCAAGACAGACCTTCCAGTTGTTTGCAGAGATGAAAGGCTTCTTGACTGGAACTTGTGCATTCAACCCTACTGCTCTTAGCTGTACCAAGTATGAATTAAAGAAGTGTGCATAGAGTGGTAAGGATTACTGTAAATACATGAAAAATACAAAATATTTATTTATTGAAAAAACAAGATAGACAACACAATATAAAAACAATTCCATAGCCAATGCTAAAGTACAACAAATGGAAGTCCATATAAGGAACAACCAACCTCATCCACTGCGTATATCAAGAGTGAGCCTAATGACGCACAGAAGCCAAAATGAACCTGGGGACACAAATGTTCATACCACAAAAGAAGCATGTAACAAAATATACCGTATTTTTCGAACTATAAGACGCACTTTTTTTCCTCCAAATTTGGGAGGAAAGTGTGGGTGCGTCTTATGGTAGCATGTGGGGAGGGGGGCAGCAGTGAGTGGGATCGCACTGTTATCCCACTTCAGGATGTCCCCGCTGCCCAGAATCAGCTGCTGGGGAAACCACATGGCCCTGCTGATTAAGTGCAGTGAATATTTATTAGCTGCTCCCCGCCCACCGATCAGCTGAGCAGTGAGCCGGAGCAGCAAATGAATGCTGCACTTAAGCAGCGACACACAGTTTCCCCAGCACTGATTCCGGGGAGATTTGTGTGTCCTGGGGAGGAGGCAGCAGCAGCAGGGGCCAGGAGATCGCTGCGTACCTGCCTGCCATGCCTGGATGCCGAGTGTTGTGCACAAACAGGACCTGTGATGATGTCAGAAGTGGGCGGGCTGGAGCATCACATGGCAGCTCAGAGCCCTCCCTCTTCTTGACATCATCACAGGTCCTTCAGGCTCCCCACTAGAATCTGCAGCTTCCTCATTACCTGTGCTGTGGAGAGGCAACAAGAGGGAGGGCTCTGTGTGTGCAGTCATGTGATGCTTGTACCTCACCACAGTGGCTGGCAGGCTGCCACAATTAAGAGGTTAGTCTACAAAACACAATAAAGCACTCTGCCACTCCTTTGGTGAACTATAACTCCCAGCATGTCATAGGATCTGCAGGACATGCTGGGAGTTATAGTTCTCCCATGGGATTTTAAAGCAGCACTCCAGTGCTATTTTGCATTGCTGGAGTGGTGCTTTCAATATCAGCCCTGTGCCCCCATTCTTATACTCACCCTCCAGCGTCTTCATATAGTACTTCACAGCCACCACACTGGTCCCGCAGCTTCCAACATAATAACATACTATTATATATAATAACACCACATATAATAGTAGGTTATTTATGTTATTAAATATTTTACCACATTTTTTGCTTCAAATATTTTTTTCCCCTATTTTCCACCTCTAAAACCTGGGTGCGCCTTATAGTCCGGTGTGTCTTATAGTCCGAAAAATACGGTATAAAAACCCTATAAATATAAGCAGAGGTTAATAACTCCACAGAGGGAAAATAAAGATGAAACAAAACCCAGGATAAACAATAGAAAAATGGCTAATCAAGTGAATCCCAAAAATGGCATAACGAAAATAAGACCTGAAGATAAGCAGGTCAAAAGACCACCCAGCTACAGCAAATGTGAGGAGTAAGGAGACCCACGCGTATCGCCACAGAGCGTGGCTTCCTCAGGGGAAAGTAAGTGACACACTATCATCTATCTTATATAAACACTTGAAATAGATCACTCTTTTTATAATGACTCTATATAATATTTGAGTTTCACTTTTTGTACTGAAGAACTGAAATAAATTAACTTTTTGATGACATTTTGTGAGAAGCACCTGTATGTAGAGGTTTATTCAGTAAGGCTATATAGCCCTTTGATTTTCTATATTCTATACCACCATCATTTACTACACACTCCACGTGTACACAGGTTCTCTCATGACTCTGCCAGTGGATTTAAAATTCCACTCACCCACACATGTATATTTCCATATGTCTCACATACCCATGGTCTTTTACTGAACATGATTTTAGCAAAAAATGGAATCTGTCAGCAGCATGAGTTAGGAACAGAGACCCTGATTACAGTGCTGTAACACTTAGTTTACTGGGTACAGCAAATATGATAAAGTTACAATTTTCTCTGCTGCAGGTCTGTGTATAACCCAGCCCACATCACAGCTGTTTGTGTACAATGCATAGTGACAGAGAACTGCTAATCAGTGCTGGTGGCAAGGTTGAACTAGGAGGCATAAAGCCAGTTGTACTGTAGTGATAATCTCCTGCTGATAAAACACTGGTTGCATTGAAAAAACAAAACAGTAAATGACACATCCCTGGAATCAGGGTCTCTGCTCCCTCATTATGGTGCGACAATAGTATTGGCAACCTTTACATTAAATTAGTATGGAAACACATTCTGACTCGCCGATGGTAAATCACAAATGAGAATCACTTGTGATTACTTGGCGGTGCCCATGTGACATGAATTAGCGAATGAATGATTACATCAGTGTTTTAATAAGCCACATGGTAGGCTCTGTTGCTTTGCCACAATGGTGAAGACAAAGGAGCTGCTATTATTAGCAAACACAAGATTTCCAAAGGGTATAAGGCTATCGCCAAAGACCTTGAGATCCCAGTTTCAACAGTGCACAATGTTATTAAGCATGTAAACGTCAAGAACCTCCACATGGTGGAAAGAGGAAAATTGACGGCAGATGTTTTCGAAGGTTAGTGTGAATGGTGGAAAAAACACCACGTCAAATGTCCAAAGATCTGAAGGCCAATGTGGAACAGTCTGGGGTCATGGTTTCAACAAATACCATATGCTGCAATAAACCAAGCAGAGCTTTATGGGTGAAGACCAAGGAAGAAACCATTGCTGAAGAAAAGACATAAAAAACGACTGATCTTTGCCAAAGAGTACCTTGACAAACCAAAAAAATGTTCTGTAGACAGATGAAGCAAAAATAGAGCTTTTTTTACAATGCAAAGCAACAGTTTGTTTACAGACGGACTCGTTGCTGGCCATTTTAAAACAATCCATTTTTTCTTTTTCAACCATTCCTGTGTACCTCTGGATGTGTGCTTTGGGTCATTGTCCTGCTGGTGAACCCATGATCTTCGACTCAAGCCAAGTTTTCTTACATTGGGTAGGATATTTCGCTCTAAAATCTATTGATATTTCTTTGATTTCATGATTCATGTGATATAATCAAGGGCTCCAGTTCCAGACGTAGCAAAGCAACCCGCAACATTATGGATCCTGTTATGATCTGGTGACCTTGGAGCCGCATGAGAGACTTTCTCAGGAGTAGGTGGTACCTGTACTGACCGCAAACCCTAAACTAACACCGCAACTAGAAGTAGCCGTGGGATGTACCTAACACGTCCTAGACATCTCGACACAGCCGGAGGACTAAATACCCCTATAGATGGAAATGGGAATTCTATCTTCCCTCAGAGCAGAACCCCAAAGGATAGGCAGCCCCCCACAAATATTGACTGTGAGTATAAGAGGAAAGACACACGCAGGCAGAAAAACAGGATTTAGCAAAAGAGGCACTTCTAGCTAAATAGAAAAGGATAGGACAGAATTCTAAGCGGTCAGTATTAAAATCCTAAAAATATCCACAACAGATAATACAAATATTCCACATCTAACTAAAGACATAGAAAGTATATCTGCATCTCCTGAGAATCCAGCATGACTGAAAAATCCAAACAAAGTCTAAGTTGGACAAAAACACAATAAATTGCACTGAATTGCAAAGCACACTGAATGTGTGCACAGAGACAAAAAACCAGACACTTATCTTAGATGAATTGGCAGCAGGGCATGAGGAGCCAGAGAGAGATGCAATCCCTCCAAGTACAATGGACAACTGGCACAGACTCATGGATCCTGCACACCTAAATACCTAATAGAGCTGCAATCAGCAGAAACACCTGCCAGGATTACAACCCCAAGACAACTGCACTACCACCAACAACCACCGGAGGGAGCCCAAGAGCAGAATTCACAACAGGATCCTCCACCATGCTTAACTGTTGGTAGGGTGTTTTTTTCCTTCTAAGCTTCATTGCGCTGTCTGTAAACAAAGTGTTGCTTTGCATTGCCAAAACTCTCTATTTTTGTTTCATCTGTCCGCAGAACCTTTTCCCAGAATTTTTTCCAGTAGATATTCCATATTATATACTTAAACTTCATGGGTGCCAATAACGATGAACAGGGCTATATACATATAATTTTGTCTTTTTGTATCACATAAAATTATATATTTTTTGATATATTAATTTTCTTACGTGGTTATTCACTCCTTTCCTCTACGTGCAGTATGTTATGTTCTTAACCTGCAAAATTGGGATGTGCCAGTATAATTTTGTGAAAGTTATATTAATAAAATTGAGTTTCTATTTTATTTATATATATATATGTATATATATATTGTATATATATATATATATATATATATAGCATTTTTTCAGTGTTATAATATAGTTAATGCCTTGGAACATGCTACTTTACAGTCAATAGCTTTATAGGATAAGGGCATTATCTACTTTTACAGACACTTGTATTTACATTGGACAACACTTTTAAGCAGTTAATTATTTTGTGAAGATTCATTTTTTGTCTTTTCAACATGGCTACCAATAAGTTACCCGTATTTTTCGAATTTTCATGAGAAAAATAAGAAAAAATATTTTTTAATAAATTGGTGGTGCTTCTTATAATCCTTGCATCTTATTGCTTATCGGGGGTGGTGGCTGCAGTGAAGCAGGGTCACTGCTGGAGGAGGCAGGAGTGGGGTAATGCTCCAAGCCACAGGCAGGGATGGGTGGGGTCTCCGATGTGTGGCGTGCTGCTGCGGGGTTCTTGTGCTGCTGCCGGGTGTCTCCAGGTGCTCGGCGGTTGCTGGCCAATGCTGCGGATGTCTCCGGTGCTGAAATCTCATCTCTTGAGATCTTGATCCCGAGATCACCATCAGCGCATGCACCTGCCCAGGGCAGCGGCCATATTCCCGGAGACCAGCGCACGTGGAATTCTGGAAGTGCCGGGGCTCTGGCCTGTTGCAAAATGTCGGCAGAGCCCCAGGCAGCGCCGGACATCCACTCAGCACCGTCGGGCACCCGGAGACACCGGACACCACCCTGGTAAGGCATGTTCGCTTTCTAAGACGCATCCCCATTTTCCCCCCGAGTTTGGGAGAAAAAAGTGTGTCTTACAAAGCGAAAAATACAGTATCTTTTTATAAGTACTGTATATACACTGCTCAAAAAGTAAAGGGAACACTAAAATCCCACATATATCACTAAATGAAATATTCCAGTTGTAAATCTTTATTCATTACATAGTGGAATGTGTTGAGAACAATAAAACCTAAAAATGATCAACGTAAATCACAACTAATATCCCACGGAGGTCTGGAGTTGGAATGATGCTCAAAATCAAAGTGGAAAATGAAGTTACAGGCTGATCTAACTTCAGTGGAAATGCCTCAAGACAAGGAAATGATGCTCAGCAGTGTGTTTGGCCTCCACGTGCCTGTATGATCTCCCTACAAAGCCTGGGCATGCTCCTGATGAGGTCGCAGATGATCTCACGAGGTATCTCCTCCCAAACCTGGACTAAAGCATCCGCCAACTCCTGGTCTGTGGTGCAATGTGACGTTGGTGGATGGTGCGAGACATGATGTCCTAGATGTGTTCAATCGGATTCAGGTCTGGGGAACGGGCTGGCCAGTCCATAGCTTAAATGCCTTCATTATGCTGACACAGTCCAGCCACATGAGGTCTGGCATTGTCCTGCATTGTCCCTGAGGAACCCAGGGCCAACTGCACCAGCATATGTTCTCACAAAGGGTCTGAACATCTCATCTCGGTACCTAATGGCAGTCAGGCTACCTCTGGTGAGCACATGGAGGGCTGTGCGGCCCTCCAAAGAAATACCACCCCACACCATTACTGACCCACTGCCAAACCGGTCATGCTGAAGGATGTTACAGGCAGCAGATCTCTCTCCAGACTCTGTCATGTCTGTCACATGTGTTCAGTGTGGTTTCTAACCATTTGTGCAGACACATGCACATTTGTGGCCTGCTGGAGGTAATTTTCCAGGGCTCTGGAAGTGCTCCTCCTGTTCATCCTTGCACAAAGGCTGAGGTAGCGATCCTGCTGCTGGGTTGTTGCTCTCCTATAGCCCCCTCCATGTCTCCTGGTGTACTGACCTGTCTTCTGGTAGCGCCTCCAGCCTCTGGACACTACACTGACAGACACAGCAAACCTTCTTTGCACAGCTCGCATTGATGTGCCATACTGGATGAGCTGCACAACCTGAGCCACTTGTGTGGGTTGTAGAGTCTGACTCATGCTACCACGAGTGCGAAAGCACAACCAACATTCAAAAGTGATCAAAACATCAGCCAGAAAGCATTGGTACTGAGATGTGGTCTGTGGTCCCCACCTGCAGAACCACTCCTTTATTGAGTGTGTCTTGATAATTTCCAATAATTTCCATCTGTTGTCTATTCCATTTGCACAACTGCATGTGAAATTGATTGTCAACAGTGTTGCTTACTAAGTGGACAGTTTGATTTCACAGAAGTTTGATTTACATGGAGTTATATTCTGTTGATTAAGTGTTCCCTTTATTTTTAGAGCAGTGTATGATAACACAGGTCTGCAAAAAAAATTTTTCAAGAGCTGTTTTGTTATTCCACGTAATTTTTATGTTTTTAAGTGTGCTGAATCCGAAAATGACCTCTGTTTTGTCATAGGACATCACGTTTTCTGACAATTTAAGTAACTATGTTAAATAAGACAATACCTCAAAATAAATGAAAATAGACTCATAAAATTAATTTTTTATTACAAATGTTTCATGAAAATCATTTTTTAACTGCAATGAGCTCACTAACACACACTAAAATTGATTCTTCTTCCCTGTGAGACTTCTCTTGGTGCATTTACGCTTGTGAGTAGCATCTGGAATGTCTCTCTGAAGCGTCCAACAGTAGTCTGCCATCATTGTAATGCTCCATCTTCCCTGGTATCTTCTTTCCATCTCTTTAATGTCCTGGTGGAATCGTTCACCTTGCTCTTCACTCCAGCTCCCAAATTTTCAGGAAAGTTGTCAAGGTGGGAATGGAGGAAATGCACTTTCAAAGTCATCAGGCAACCTAAAGCTTGAAATGCTTTCAGCATTCGTCCGACGATTTTTTTGTAGTCAGGGTCTTTATTATTGCCTAAAAATTTCTCTACGACCTCTTTAAATGCAAACCACCCTTCCTTTTGAGGATGCGTCATGGTATTGATAAACTCTTGATCAGCTATAAGCCTTCTAATGTCTGGTCCGACGAACAAACCTTCCTTCAATTTTGCCTCCGAGATGCCTGGAAACTTGGTGACCAAGTATTTGAAGCATTCGCTATCTTTTGGAAGTGATTTTACGAATTGCTTCATCAATCCCAATTTTATGTGGAGAGGTGGTAGAAGAACTTTATGGGGAGGAACCAAAGTTTATCGGAGGACATTTTTTTCACCAACGGTGAGCACCCTCGGCTGCCAATTCTTCTTGGTCCAGTGATTTTGTCGGTCTCGACTGTCCCATAGACACAGAAAACAAGGGTATTTGGTATACCCAGCTTGTTGCCCGAGCAGTATGCACAAGACTTTCAAATCCCCGCACACTTGCCAACCGTGGTCTTCATATTTAAGTTTACAAAGAACCAATTCCAAGTTCTCGTAGGTTTCCTTGAGGTGTACAGAATGACCTACAGGGATGGAAGCATAAAAACCACCGTTGTGGAGTAAAACTGGTTGGAGACTTCGTTTTGAAGAATCTATAAAAAGACGCCATTGCGCTGAATCATATTGGATTTTGAATTGACCCATCAAACCTTCGACATCGATGCAATAAACCAACTTATCTTCCTGGGCAAAGTAAGGAACGAACTCGTTTTCACGATGTCTGAACCATGAAAAAGACACTCCTGGTAACAATAAATTCTTGCTTTTGAGCCTTGATCTGAGTAACTCAGCGGCATCTTTGGGAAGATTCAAGTCTCTTACCAAATCATTCATCTCCTCCTGGGAAAACAATTTTGGTCTTCTATCATCTTCAAAGTCAGAACTTGATTCATCATCTGGTTCAGGTATGACTCCACCTTCATCGGAGCTAGTTATCTCTTCCAAGGTAGCAGGGGCCTTGGGTACTGGTATATCTGTGCCATGGGGGATGGGACGAATTGCTGAGTGAATATTGGGGTATGAAATGGAATGCTTCCATTTTGAATTATACCCTTTCACATCACATGAACAAAAGTAACAATCGCCACTATGGTTCTTTTGCTCTCGCCATACCATAGGAATCCCATAATGGAAAGCTTTTTTCTTACCCTTGAACCAATTTTGGAGGTCCTCAACACACCGTTTGCACACTTTATGAGGCACCCAAGCTTTATCTTGATCTCCAAGCTTTAGTCCGAAATAAGCAAAGTATACATTTTTCACAAAGTTTGTAATATTCAGCTGTTGCTTCAACACTGTATATTCACCACAAATATAACAGAAACTGTCAGGCGAATTAATACACTTCCGCTGAGCCATAATGCTAATTTTGGGAAACACGGTTGAATATGACGAGCTAACACGAACTGAGATGAAAAACTGTGAACAGGTGAGAACCAAGATAAAACAATTGAATCAAGCCCGAGCATGTCAGAGCCTGCTCGTTCAGCTTGCAACATGTTGATGCTGGTTTCATTAGCTCACTCTAAAAGTTCTTTTCTTTGAAAGTTATATTTTTTTGGCAATGTATATCTTCAATACATTGATGTGAATTAATTAATAGTAATTTTGACTTTCCAAAACCCTAAGATAAAAAAAATACCAAAAATTGAGAAAAATATACTAAATTTGAAGAGAATTTTGCATTTTGTGGCAAATCCTGACGTCCAGGATTTTTTTCAATATTTTTTTCGTTTTCAGCACACCAAAATACATGGAAATTAGATGAAAATAATCAAACAGCTTTTTAGTTGCAGACCTGTGTAATCAGACAGATAGATAATTTCCCAAATAGTTACAAAGAGTGATATTAAATCCACCTTAACGAACACCTGTTTTCAATTGTTACAACGAACCCTCTTTAAAAATCAGAATTGCCTTCTGGAAGAAAACTTCTAAAGCAAGAGACATTCACAGACAAAGGCATTTTAAAAATGTTGACAGGTAGATTTTAAATACAGCACTTTACAGATTGAAGCATATTCTGGTATTGATTTTCAGACTATCATGTCAGCGGTTCTCCTGTCTCATCAAAAGCTTAATATGAAAAAAGAAAAAAAAATGACTGCACAATTTCTGGGTCTGAGACTTTCTGGAAAGTTGGTACTAATAAATTAATTTCTAAAACTGTAAGTCAGGAAAAAAATAAGTCATAAACTTGAAAATGCATTTTGGGATTTTCACTAGGACACTTGTTTCTTTATCTGCCTCTGGTTGAACATAAAGTGAATGAAAATAAGCACTTTTCTATTAGACATATGCAGTAGAAAATGAGTAACTGAATGTAGCTCATAAAAATACCAGTGGGAATTAGAAAAGGTATAATATTTCCATATATCAGCCATAGATAGAGAGCCACCATCTGGTTCAAGAACCGACAAACACATCTGTGAACGAGGTGAGATTTCTAACAGGCAGCAAGTGATTGTGGCTTCCTTCAAAAGACAAAAGTAACAAAAAAAGGAAATCAGAGCAAAGACATTTATGTCAAATGATCATGACCATTTGGAATCTGTATTAGCTGTTCATCATGAGAGTTTGCTCAATTTCTATTCCTCAACCAAACATTACAGATTCTGGAGAACTCAAAAGGTAGATTTAAAGAGGTTGTCCACTACTAGGACAACCCCTTCTTAAACGTAATCTTTGGCCCCAATAAAATAATAAAGCCTATACTCACTTCCTGTGCCGTCTCCATTCCAGCAGTGTCGGCATTCATGGTACCGTGGCTGTGATGTGGTGGAATGACTCGTGATGCCCGGCACCCAATCAGCGCTGGCGTTACTATCTCCAACTTTGAACAAACTGAACATGAAGAGGAAGTCCTGGATGAGCTACAGCCCTGGTTTCTTCTTCATATTCAGTTTGTACGAAGGTGGAGACAGTGACGCCGGTGCTGGTTGGGTGCCGATGAAGTGTGCGAGGGCAAGGCCGCCCATGCATATCCATGATCTGGCCCAGCAAAACTTCCACACTCAGATTCCATCTTAACAAACGTATCTTTACTGTTAAACATTTTCATTAACACAGCGGAACACAATAATAGACTGTACAAAATATGCCTATTTGCAGAAATAACGTGTAGTAACAAACTTTCCCTCACTGTCCCTATCCACACGTTACCAGTTCCTTTGCTCCAAGAGGTTATCTTCCCACGTCGCAGGCCTGTCGGTCACAGCAGGGAGACGCTCCAGCCGAGGAGAAAACAACAGGGAGTAAACAAAACTCTGTCTCTCAGGTCCAGACTGTAATCCTTGGGGTTCAGCAGGTAGGGGTGGAATGTTCAGCCTCTCAACAGAGGACCCGCTTACAGTTCGTGGGCTCCAGGATCTGTGAAGATGTCACCGCTGAGTGTTCCGCAGTGTGGAAGCTGGGAACAATCTGGATGTCAGCTTCCAAGAGAGAGGGGTAATCCAGGCAATCCTCTATATCGCATCAACAGGAGGACACAAGCAAACACAGACTTCTCTCTGCACCGACTGGTTTCCCGGGCTCTTTCTCTTCTCCCTCTCCTTCCTGGTCACATGACATAACAGGGGGGAGTTTAGCCAATACAGTTTGTTTCTCTGTAATCACATTCGGCATAGGTATAACTTCTGGCCACACGGGGGCAGTGTCTGTCACAGATTCTATGTCAATGATAACAGAACAGTCACAGCTGGCCAGCTCATTACACGCCCCCCCACTTAAAGGTTGGCAGTCCCTGTCAACGACTGTCTCCAGGGCGGCGATGGCTGTGGAGGTTGTAGGACTCGGCTGTGAAAAGGGCCACACATATTGGTCTCTGTAGGACTGTCCCGGGGGCACTCCTGCGGTGGTCCTCGCTGTCCGCCTAACGGGTGCTAGTCTCTCTCCCCGATCAGTCACTCCACTCTCCGCCCCAGTCGGTAAGTCAGTCGAGGAGGTAAGGGGTGCAGACGCGTCAGTCAGGCGAGCAGGGGTAGGGATGTCTTCCACCTCTACATCCCCGGTATCGGTGTCTCCCACAGTGTTAGTGACATCTGTCACTCTAGGCATTATAGGAGGGGAGTCAGGCTGAGAACGACAGGGGCGCAACATGTTACGGTGCAGGGTGCGAAGGCTGCCGCTGTCTTCGCCTTGTACTTGGTAGACGGGGCCACCAGGGTAAGGGTGTCCAATGATTCGATAGACTGCGGTCTCTCACTTGGGCCGGAGTTTTCCTTGTGGTTTCTTTACACGAACTAGGACTAGTTGACCCACACTCAGTAGGTCTTCTTGTACTGGAAGTGGATCAGTGTGGACCTGGTCCTGGATCTGCTGTTCCACCAGCCGGTATACAGTTTCCATCCTTTGACGGTGTGCTTGTGGCCAGGAAGGATAGGTACCACAGGTGTCTTCATCAGAGTTAGACAGGTGTAGCTCATGGATGCCTTTGCCTGGGCGGCCAAAAAGGAGGGTGTAAGGCGTGTATCCGGTGACAGAATGGACTTGATTGTTATAGGCCCACAGCAGTTCTGGGAGGAATCGAGGCCAGTCGGGCTTTTTGTCTTCTGCTAAGGTTCGGATCAGTTGTAAGAGAGTCCGGTTGAAACGTTCACACGCGCCATTCCCTTGTGGATGATATGGGGTGGTCCTGGACTTCTTGATTCCATACATCTGCTGAAGTTCTTCAATGACTCGCCCTTCGAAACACGCCCCCTGATCAGAGTGCAGCCGCTCCGGACACCCGTAGACCCGAACGAAGTGTTGACAGATGGCCTGTGCAGCTGATTCGGCAGTCTGATCTTTGGTAGCAACAGCGACGGCGAATTTCGTGAAGTGGTCCACCATCACCAGACAGTACTGGTAGCCACTATTCGCCGTTCCGATCAACAGATAGTCCACCATCAACAACTCGAGGGGCCTGGATGTGCTAATAGTCTGGACGGGTGCACGCTGCTCAGTAGACTTGTGGAGTTCACATGTACGACATCTTAGGCAGACGTTTTCAACCAGCTTACGGAGTCCTGGGCAAATAATGAATTGCTGGGTCCACCGGAGGGTCTTGTCTATGCCGAAGTGGCCGTTCCTTCTGTGGGCTTCAGCCACCATCTCATGGGCTAGCTGCACCTGAACGACAATCTGCAAACATTCTTCCAGCATATGGGATAAAAGGACCCTACGATACAAGACTCCATCCTTCACGACCAGCCGATCCCATTGGGCAAGTAGGGCAGAAGCCCTGGTTGATAGTCGGGCTCTTACTTCGGAGGTGTCATGCTCGCGCCCAGACTGGTTGGCGCGGGCGTGCGGGGGAGTGGCCCCACTGGACCACAGACCAAACCTCCCTGGAAGGGGCGTAACTAAGTAGCTTCCTAGGTGTTCGCTGGAGCCTCTGATGGTGAGGTCAGACTTGTGCAATAGGAAGCTACCAGGTACCACTCCAGGGTGGAGTCTGGTTGTGGCTGCTGATCCCACCGGGGAACAGAACATAGACAAGCAAGCGGGCACGGCTGGCACATAGGCAGGCAGACGGGTACAACAGCAACACTGTCAGGCAGGCGGGCAAGGCTGGCTCTCTGGAAAGGCAGGCGGGCACGGCTGGCTCTCTGGCAGGACTGGTGGACAAGACTGGTACACTGGAAGAACCGGTAGGGACCGGTCTGCAGGCAGGTATGTAGAACGGGTAAGAACCTGTTCAGACACGAGGACCTAGGAATAAGTAGATAAAGACCGCAAGAGCTGATGCAGAGCGAAAGCACAGGAGCTAGAGCCAAGAACAGAAATGCAGGAGGCGGAGCCAAGAGCAGGAGGCGGAGCAAAGTGCAAAACCGCAGGAGGCGGAGCCAAGAGCTGGAGGCGGAGTCAAGTGCAGACAGGCAGGAGGCGGAGCCAAGAGCTAGCGGCGGAGCCAAGTGCAGGAGAAGTAGAACCGCAAGGAGCGGAGCCAGGTAGAACCGCAAGGAGCGGAGCCAGGTAGAACCGCAAGGAGCGGAGCCAGGTAGAACCGCAAGGAGCGGAGAGGAGCTGCAGGAGGGGTCCCTGCAGCAAAGCTGAGCAGAGCCACAAAGAATGTGGAGAGAAGCTGCAGCAAGGGATAACTGCAACAGCAGAAGATAAGCTGAGTAGAAAGGAGCAGAAACGCAGAAGTGAGGAGCAGAGGTAAAGTCACAAAGGTTCAGAGCAGGCAGAGCTGCAAGAGTGCGGAGTGTAAGCAGACTGAGAATACAAGGAAAGACAACAGGGAAGGAAGCCAAAGACTAGGAGACCGAGGTAAGACTAAGTGCAGACAAGGCAATGGAACAAGACACAAGGACAAAGACACTGGGACCAGGATATTCTGCCTCCTGGTGGGCGGACAACAAGACCAAGGAAATAACACAGAGAATCCTCCAGAGAGGGAGTAACTCAGAGAAAGGCCAGGCAAACTCAGAAGCAAGACACTAACTGAGCTAACACATTGCACAGGCCCAGACCACTGGGTGGAGCTGAACTAAATACTGGAGGTCTCCTGGCAATTGGTCAGGAACAGATTGGACAGATGCACCTGATTCCTATAAGAACCAGAGAGTTCAGGCGCCGCTCCTCTATACACAGAACTATGAAGCATGCAGAGAGCAGAGACACAGAACATGGAGCTGGCAAGAAACAGAAACCACATCATGACCTGGAACAGTGGGTAAGATAGTGTGAGAAATGCGAGGCCATGCCGTGATGCCAGCAGAGTTGTTACAGGAGGGTGGTTTCTCTTGTGTCTTCACGTACTGTTTCAGTAAGACGTGTTCAGGGTCTCGATCTTGAAGCTTGGCCCATTCCTGTTGGGACAGGGGGGACCCCACTACGGCTTCGATCCCGCCTACAGCATACTGGCGGCTATCTTCTATTTGTTTAGCTAGCCGGGCAAAGTCGGGCAGTTCATCTTCCTCCAACTCTTCATCCCGGTTCCCCACTGGCGGGGATGAGGTCACTCTGGAAAGGCTGTCAGCATTCTGATTCTCCGTCCCCGCTCTGTATTTAATTTTGTATTGGAATCTAGAGAGCCTTGCCATCCAGCGCTGTTCCATTGCCCCTAATTTGGCATTTTCTAGGTGGGCAAGAGGATTGTTGTCTGTCACGACCAGCACCTCCGCCCCTGTCAGGTAGCCAGCAAATTTCTCTGTCATAGCCCAGGTCAGGGCCAGGAGTTCCAGGCGGAAAGAGCTGTAGTTGACGGGGTTCTTTTCGGTGTCACGGAGGGATCTACTGGCATAGGCTATTACGCGTTCCTTGTTATCTTGGACTTGGGAGAGGACCGCCTCGAGACCTTGAAGGCTGGCGTCGGTGTATAACTGGAATGGCAAAGTGTAGTCTGCAAATGCCAGAATAGGGGGTGATGTCAGAGCAGCTTGAAGCGCCCGGAAGGATTTTTCTTGGTCGGGCCCCCAGCTGATGCGTCGTCCTCTGGGACTGTTCGCGGTCTCTCGGAGGGTCTCATGCAGTGGTTCCGCAAGCCGGGCAAAGTCCTTGACAAATCGGCGGTAATAGCCCGCTAGCCCCAGGAAAGCCTGGACCTCTTTGATGGTAGTTGGTTGTGGCCACTCTCGGACAGCTGCTATCTTCTCTGGAGAGGGTTGGACACCTTCGGCCGAGATCCGGTGTCCCAGGTAATCGATCTCCTGCTGGAATAGACGGCACTTGCTGGGCTTCAACTTCAATCCGTGTTTCTTCAAGCGCTGGAACACTTTGCCAAGCTTGTGAAGATGATCCTCGAAGGTGGCGGAGTATACCACGATGTCGTCAAGGTATATCAGCGTGAATTCGAAGTTGAAATCTCCCAGACAGCGTTCCATCAGTCTCTGAAAGGTCCCTGGTGCGTTACTCAAGCCGAATGGCATCCGGTCAAACTCGTACAGGCCCATGGGAAGGATGAAGGCGGTCTTTTCTCTGTCCTTCTCACTCATGGGGACCTGCCAATATCCACTGGCCAAGTCTAGAGACGAAAAATATTTGGCATTTTTCAGGGCGGTCAGTGACTCTTCGATCCGGGGGAGTGGATAGGAGTCCCGGATCGTGCAAGCGTTCAGCCGACGGTAGTCTACGCAAAATCTCAGGGATCCATCTTTCTTTTTGACTATCACCACGGGTGCAGCCCATGGGCTCTGGCTTTCCCGCACCACTCCGGCGTGTAGCATAGATTCTAAGAGGCTTTTCACCTCCTGGTATTGTTGAGGTGGTATTTGTCGGTACCTCTCGCGAATAGGGGCAGCATCGCCCGTGGGAATCTCGTGTTGGATACTGGTGGTGTACCCGAAGTCGGTGTCATGCTTT
Source organism: Ranitomeya variabilis (assembly GCF_051348905.1). Classification (NCBI taxonomy): domain Eukaryota; kingdom Metazoa; phylum Chordata; class Amphibia; order Anura; family Dendrobatidae; genus Ranitomeya; species Ranitomeya variabilis. Next base: position 176,747,997 of record NC_135236.1, on the reverse strand, counting down.
GCAAAGGAGTCTTGGTGTTCTCGCAGTAGTTTCTCCATTTGAGACACTTCCTGTTTGGTGTACTGGGATGGGTCCAGTTGCACTTTTTCCAGTAGTTTTCGCCCAATGTCTTCATCATCTGCTTGAGCATTTATGGCTGAGACAGTTACCGTCCAGCCATCTTCTGTAGACGGGGTGAATTGTAAGGGTCCCATGGGGTTCACTTCTGTGGGTAGAGCATATACTCTGACAAGTTACGTGCCGGCTTCAAGTGCTACACCTACGTCTGCGGTGTTGTTCAGCCTGACAGGGACTCTTCCATTCCTCACGACGGCTAGGGTGCGGGCGACTAGTGGGTTTAGCTTACTCCCACTTGGAGCCCTTGGCTCGATTAACACTTCAACTCCTTCAAGTTGTCGGTTGGTGTTAAGAGGCAGGGAAATGACTGTCTCTTTTTCAGCGGGCAAAGTAATCCGAGTACAGCGGGGCACTTTAATGGCTGCTAGGGGTAGTTGTTCCTTTGCCATCTGTTGAAATCCAACGGTCCGGATTACGCGCTGGAACGCCAGACGAGTCGGTTTATGTTTGGTAACTTTCTGCCAGTACTTGGGCCCTTTTCTTGTCAACAGCATAAGATCCAGGTCTTTCAAGATATTCATTCCGATTATTACTGGGGTCTCGGAGCCGAAGCCTTCCTTGACAATGACGATTCCTCGTTTCTCTAGGTCTTGTCCGCAGGCCTTCGTATCCATCCAGGCGACTCCGGTTACTGGAATAGGTAGGTTATTAGCCGCAATAATCTTAATGGTGGTATCTGGATCACAAGCAGTTCTTGGTTTGAGGTACTTTTCATAAAACTGTTCAGAGATCGTGGTCACTTGCGACCCAGTGTCCATCAATCCTTGCACTGCAACTCCCTCCATAATAACTTCAAGTGTAGGACTACTCGAGGCGAGAGTACTCCATTGCTGGTTCTGTTTTTCTACACCCCATTCTCTGTCCCCCCCTGCTGCTCGAACCTCAGCTGCAGGGGTGTCTAGTTTAACGGCGGCCATTGTGGTGAGACCTGGCGTGGTGTGTTGTGAAATTGGATTCTGGGCTCCCCCGGTGGCCACTTGTGGAATTGAACTTGTGTGCATCATCCTCTCTGTTCACCTGCTCCTATCAGGATGTGGGAGTCGCTATATAACCTTGCTCCTCTGTCAGTTTCTTGCCGGTCAACAATGTAATCAGAAGCCTTCTGTGCTTGTTCCTGCTACTAGACAACTCCCAGCTAAGTTGGACTTTTGTCCTTGTGTGTTTTTGCATTTTGTTCCTGTTCACAGCTGCTGTTTCGTTACTGTGTCTGGAAAGCTCTTGTGATCGGAAATTGCCACTCTGGTGTTATGAGTTAATGCTAGAGTCTTAAAGGAATTTCTGGATGGTGTTTTGATAGGGTTTTCTGCTGACCATGAAAGTGTCCTTTCTGTCTTCCTGCTATCTAGAAAGCGGACCTCGATTTTGCTAAACCTATTTTCATACTACGTTTGTCATTTCATCTAAAATCACCGCCAATATATGTGGGGGCCTCTGTCTGCCTTTTGGGAAAATTTCTCTAGAGGTGAGCCAGGACTGTCTTTTCCTCTGCTAGGATTAGGTAGTTCTCCGGCTGGCGCTGGGCATCTAGGGTTAAAAAACGTAGGCATGCTACCCGGCCACTTCTAGTTGTGCGGCAGGTTTAGTTCATGGTCAGTATAGTTTCCATCTTCCAAGAGCTAGTTCTCATATATGCTGGGCTATGTTCTCTCGCCATTGAGAATCATGACAGTTTGACCGGCCCAAAAAAAAAGGGTTAAATTACTGGCTGAGAAAGGAGAGAAAAAAGAAGTCTGCTACAATTTTTTTTTTTTTTTTTTCCCTCTAGTTCTGAGTGTGCTCTTAATTGAATCACTTACTAGTCTGCCTATACTGCAGCCTTCCTCTCTTTCTCTCCTTCTAATCCTTGAATGGCTCTGTGTTCACCTGTTTCAAATGGATCTTCAGAGTGTAGCTACAGGTTTGAATAATCTCGCCACAAAGGTACAAAATTTGCAAGATTTTGTTGTTCATGCACCTATGTCTGAGCCTAGAATTCCTTTGCCTGAATTCTTCTCGGGGAATAGATCTCACTTTCAAAATTTTAAAAATAATTGCAAATTGTTTTTGTCCCTGAAGTCTCGCTCTGCCGGAGACCCTGCACAGCAGGTCAGGATTGTAATTTCCTTGCTCCGGGGCGACCCTCAAGACTGGGCTTTTGCATTGGCACCAGGGGATCCTGCGTTGCTCAATGTGGATGCGTTTTTTCTGGCCTTGGGGTTGCTTTATGAGGAACCTCATTTAGAGCTTCAGGCGGAAAAGGCCTTGATGTCCTTGTCTCAGGGGCAAGATGAAGCTGAAATATACTGCCAAAAATTCCGCAAATGGTCTGTGCTTACTCAGTGGAATGAGTGCGCCCTGGCGGCGATTTTCAGAGAAGGTCTCTCTGATGCCATTAAGGATGTTATGGTGGGGTTCCCTGTGCCTGCGAGTCTGAATGAGTCCATGACGATGGGTATTCAGATCGATAGGCGTCTGCGGGAGCGCAAACCTGTGCACCATTTGGCGGTGTCTACTGAGAAAACGCCAGAAAATATGCAATGTGATAGAATTCTGTCCAGAAGCGAGCGGCAGAATTTTAGACGAAAAAATGGGTTGTGCTTCTATTGTGGTGATTCAACTCATGTTATATCAGCATGCTTTAAGCGTACTAAGAAGCCTGACAAGTCTGTTTCAATTAGCACTTTACAGTCTAAGTTTATTCTATCTGTGACCCTGATTTGTTCTTTGTCATCTATTACCGCGGACGCCTATGTCGACTCTGGCGCTGCTTTGAGTCTTATGGATTGGTCCTTTGCCAAACGCTGTGGGTATGATTTGGAGCCACTGGAGGCTCCGATACCTCTGAAAGGGATTGACTCCACCCCATTGGCTAGTAATAAACCACAATACTGGACACAAGTGACTATGCGTGTTAATCCGGATCACCAGGAGGTTATTCGCTTTCTGGTGCTGTATAATCTACATGATGTTTTGGTGCTGGGATTGCCATGGCTGCAATCTCATAACCCAGTCCTCGACTGGAGAGCTATGTCTGTGTTAAGCTGGGGATGTAAAGGAACTCATGGGGACGTACCTTTGGTTTCCATTTCATCATCTATTCCCTCTGAGATTCCTGAATTCTTGTCTGACTTTCGTGACGTTTTTGAAGAACCCAAGGTTGGTTCACTACCTCCGCACCGGGAGTGCGATTGTGCCATAAACTTGATTCCGGGTAGTAAATACCCTAAGGGTCGTTTATTTAATCTGTCTGTGCCTGAACACGCTGCTATGCGAGAATATATAAAGGAGTCCTTGGAAAAGGGACATATTAGTCCTTCGTCATCTCCCTTAGGAGCCGGTTTTTTCTTTGTGTCTAAGAAAGACGGCTCTTTGAGGCCGTGTATTGATTATCGACTTTTGAATAAAATCACGGTTAAATATCAATATCCGTTACCACTGCTTACTGATTTGTTTGCTCGTATAAAGGGGGCCAAGTGGTTCTCTAAGATTGATCTCCGTGGGGCGTATAATTTGGTGCGAATCAAGCAGGGGGATGAGTGGAAAACCGCATTTAATACGCCCGAGGGCCATTTTGAGTATTTGGTGATGCCTTTTGGTCTTTCAAATGCCCCTTCAGTCTTCCAGTCCTTTATGCATGACATTTTCCGCGATTATTTGGATAAATTTATGATTGTGTATCTGGATGATATTCTGATTTTTTCGGATGACTGGGACTCTCATGTCCAGCAGGTCAGGAGGGTTTTTCAGGTTTTGCGGTCTAATTCCTTGTGTGTGAAGGGTTCTAAGTGTGTTTTTGGGGTTCAAAAGATTTCTTTCTTGGGATACATTTTTTCCCCCTCTTCCATCGAGATGGATCCTGTCAAGGTTCAGGCTATTGGTGATTGGACGCAACCCTCTTCTCTTAAGAGTCTTCAGAAATTTTTGGGCTTTGCTAACTTTTATCGTCGATTTATTGCTGGTTTTTCTGATGTTGTAAAACCATTGACTGATTTGACTAAGAAGGGTGCTGATGTTGCTGATTGGTCCCCTGATGCTGTGGAGGCCTTTCGGGAGCTCAAGCGCCGCTTTTCTTCCGCCCCAGTGTTGCGTCAGCCTGATGTTGCTCTTCCTTTTCAGGTTGAGGTCGACGCTTCTGAAATCGGAGCTGGGGCGGTGTTGTCGCAGAGAAGTTCCGACTGCTCCGTGATGAGACCTTGTGCTTTTTTTTCCCGTAAATTTTCGCCCGCCGAGCGGAATTATGATATTGGGAATCGGGAGCTTTTGGCCATGAAGTGGGCTTTTGAGGAGTGGCGTCACTGGCTTGAGGGGGCCAGACATCAGGTGGTGGTATTGACTGACCACAAAAATTTAATTTACCTTGAGTCTGCCAGGCGCCTGAATCCTAGACAGGCGCGCTGTGTTATGACCCCAATGGCGAGGGTCTCAGAGGAACGTGGAAGTCTGCAGAATACAAAAATCCAGCTCATAGGGCAGTGGTAACTGGGTTGACCATATATCTACTCCTAACGCCAACACTAGAAGTAGCCGGGGATCATTCCTACGTTGATTCTAGATGACACGCGCCAGCCGGAGAATCTAGCTACCCCTAGTAGAGGAAAACAAAGACCTTTCTTGCCTCCAGAGAAGGGGACCCCAAAGCTGGATAGAAGCCCCCCACAAATAATGACGGTGAGGTAAGAGGAAATGACAAACACAGAAATGAACCAGGTTTAGCACAGAGAGGCCCGCTTACTGATAGCAGAATAAAGAAAGGTAACTTATATGGTCAACAAAAACCCTATCAAAATCCACACTGGAAATTCAAGAACCCCCGAACCGTCTAACGGTCCGGGGGGAGAACACCAGTTCCCTAGAGCTTCCAGCAAAGGTCAGGATATAGATTTGGAACAAGCTGGACAAAAATACAAAACCAAAACAAATAGCAAAAAGCAAAAGGCAGACTTAGCTGATATAACTGGAACCAGGATCAGTAGACAAGAGCACAGCAGACTAGCTCTGATAACTACGTTGCCAGGCATTGAACTGAAGGTCCAGGGAGCTTATATAGCAACACCCCTAACTAACGACCCAGGTGCGGATAAAAGGAATGACAGAAAAACCAGAGTCAAAAAACTAGTAACCACTAGAGGGAGCAAAAAGCAAATTCACAACAGTACCCCCCCCTTAGTGAGGGGTCACCGAACCCTCACCACGACCACCAGGGCGATCAGGATGAGCGGCATGAAAGGCACGAACTAAATCGGCCGCATGAACATCAGAGGCGACCACCCAGGAATTATCCTCCTGACCATAGCCCTTCCACTTGACCAGGTACTGAAGCCTCCGCCTGGAGAGGCGAGAATCCAAGATCTTCTCCACCACGTACTCCAACTCGCCCTCAACCAACACCGGAGCAGGAGGCTCAGCAGAAGGAACTACAGGCACAATGTACCGCCGCAACAAGGACCTATGAAATACATTGTGAATAGCAAACGACACAGGAAGATCCAGACGAAAAGATACAGGATTAAGGATTTCCAATATCTTGTAAGGCCCAATAAAACGAGGTTTAAATTTGGGAGAGGAGACCTTCATAGGAACAAAGCGGGAAGAAAGCCACACCAAATCCCCAACGCGTAGTCGGGGACCCACACCGCGGCGGCGGTTGGCAAAGCGCTGAGCCTTCTCCTGTGACAACTTCAAGTTGTCCACCACATGATTCCAGATCTGCTGCAACCTATCCACCACAGAATCCACCCCAGGACAGTCAGAAGGCTCCACATGACCCGAAGAAAAGCGAGGATGGAAACCAGAGTTGCAGAAAAAAGGCGAAACCAAGGTGGCGGAACTAGCCCGATTATTAAGGGCAAACTCAGCCAACGGCAAGAATGTCACCCAATCGTCCTGATCAGCAGAGACAAAACACCTCAAATAAGCCTCCAAAGTCTGATTGGTTCGCTCCGTCTGTCCATTAGTCTGAGGATGGAAAGCAGACGAAAACGACAAATCAATGCCCATCCTACTACAAAAGGATCGCCAGAACCTGGAAACGAACTGGGATCCTCTGTCTGACACAATATTCTCAGGGATGCCGTGCAAACGAACCACGTTCTGGAAAAACACAGGAACCAGATCGAAAGAGGAAGGCAGCTTAGGCAAAGGAACCAAATGGACCATCTTGGAGAAGCGATCACATATCACCCAGATAACGGACATGCCCTGAGATAGCGGAAGATCAGAAATGAAATCCATGGAGATATGTGTCCAAGGTCTCTTCGGGACAGGCAAGGGCAAGAGCAAACCGCTGGCACGAGAACAGCAAGGCTTAGCTCGAGCACAAGTCCCACAGGACTGCACAAATGACCGCACATCCCTTGACAAGGAAGGCCACCAAAAGGACCTGGCCACCAGATCTCTGGTGCCAAAAATTCCCGGGTGACCTGCCAACACCGAGGAATGAACCTCGGAAATGACTCTGCTGGTCCACTTATCCGGGACAAACAGTCTGTCAGGTGGACAAGACTCAGGCCTATCAGCCTGAAATCTCTGCAACACACGTCGCAGATCCGGAGAAATAGCTGACAAGATAACACCATCTTTAAGAATACCAACAGGATCAGCGACTCCAGGAGCATCAGGCACAAAGCGCCTAGAAAGAGCATCGGCCTTCACATTCTTTGAACCTGGTAAATACGAGACAACAAAATCAAAGCGGGAGAAAAACAATGACCAGCGGGCCTGTCTCGGATTAAGGCGTTTAGCAGACTCGAGATACATCAGATTTTTGTGATCAGTCAAGACCACCACACGATGCTTAGCACCCTCGAGCCAATGACGCCACTCCTCAAATGCCCATTTCATGGCCAACAACTCCCGATTGCCCACATCATAATTTCGCTCGGCAGGCGAAAACTTCCTAGAGAAAAAGGCACAAGGTTTCATAACAGAGCAACCAGGGCCTCTCTGCGACAAAACGGCCCCTGCCCCAATCTCCGAAGCATCCACCTCAACCTGAAAGGGAAGTGAGACGTCAGGCTGGCACAAAACAGGCGCCGAAGTAAACCGGCGTTTCAACTCCTGGAAAGCCTCCACGGCAGCGGGAGCCCAGTTAGCTACATCGGAGCCCTTCTTGGTCATATCCGTCAAAGGTTTCACAATGCTAGAAAAATTAGCGATAAAACGACGGTAGAAGTTAGCGAAGCCCAAGAACTTCTGAAGACTCTTAACTGACGAGGGCTGAGTCCAATCAAGAATAGCTCGGACCTTGACTGGGTCCATCTCCACAGCAGAAGGGGAAAAAATGAACCCCAAAAAGGGAACCTTCTGTACACCAAAGAGACACTTTGAGCCCTTGACAAACAAAGAATTTTCACGCAAAATTTTAAAGACCAACCTGACCTGCTCCACATGCGAATCCCAATTATCAGAAAAAACCAAAATATCATCCAGATAAACAATCAAAAATTTATCCAGATACTTCCGGAAAATGTCATGCATAAAGGACTGAAAAACTGAAGGCGCATTGGAGAGCCCAAAAGGCATCACCAAGTACTCAAAATGACCTTCGGGCGTATTGAATGCGGTTTTCCATTCATCACCTTGCTTAATGCGCACAAGGTTGTACGCACCACGAAGGTCTATCTTGGTGAACCACTTGGCACCCTTAATCCGGGCAAACAAGTCAGACAACAGCGGTAAAGGATACTGAAATTTGACAGTGATCTTATTTAAAAGCCGATAATCAATACAAGGTCTCAAAGATCCGTCCTTTTTTGCCACAAAAAAGAATCCCGCACCAAGAGGGGAAGAAGACGGACGAATATGTCCTTTTTCCAGAGACTCCTTGATATATGAACGCATAGCGGTATGTTCAGGTACCGACAGATTAAACAGTCTTCCCTTAGGAAATTTACTGCCTGGGATCAAATCTATAGCACAGTCACAGTCCCTATGAGGAGGCAGTGCACTGGACTCAGACTCACTGAAGACATCCTGATAATCAGACAAATACTCCGGAACTTCCGAAGGCGTAGAAGAAGCAATAGACACAGGCAGGGAATCCTCATGAATACCACGACAGCCCCAACTTGAGACTGACATAGCCTTCCAGTCCAGGACTGGATTATGGGTCTGTAACCATGGCAGCCCCAAAACGACCAAATCATGCATTTTATGTAAAACCAGGAAACGTATCACCTCGCGGTGTTCAGGAGTCATGCACATGGTAACCTGAGTCCAATACTGCGGTTTATTTGCTGCCAATGGTGTAGCATCAATACCCCTAAGAGGAATAGGATTTTCTAATGGTTCAAGAGTAAATCCACAGCGCTTAGCAAATGAGAGATCCATGAGACTCAGGGCAGCACCTGAATCTACAAACGCCATGACAGGATAAGATGACAGTGAGCAAATCAAAGTTACAGACAGAATAAATTTAGGTTGCAAATTACCAACGGTGACAGGACTAACAACCTTAGCTATACGTTTAGAGCATGCTGAGATAACATGTGTAGAATCACCACAGTAGTAGCACAAGCCATTCCGGCGTCTATGAATTTTCCGCTCATTTCTAGTCAGGATTCTATCACATTGCATTAAATCAGGTGTCTGTTCAGACAACACCATGAGGGAATTTGCGGTTTTTCTATCACATTGCACCGAATTAGGTGTCTGTTCAGACAACACCATGAGGGAATTTGCGGTTTTGCGCTCCCGCAACCGCCGGTCAATTTGAATAGCCAGTGCCATAGTATCATTCAGACCTGCGGGAATGGGAAAACCCACCATAACATTCTTAATGGCTTCAGAAAGGCCATTTCTAAAATTAGCGGCCAGTGCACACTCGTTCCAATGTGTCAGCACGGACCATTTCCGAAATTTTTGGCAATACACTTCAGCCTCGTCCTGCCCCTGAGACATAGACAGCAAGGCCTTTTCTGCCTGAATCTCAAGATTGGGTTCCTCATAAAGTAAACCGAGCGCCAGAAAAAACGCATCAAGATCAGCCAATGCCGGATCTCCTGGCGCCAGCGAAAAAGCCCAATCCTGAGGGTCGCCCCGTAAGAACGAAATAACAATTTTTACTTGCTGAGCAGAATCTCCTGATGAACAGGGTCTCAGGGACAAAAACAATTTACAATTATTCACGAAATTCCTAAACTTAAACCTGTCTCCGGAAAACAGTTCAGGAATCGGTATTTTAGGTTCTGACCTAGGATTTCTGATAACATAGTCTTGTATGCCCTGCACACGAGTAGCCAGCTGGTCCACACTTGTAATCAAGGTCTGGACATTCATGTCTGCAGCAAGCATAGCCACTCTGAGGTAAAGGGGAAGGAGAAAGAAAAAAAAAAAAAAACTCAGAATCTTCTTTCTTATAATCCCTCTTCTGCAATGCATTAAACATTTAATACTGGCCTGGCAAACTGTTATGACCCCAATGGCGAGGGTCTCAGAGGAACGTGGAAGTCTGCAGAATACAAAAATCCAGCTCATAGGGCAGTGGTAACTGGGTTGACCATATATCTACTCCTAACGCCAACACTAGAAGTAGCCGGGGATCATTCCTACGTTGATTCTAGATGACACGCGCCAGCCGGAGAATCTAGCTACCCCTAGTAGAGGAAAACAAAGACCTTTCTTGCCTCCAGAGAAGGGGACCCCAAAGCTGGATAGAAGCCCCCCACAAATAATGACGGTGAGGTAAGAGGAAATGACAAACACAGAAATGAACCAGGTTTAGCACAGAGAGGCCCGCTTACTGATAGCAGAATAAAGAAAGGTAACTTATATGGTCAACAAAAACCCTATCAAAATCCACACTGGAAATTCAAGAACCCCCGAACCGTCTAACGGTCCGGGGGGAGAACACCAGTTCCCTAGAGCTTCCAGCAAAGGTCAGGATATAGATTTGGAACAAGCTGGACAAAAATACAAAACCAAAACAAATAGCAAAAAGCAAAAGGCAGACTTAGCTGATATAACTGGAACCAGGATCAGTAGACAAGAGCACAGCAGACTAGCTCTGATAACTACGTTGCCAGGCATTGAACTGAAGGTCCAGGGAGCTTATATAGCAACACCCCTAACTAACGACCCAGGTGCGGATAAAAGGAATGACAGAAAAACCAGAGTCAAAAAACTAGTAACCACTAGAGGGAGCAAAAAGCAAATTCACAACAGCGCTGGTCGTTGTTTTTCTCTCGGTTTAATTTTGTGGTGTCGTACCTACCGGGTTCTAAGAATGTTAAGGCGGATGCCCTTTCTAGGAGTTTTGAGCCTGACTCCCCTGGTAATTCTGAGCCCACAGGTATCCTTAAAGATGGAGTGATATTGTCTGCCGTTTCTCCAGACCTGCGGCGGGCCTTGCAGGAGTTTCAGGCGGATAGACCTGATCGTTGCCCACCTGGTAGACTGTTTGTTCCTGATGATTGGACCAGTAGAGTCATCTCTGAGGTTCATTCTTCTGCGTTGGCAGGTCATCCTGGAATCTTTGGTACCAGGGATTTGGTGGCAAGGTCCTTCTGGTGGCCTTCCCTGTCACGAGATGTGCGAGGCTTTGTGCAGTCTTGTGACGTTTGTGCTCGGGCCAAGCCTTGTTGTTCTCGGGCTAGTGGATTGTTGTTGCCCTTGCCTATCCCGAAGAGGCCTTGGACGCACATCTCGATGGATTTTATTTCGGATCTGCCTGTTTCTCAGAAGATGTCTGTCATCTGGGTGGTGTGTGACCGTTTCTCTAAGATGGTCCATCTGGTTCCCTTGCCTAAGTTGCCTTCTTCTTCCGAGTTGGTTCCTCTGTTTTTTCAAAATGTTGTTCGTTTGCATGGTATTCCTGAGAATATCGTTTCTGACAGAGGGACCCAATTCGTGTCTAGATTTTGGCGGGCATTCTGTGCTAGGATGGGCATAGATTTGTCTTTTTCGTCTGCTTTCCATCCTCAGACTAATGGCCAGACCGAGCGGACTAATCAGACCTTGGAGACATATTTGAGGTGTTTTGTGTCTGCGGATCAGGATGATTGGGTTGCTTTTTTGCCTTTGGCGGAGTTCGCCCTCAATAATCGGGCCAGCTCTGCCACCTTGGTGTCCCCGTTTTTCTGTAATTTGGGGTTTCATCCTCGATTTTCCTCCGGTCAAGTGGAATCTTCGGATTGTCCTGGAGTGGATGCTGTGGTGGAGAGGTTGCATCAGATTTGGGGGCAGGTGGTGGACAATTTGAAGTTGTCCCAGGAGAAGACTCAGCTTTTTGCCAACCGCCGTCGTCGTGTTGGTCCTCGGCTTTGTGTTGGGGACTTGGTGTGGTTGTCTTCTCGTTTTGTCCCTATGAGGGTTTCTTCTCCTAAGTTTAAGCCTCGGTTCATCGGCCCGTACAAGATATTGGAGATTCTTAACCCTGTGTCCTTCCGTTTGGACCTCCCTGCATCCTTTTCGATTCATAATGTTTTTCATCGGTCATTGTTGCGCAGGTATGAGGTACCGGTTGTGCCTTCCGTTGAGCCTCCTGCTCCGGTGTTGGTTGAGGGTGAGTTGGAGTACGTTGTGGAAAAGATCTTAGACTCTCGTGTTTCCAGACGGAGACTCCAGTATCTGGTCAAATGGAAGGGATACGGTCAGGAGGATAATTCTTGGGTCACTGCCTCTGATGTTCATGCCTCCGATCTTGTCCGTGCCTTTCATAGGGCTCATCCTGATCACCCTGGTGGTTCTGGTGAGGGTTCGGTGCCCCCTCCTTGAGGGGGGGGTACTGTTGTGAAATTGGATTCTGGGCTCCCCCGGTGGCCACTTGTGGAATTGAACTTGTGTGCATCATCCTCTCTGTTCACCTGCTCCTATCAGGATGTGGGAGTCGCTATATAACCTTGCTCCTCTGTCAGTTTCTTGCCGGTCAACAATGTAATCAGAAGCCTTCTGTGCTTGTTCCTGCTACTAGACAACTCCCAGCTAAGTTGGACTTTTGTCCTTGTGTGTTTTTGCATTTTGTTCCTGTTCACAGCTGCTGTTTCGTTACTGTGTCTGGAAAGCTCTTGTGATCGGAAATTGCCACTCTGGTGTTATGAGTTAATGCTAGAGTCTTAAAGGAATTTCTGGATGGTGTTTTGATAGGGTTTTCTGCTGACCATGAAAGTGTCCTTTCTGTCTTCCTGCTATCTAGAAAGCGGACCTCGATTTTGCTAAACCTATTTTCATACTACGTTTGTCATTTCATCTAAAATCACCGCCAATATATGTGGGGGCCTCTGTCTGCCTTTTGGGAAAATTTCTCTAGAGGTGAGCCAGGACTGTCTTTTCCTCTGCTAGGATTAGGTAGTTCTCCGGCTGGCGCTGGGCATCTAGGGTTAAAAAACGTAGGCATGCTACCCGGCCACTTCTAGTTGTGCGGCAGGTTTAGTTCATGGTCAGTATAGTTTCCATCTTCCAAGAGCTAGTTCTCATATATGCTGGGCTATGTTCTCTCGCCATTGAGAATCATGACAGTGGTGGCTCTGCTTGTGGATGTAGCCGATACTCTGTTCGTCGTGGTAACTGATGGTTTGTTCGTTGAGGACAACGATTCGCCCTGTGGCGAGGGTCACCACATGACCAACACAGTCCCGCGGGATGGCTAGGTCATATCCGCTGGTCTCTCTGTCGTTCTAGTGTTAACTGCGACACCTGTTGCTGTAAATCTGCTACCATCCGTTTCAGCTCCTCAGTGTCACTGTTGGGCTGTTTACTGTCTAATATGGATCTGCACGCAGCGCTTTGAGTCCCCACATCCATGACGGGTCCCCTAGAACGTTCTATGGCTTCCTGCTTGACTTCAGCGAAGGTGAGAGTCGGCGTCATCCGAATCAAGTCCTGTAGCGTACGGTTAAGATACTGGTCTCGCAGCCCTATAACGAATTGGTCTCTCAGTACCAGGTCACGAGGAGCTAGGTTAGCCAGTTGTTCCCCTTTTGCACAGACTTGTTCAAGGAGTACCTGAAGGGCATTTGCATATTGGGGAATGTCCTCCCATTCAAGCTGTGTCCGTCTAAAGAACAGGTATCGCAGTGTTCCCTGGTACGTAGTAGGCCCATAGGTCTTTTCCAGCACCCGCACCAAATCTTCCAACACACGCTGCCCCCTGACCGTCTCCAGTCTGACTGTCGTCCATGCCTCCCCCTCTAGCATCAGTACCGCCATTTCTGCCAAGGTCTTAGGGTCAATATTATACATTTCTCCCAGTATCCGCACTTGTTCCGCCCACTCTGCTACGGGGTAGTTTCGCCCGCCAAATTTCCTGACCTGGTTTACAATGGAAACCGGCGGCGGTTTCTGACTGTATACTGGGCCTGGGTGGGAATCTTGCTGAGCACAGATCCTGCCGACTACGCCAGATGAAGTGTGCGAGGGCAAGGCCGCCCATGCATGTCCATGATCTGGCCCAGCAAAACTTCCACACTCAGATTCCATCTTAACAAACGTATCTTTACTGTTAAACATTTTCATTAACACAGCGGAACACAATAATAGACAGTACAAAATATGCCTATTCGCAGAAATAACGTGTAGTAAAAAACTTTCCCTCACTGTCCCTATCCACACGTTACCAGTTCCTTTGCTCCAGGAGGTTATCTTCCCACGTCGCAGGCCTGTCTGTCAACACTGCAGGGAGACGCTCCAGCCGAGGAGAAAACAACAGGGAGTAAACAAAACTCTGTCTCTCAGGTCCAGACTGTAATCCTTGGGGTTCAGCAGGTAGGGGTGGAATGTTCGGCCTCTCAACAGAGGACCCGCTTACAGTTCGTGGGCTCCAGGATCTGTGAAGATGTCACCGCTGAGTGCTCCGCAGTGTGGGAGCTGGGAACAATCTGGATGTCAGCTTCCAAGAGAGAGGGGTAATCCAGGCAATCCTCTATATCTCATCAACAGGAGGACGCCAGCACACACAGACTTCTCTCTGTACCGACTGGTTTCCCGGGCTCTTTCTCTTCTCCCTCTCCTCCTGGTCACATGACATAACAGGGGGGAGTTTAGCCAATACAGTTTGTTTCTCTGTAATCACATTCGGCATAGGTATAACTTCTGGCCACACGGGGGCAGTGTCTGTCACAGATTCTATGTCAATGATAACAGAACAGTCACAGCCGGCCAGCTCATTACACCTGCATCACATGTCAAACACTACAGCCTCGGGGAGAGCGAGTGCCAACAGAGCGGGAACTGCGCTGCCACCAGAGGTGAGTATACGCTTTTTTATTTTATCAGGGCCGAACATTTAGTTTAAGAAGGGGTTGTCCTAGTAGAGGATAACTATGTCACACGAATCTCGGTGATGGAGGTATCTTTTTTTAAAAAAAATTTGCATGGGGAAATACTGCATTTAAAAAGTGATGGTCAAAGTACTGGATAAACCATTTAAAACAACAAATCAACAATCAATCTGTACATAATCTGTGACCCGATCTAAGCTTTATTTGATGAAAGGCAGATTTGATCTGACATTTGGATTAACTACTTTTGAACAACAGCTAATAACCACAAGAACAAAAAATCTGACACAACAGATCAACTTTACAGCAGATCTCTACCTGTGGTCTGCATTTATCCTAGTAGATGCAGACCACAGGTAGAGATCTGCTGTAAAGTTGATCTGTTGTGTCAGATTTTTTGTTCTTGTGGTTATTAGCTGTTGTTCAAAAGTAGTTAATCCAAATGTCAGATCAAATCTGCCTTTCATCAAATAAAGCTTAGATCGGGTCACAGATTATGTACAGATTGATTGTTGATTTGTTGTTTTAAATGGTTTATCCAGTACTTTGACCATCACTTTTTAAATGCAGTATTTCCCCATGCAAATTTAAAAAAAAAAAAGATACCTCCATCACCGAGATTTGTGTGACATAGTTATCCACATTGCAGCCAGTCCGCAGCACTGCAGTCCTGAACTCCCTCGGACATCCATGGTAAGCGTCCACTAAAGGGCTGCAGTGCTCAGTGTGAGTGTCTGCTGACCCAGCGTCAACATCGCTGGAAGGCACTGGTACATAACCCAGAATTTAATAAAGGATTGCCCAAGTAGAGCACAACCCCTTTGACTTATTTATTTCATCATCATTATTGTTAGTATATATTAGTAGCTTATTAACTAAAACAATAACATTCAGAAACAAAACATGAACAACAGGCCATTCTAAAATCCTTAATATACAACCAGCTATAGAAAAAGATTTGCTCATCCCATATTTTATGGAACTTTTGGGCGAATATGTTACTGACTCTGATGAAAGTTTGTTCAACATAGAATTGCAGGAACAAAATTATCAAAATATTATAAATTTCAGCTTTTCGATATAAAGATCTCTCTTGCATTGGATGATTTTTTTCTCAACATTACATTACAGAAGTGTGTGTGCCTGCCTACATGACAAACAATCCTTATAAACATTACCTGCTGCTGTCATTGGCATTGTGTTTCCACGGTATAGAAAGACTCAAATGCTTTTCCTTTGAAAACACAATGACAAGATTAAAATTTGGTTTAGATTTTTTGATGGAGAGCTGAATTAAATGAGAAAAGCCCTAGTTCTTTCGGCATGATATTAGCAGCAGAGAGCCAACAATGGCAATCATGGAACCTATTAGCTGTGATTATTGATTTAACCTTTGTAAATGTCAGTCTGCAGTGTGAAACAGTAAATCATTTACAAATGAATATATAGGAAAGAAACAATACATTGTCAAATCCAAATCACTGTAAATGAAATGCTTTAACTTTTCATATTATGAATATTTTTTTTTTTACGTACAGATCCTACATACATCTAACCAACTTCCAAGTGCTCATAAATCTATATGTGCAGCAACTGTGTCTGGTCTTTCTATTCAATGTGCAGCAGATTGCCCTGCAGATTTTTCCTACCTCTTAATGCACCACTACAGGAGGGACTTTTTATTTCAGCGTTGGAGTGGTGCCACTAATGTAAGTTCCCTGACCCTAGTATTATACTTATTAGCTGCCGTCTTCAGCTGTTCCCAACGTTGCTCCCGTCCCAATCCTCCATCTTGTGACTGCAGCTTCTGACTGACCGGAAGTCACAGATAAAGGTCACAAACTCTCACAATGTAAGTCTATGAGAGCCTTGTTCTGACCTCATTCTAACCCCCATAGACTTACATACAGTTGTGACTTCTGGCTGGCCCAGGAAACACTGGAACAATCCATTAGGTCACAACCTGCAGAAGACAACCGGAGCGGCGCCGATAACAGAAGAAGATGGCGACTGGCAAATATGATACTTAGTGCAGGGTACTTACAGTAGTGGCACCACTACAACCAAAAAAATAAAATCAAAAAAGCTGGAGTGGAGCTTAAATTCAGAGTCCGTGAAGATTGTGACATAGAGGCAGCTTTATTCCCTAGTCCCTAAGTTAGACTTTGGATTTTTCATTGATCTGTGTAAACGGAACATAATAACGGCCCACTCATCTGCACTGTCTTTCCAATGTTTATTCATTCTGTGTTTACTTCTGTGTTTAAATACATAAATTACTAAACAAATGATCAGAAGAAAACAAAAATGACGAGTCAGGCTGGAATGAGCCATTTGTACAAAGGAAACCAAAAGAACGCAAAATAAAGCCTGTCCAACAATAATCTTTATATCTTTTCTGTGTCCAACAATAAAGATGATATCTCATTTCATGTGGATCTGTGTGTGGATCCATTTGAAACCCCTGTACAAAACATCTAACTTTACTCACAATAGGAAATTCACTTTCCTGAGCACACAGATGGGTTTTCTGCAGATGGGAGGCTGAGATTATAAAAGATCTGATTTGTTACATGCATTTGTTTTATCACCATTTGTGAGTATGAACAGCTCCTCGGCACAGATTTTCATTATGTGGGTCCTATGCACAAGTTTCCTTTGCCCATTATGCTGTTTTAATCTTGTCCTACTTCCAGGTCCTTTTTTATCCATCATTCATTATTATTATTATACATTTTTATAGCGCAATTTATTCCATGGTGCTTTACATGTGAAAGGGGCAAATATAGGCAAGCACAATAAACATGAGCAAAATAAGGCACACACAAGTACAGAAGAAGAGAGGACCCTGCCCACGAGGGCTCACAGTGTACAGGGGATGGGTGAGGATACACTAGGAGAGGGTAGAGCTGGTCGTGCGGCTGTTCAGTAGACTGAGGATCGCCGCAGGTTGTAGGCTTGTCGGAAGAAGTAGGTCTTCGGGTTCTTTTTGAAGATTTCCATGGTAGGCGAGAGTCTGATGTGTTGGGGTAGAGAGTTCCAGAGTATGGGGGAAGCACAGGAGAAGTCTTGTATGCGGTTGTGAGAAGAAGAGATAAGAGGGGAGAAGAGAAGGAGATCTTGAGAGGATCGAAATTTGCGTGTGGGTAAGTACCGGGAGACCATGTCACAGATGTATGGAGGAGGCAGGTTGTGGATGGCTTTGTATGTCATAGTTAGGGTTTTGAACTGGAGTCTCTGGACAATAGGAAGCCAGTGAAGGGCTTGACTGAGAGGAGAGGCTGAGGTATAGCGGAGAGACAGGTGGATTAGTCAGGCAGCAGAGTGTAGGATGGATTGGAGTGGTGCCAGAGTGCTAGAGGGGAGGCCAGAGAGTAGGAGGTTGCAGTATTTGAGGCAGGAGATGATAAGGGCGTGCACTAGCATTTTTGTGGTTTCATGGTCAAGGAATGCACGGATCCGGAAAATATTTTTGAGTTTGAGTCAGCAGGAGGCAAGGGCTTGGATATGTGGTTTAAAAGAGAAGGCAGAGTCGAGGATCTCCCCGAAGCAATGAGCGTGTGGGACTGGGGAAAGTGAGCAGCCATTGACATTGATGGATAGGTTTGGTGGAGGGGTAGCGTGAGATGATTAAAAGGTGATAAATTCTGTTTTGTCCATGTTCAGTTTTAGAAAGCGAGCAGAAAAGAAGGCTAAAATAGCAGACAGACATTGTGGGATTTTGGTCAGTAAGGAGGTGAGGTCAGGTCCAGATAGGTAGATCTGCGTGTCATCGGCGTAGAGATGATACTGCAAACCGTGGGATTCTATGAGTTGTCCCAGGCCGAAGGTGTAGATGGAGAAGAGTAGGGGTCCTAGAACTGAGCCTTGGGGAACACCGACAAACGGGGCTAGGTGAGGAAGTGGTGTGGGAGAGGGAGACACTGAATGTTCTGTCTGTTAGATATGACGAGATCCAGGATAGGGCCAAGCCTGTGATGCCAAGAAATGAGAGAATCTGTAGCAGGAAGGAATGGTCAACAGTGTCGAAGGCAGAAGACAGGTCCAGGAAAAGGAGGACAGAGTAGTGTCGCTTGCTCTTGGCGATTAGTAAGTCATTGGTGACTTTAGTTCTCGTAGCTCCTTCAAGTACTATTTACTCTTTGCAGTTTGCACTCCTCTTTCATGTAGAGCTTAATATCCACCCCATGCCCTTAATGAGAAGTTACAGAAGTTGCCAAAAATATGGAGGGTCATGAGATAAGAACCAGCATTATGGTAACTAAGGCTAAAATGTGTGCATATGTGCAGGGTCTGTGTGTATACGCATGTGTTTGTGCAGTATAAGAAAGAGGTTGTCCACTACATTATCATTGATGATTTATCCATAGGATAGGTCATCTATGTCTGATTGGTGGGTGTCCGTCACCCAACACTCCTGTTGATCAGCTGTTCACGGTGTCGGCAGCGGCTGGCACCTGGCAGAACTGCTCAATTACGTAGCTGCTCTGTCTTCTGTTAGTGGCTGTGGCAGGATACCGCACATCCCCCTCCTATTCACATCAATAGGAGGCGGATGTGCAGTAACCATTGGTGGACACTATCCGAAAATGGAGCAGTTCCACAATTGACTGAACTCTCTTAGTAAAAGCCCCTATACACCTAAAGGGTTCCTCCACTATTCAATATCACCCCCACAGATCAGCTGTTCTCAGCGTCACTGGTGACTAGATGTAAGCAATTGCGGAGCTCAGATCCTCACTGATCTGAAACTGATTACCTAACCTAGCAATAAGAGTATTGGAACAGCTCTTTAAAAGCATTGCAAGAAAAATACTCTTTTGGTAGCCAGCTAGTCTTCTCCCCCATAAACATTCATGCTCTTCTCAGATAAACACATAAAAAGAAGAGCTGCAATGCCAAGGTATTTGTGATATATAATGAGGATCTACATCACTAAATACATCTAATTAAAGAGAAAAGAAATACAATACACAAGCAACGTGCACACCGATATAAAATTAGGATCAAAACGCCATAAAAACAATTAAATTCAGAAAAAATTCCATGCTTCCCTTTGCTGACAAACTTTTTGAAGATGAAAATGTAATGCTCCAGCAGGACTTGACATCTGTCCACACTGCTAAAAGTACCAATACCTGGTTTAACCCCTTTACCCCCAAGGGTGGTTTGCACGTTAATGACCGGGCCAATTTTCACAATTCTGACCACTGTCCCTTTATGAGGTTATAACTCTGGAACGCTTCAACGGATCCCGGTGATTCTGACACTGTTTTCTCGTGACATATTGTACTTCATGATAGTGGTAACATTTCTTTGATGTTACCTGCGTTTATTTGTTTAAAAAACGGAAATTTGGCGAAAATTTTGAAAATTTTGCAATTTTCCAACTTTGAATTTTTGTGCAATTAAATCACAGAGATATGTCACACAAAATACTTAATAAGTAACATTTCCCACATGTCTACTTTACATCAGCACAATTTTGGAACCATATTTTTTTTCTGTTAGGGAGTTATAAGGGTTAAAAGTTGACCAGCAATTTCTCATTTTTACAACACCATTTTTTTAGGGACCACATCTCATTTGAAGTCATTTTTAGGGGTCTATATGATAGAAAATAAACAAGTGTGACACCATTCTAAAAACTGCACCCCTCAAGGTGCTCAAAACCACATTCAAGAAGTTTATTAACCCTTCAGGTGTTTCACAGGAATTTTTGGAATGTTTAAATAAAAATGAACATTTAACTTTTTTTCACAAAAAATTTACTTCAGCTCAAATGTGTTTTATTTTACCAAGGGTAACAGGAGAAAATGGACCCCAAAAGTTGTTGTCCAATTTGTCCTTAGTATGCTGATACCCAATATGTGGAGGGGAACCACCGTTTAGGCGCATGGCAGAGCTCGGAAGGGAAGGAACTCCATTTGGAATGCAGACTTAGATGGATTGGTCTGCACTCTGCAGGCGTCACGTTACATTTGCAGAGCCCCTAATGTACCTAAACAGTAGAAACCCCCCACAAGTGACCCCATACTGGAAACTAGACCCCCCAAGGAACTTATCTAGATGTGTTGTGAGAACTTTGAACCCCCAAGTGTTTCACTACAGTTTAAAACGCAGAGCCGTGAAAATAAAAAATCCTTTTTTTTCCACAAAAATTATTTTTTAGCCCCCAGTTTTGTATTTTCCCAAGGGTAACAGGAGAAATTGGACCCCAAAAGTCACGCCCCCGGAAGAAGCTAAGGACGAAACGCGCGTCGGGGCGACAGGGGAACGCCGAATCACCCGATACCGAGGATCTGCAGCCTTTATTCATTTACAAACTACGGCGGTGAGATAACCTATACTTTGCACTTTAGTCTTTGTAATTCCTGTATTCTGCATGTCCTGAGAGCATACTATGTATTCCCCATAGGGGCACAGTGGATCTCTATATGCACAAATGACATGCATCAGGTTGATCTGGCTATACAATATATTTTATTAAAATTGTTGTGTATCTTTCGCTTTAACTAAATGTGGCAATGAATATTATGGCAATGCATAATCCTTTTTAGGGTATTTTCGGCCCCTTGGGTATTTTTGTGTAATATAAGTTCTGTAACCTTGTTTTATTTGTTGTTATTAATAAATAGTCTTTTTAGTGATAATTTTATGGTTCTCTTCTTTGGATTCAGTGGTTAATACCACTGGTTTTCCATGTTGTTGTTTTGTCCAACGTGTCCTGAGTTTCCTGATACCCCATATGTTGGGGTAAACCCCTGTTTGGGCACACGGGAGAGCTCGGAAGGGAAGGAGCCCTGTTTTACTTTTTCAATGCAGAATTGGCTGGAATTGAGATCGGACACCATGTCGCATTTGGAGAGCCCCTGATGTGCCTAAACAGTGGAAACCTGTTGTGAATTTGCTTTTTGCTCCCTCTAGTGGTTGCTGGTTTTTTGACTCTGGTTTTTCTGTCTTTCCTTTTATCCGCACCTGGGTCGTTAGTTAGGGGTGTTGCTATATAAGCTCCCTGGACCTTCAGTTCAATGCCTGGCAACGTAGTTGTCAGAGCTAGTCTGCTGTGCTCTTGTCTACTGATCCTGGTTCCAGTTATGTCGGCTAGGTCTGCCTTTTGCTTTTTGCTATTTGTTTTGGTTTTGTATTTTTGTCCAGCTTGTTCCAAATCTATATCCTGACCTTTGCTGGAAGCTCTAGGGGGCTGGTGTTCTCCCCCCGGACCGTTAGACGGTTCGGGGGTTCTTGAATTTCCAGTGTGGATTTTGATAGGGTTTTTGTTGACCATATAAGTTGCCTTTCTTTGTTCTGCTATCGGTAAGCGGGCCTCTCTGTGCTAGACCTGGTTCATTTCTGTGTTTGTCGTTTCCTCTTACCTCACCGTCATTATTTGTGGGGGGCTTCTGTCCAGCTTTGGGGTCCCCTTCTCTGGAGGCAAGAAAGGTCTTTGTTTTCCTCTACTAGGGGTAGCTAGATTCTCCGGCTGGCGCGTGTCATCTAGAATCAACGTAGGAATGATCCCCGGCTACTTCTAGTGTTGGCGTTAGGAGTAGATATATGGTCAACCCAGTTACCACTGCCCTATGAGCTGGATTTTTGTATTCTGCAGACTTCCACGTTCCTCTGAGACCCTCGCCATTGGGGTCATAACAGTTTGCCAGGCCAGTATTAAATGTTTAATGCATTGCAGAAGAGGGATTATAAGAAAGAAGATTCTGAGTTTTTTTTTTTCTCCTTCCCCTTTACCTCAGAGTGGCTATGCTTGCTGCAGACATGAATGTCCAGACCTTGATTACAAGTGTGGACCAGCTGGCTACTCGTGTGCAGGGCATACAAGACTATGTTATCAGAAATCCTAGGTCAGAACCTAAAATACCGATTCCTGAACTGTTTTCCGGAGACAGGTTTAAGTTTAGGAATTTCGTGAATAATTGTAAATTGTTTTTGTCCCTGAGACCCTGTTCATCAGGAGATTCTGCTCAGCAAGTAAAGATTGTTATTTCGTTCTTACGGGGCGACCCTCAGGATTGGGCTTTTTCGCTGGCGCCAGGAGATCCGGCATTGGCTGATCTTGATGCGTTTTTTCTGGCGCTCGGTTTACTTTATGAGGAACCCAATCTT
This sequence comes from Ranitomeya variabilis, assembly GCF_051348905.1. Lineage (NCBI taxonomy): Eukaryota > Metazoa > Chordata > Amphibia > Anura > Dendrobatidae > Ranitomeya > Ranitomeya variabilis. The sequence continues at coordinate 176,725,567 of NC_135236.1, read as the reverse complement.
GAGATTCAGGCAGAAAAGGCCTTGCTGTCTATGTCTCAGGGGCAGGACGAGGCTGAAGTGTATTGCCAAAAATTTCGGAAATGGTCCGTGCTGACACATTGGAACGAGTGTGCACTGGCCGCTAATTTTAGAAATGGCCTTTCTGAAGCCATTAAGAATGTTATGGTGGGTTTTCCCATTCCCACAGGTCTGAATGATACTATGGCACTGGCTATTCAAATTGACCGGCGGTTGCGGGAGCGCAAAACCGCAAATTCCCTCATGGTGTTGTCTGAACAGACACCTGATTTAATGCAATGTGATAGAATCCTGACTAGAAATGAGCGGAAAATTCATAGATGCCGGAATGGCTTGTGCTACTACTGTGGTGATTCTACACATGTTATCTCAGCATGCTCTAAACGTATATCTAAGGTTGTTAGTCCTGTCACCGTTGGTAATTTGCAACCTAAATTTATTCTGTCTGTAACTTTGATTTGCTCACTGTCATCTTATCCTGTCATGGCGTTTGTAGATTCAGGTGCTGCCCTGAGTCTCATGGATCTCTCATTTGCTAAGCGCTGTGGATTTACTCTTGAACCATTAGAAAATCCTATTCCTCTTAGGGGTATTGATGCTACACCATTGGCAGCAAATAAACCGCAGTATTGGACTCAGGTTACCATGTGCATGACTCCTGAACACCGCGAGGTGATACGTTTCCTGGTTTTACATAAAATGCATGATTTGGTCGTTTTAGGGCTGCCATGGTTACAGACCCATAATCCAGTCCTGGACTGGAAGGCTATGTCAGTCTCAAGTTGGGGCTGTCGTGGTATTCATGAGGATTCCCTGCCTGTGTCTATTGCTTCTTCTACGCCTTCGGAAGTTCCGGAGTATTTGTCTGATTATCAGGATGTCTTCAGTGAGTCTGAGTCCAGTGCACTGCCTCCTCATAGGGACTGTGACTGTGCTATAGATTTGATCCCAGGCAGTAAATTTCCTAAGGGAAGACTGTTTAATCTGTCGGTACCTGAACATACCGCTATGCGTTCATATATCAAGGAGTCTCTGGAAAAAGGACATATTCGTCCGTCTTCTTCCCCTCTTGGTGCGGGATTCTTTTTTGTGGCAAAAAAGGACGGATCTTTGAGACCTTGTATTGATTATCGGCTTTTAAATAAGATCACTGTCAAATTTCAGTATCCTTTACCGCTGTTGTCTGACTTGTTTGCCCGGATTAAGGGTGCCAAGTGGTTCACCACGATAGACCTTCGTGGTGCGTACAACCTTGTGCGCATTAAGCAAGGTGATGAATGGAAAACCGCATTCAATACGCCCGAAGGTCATTTTGAGTACTTGGTGATGCCTTTTGGGCTCTCCAATGCGCCTTCAGTTTTTCAGTCCTTTATGCATGACATTTTCCGGAAGTATCTGGATAAATTTTTGATTGTTTATCTGGATGATATTTTGGTTTTTTCTGATAATTGGGATTCGCATGTGGAGCAGGTCAGGTTGGTCTTTAAAATTTTGCGTGAAAATTCTTTGTTTGTCAAGGGCTCAAAGTGTCTCTTTGGTGTACAGAAGGTTCCCTTTTTGGGGTTCATTTTTTCCCCTTCTGCTGTGGAGATGGACCCAGTCAAGGTCCGAGCTATTCTTGATTGGACTCAGCCCTCGTCAGTTAAGAGTCTTCAGAAGTTCTTGGGCTTCGCTAACTTCTACCGTCGTTTTATCGCTAATTTTTCTAGCATTGTGAAACCTTTGACGGATATGACCAAGAAGGGCTCCGATGTAGCTAACTGGGCTCCTGCTGCCGTGGAGGCTTTCCAGGAGTTGAAACGCCGGTTTACTTCGGCGCCTGTTTTGTGCCAGCCTGACGTCTCACTTCCCTTTCAGGTTGAGGTGGATGCTTCGGAGATTGGGGCAGGGGCCGTTTTGTCGCAGAGAGGCCCTGGTTGCTCTGTTATGAAACCTTGTGCCTTTTTCTTTAGGAAGTTTTCGCCTGCCGAGCGAAATTATGATGTGGGCAATCGGGAGTTGTTGGCCATGAAATGGGCATTTGAGGAGTGGCGTCATTGGCTCGAGGGTGCTAAGCATCGTGTGGTGGTCTTGACTGATCACAAAAATCTGATGTATCTCGAGTCTGCTAAACGCCTTAATCCGAGACAGGCCCGCTGGTCATTGTTTTTCTCCCGCTTTGATTTTGTTGTCTCGTATTTACCAGGTTCAAAGAATGTGAAGGCCGATGCTCTTTCTAGGAGCTTTGTGCCTGATGCTCCTGGAGTCGCTGATCCTGTTGGTATTCTTAAGATGGAGTTATCTTGTCAGCTATTTCTCCGGATCTGCGACGTGTGTTGCAGAGATTTCAGGCTGATAGGCCTGAGTCTTGTCCACCTGACAGACTGTTTGTTCCGGATAAGTGGACCAGCAGAGTCATTTCCGAGGTTCATTCCTCGGTGTTGGCAGGTCACCCGGGAATTTTTGGCACCAGAGATCTGGTGGCCAGGTCCTTTTGGTGGCCTTCCTTGTCAAGAGATGTGCGGTCATTTGTGCAGTCCTGTGGGACTTGTGCTCGAGCTAAGCCTTGCTGTTCTCGTGCCAGCGGTTTGCTCTTGCCCTTGCCTGTCCCGAAGAGACCTTGGACACATATCTCCATGGATTTCATTTCTGATCTTCCGCTATCTCAGGGCATGTCCGTTATCTGGGTGATATGTGATCGCTTCTCCAAGATGGTCCATTTGGTTCCTTTGCCTAAGCTGCCTTCCTCTTCCGATCTGGTTCCTGTGTTTTTCCAGAACGTGGTTCGTTTGCACGGCATCCCTGAGAATATTGTGTCAGACAGAGGATCCCAGTTCGTTTCCAGGTTCTGGCGATCCTTTTGTAGTAGGATGGGCATTGATTTGTCGTTTTCGTCTGCTTTCCATCCTCAGACTAATGGACAGACGGAGCGAACCAATCAGACTTTGGAGGCTTATTTGAGGTGTTTTGTCTCTGCTGATCAGGACGATTGGGTGACATTCTTGCCGTTGGCTGAGTTTGCCCTTAATAATCGGGCTAGTTCCGCCACCTTGGTTTCGCCTTTTTTCTGCAACTCTGGTTTCCATCCTCGCTTTTCTTCGGGTCATGTGGAGCCTTCTGACTGTCCTGGGGTGGATTCTGTGGTGGATAGGTTGCAGCAGATCTGGAATCATGTGGTGGACAACTTGAAGTTGTCACAGGAGAAGGCTCAGCGCTTTGCCAACCGCCGCCGCGGTGTGGGTCCCCGACTACGCGTTGGGGATTTGGTGTGGCTTTCTTCCCGCTTTGTTCCTATGAAGGTCTCCTCTCCCAAATTTAAACCTCGTTTTATTGGGCCTTACAAGATATTGGAAATCCTTAATCCTGTATCTTTTCGTCTGGATCTTCCTGTGTCGTTTGCTATTCACAATGTATTTCATGGGTCCTTGTTGCGGCGGTACATTGTGCCTGTAGTTCCTTCTGCTGAGCCTCCTGCTCCGGTGTTGGTTGAGGGCGAGTTGGAGTACGTGGTGGAGAAGATCTTGGATTCTCGCCTCTCCAGGCGGAGGCTTCAGTACCTGGTCAAGTGGAGGGGCTATGGTCAGGAGGATAATTCCTGGGTGGTCGCCTCTGATGTTCATGCGGCCGATTTAGTTCGTGCCTTTCATGCCGCTCATCCTGATCGCCCTGGTGGTCGTGGTGAGGGTTCGGTGACCCCTCACTAAGGGGGGGGTACTGTTGTGAATTTGCTTTTTGCTCCCTCTAGTGGTTGCTGGTTTTTTGACTCTGGTTTTTCTGTCTTTCCTTTTATCCGCACCTGGGTCGTTAGTTAGGGGTGTTGCTATATAAGCTCCCTGGACCTTCAGTTCAATGCCTGGCAACGTAGTTGTCAGAGCTAGTCTGCTGTGCTCTTGTCTACTGATCCTGGTTCCAGTTATGTCGGCTAGGTCTGCCTTTTGCTTTTTGCTATTTGTTTTGGTTTTGTATTTTTGTCCAGCTTGTTCCAAATCTATATCCTGACCTTTGCTGGAAGCTCTAGGGGGCTGGTGTTCTCCCCCCGGACCGTTAGACGGTTCGGGGGTTCTTGAATTTCCAGTGTGGATTTTGATAGGGTTTTTGTTGACCATATAAGTTGCCTTTCTTTGTTCTGCTATCGGTAAGCGGGCCTCTCTGTGCTAGACCTGGTTCATTTCTGTGTTTGTCGTTTCCTCTTACCTCACCGTCATTATTTGTGGGGGGCTTCTGTCCAGCTTTGGGGTCCCCTTCTCTGGAGGCAAGAAAGGTCTTTGTTTTCCTCTACTAGGGGTAGCTAGATTCTCCGGCTGGCGCGTGTCATCTAGAATCAACGTAGGAATGATCCCCGGCTACTTCTAGTGTTGGCGTTAGGAGTAGATATATGGTCAACCCAGTTACCACTGCCCTATGAGCTGGATTTTTGTATTCTGCAGACTTCCACGTTCCTCTGAGACCCTCGCCATTGGGGTCATAACAGAAACCCCCCAATTATAAATGAAACCCTAATCCAAATACACCCCTAACCCTAATCTCAACGGTAACCCTAACCACACCCCTAACCCTGACACACCCCTAACCCTAATCCCAACCCTATTCCCAACCGTGGATGTAATCCAAACCCTCACCCTAACTTTAGCCCCAACCCTAACCCTAACTTTAGCCCCAACCCTAACCCTAACTTTAGCCCCAACCCTAACTGTAGCCCTAACCCTAGCCCCAACCCTAACCCTAGCCCTAGCCCTAACCCAAACCCTAGCCCTAGCCCTAGCCCTAACCCTATCCCTAACCCTAATGGGAAAATGGAAATAAATCAATTTTTTTAATTTTTCCCTAACTAAGGGGGTGTAGAAGGGGGGTTTGATTTACTTTTATAGCGGGTTTTTTAGTGGATTTTTATGATTGGCAGCCGTCACACACTAAAAGACGCTTTTTATTGCAAAAAACATTTTTTGCGTTACCACATTTTGAGAGCTATAATTTTTCCATATTTTGGTCCACAGAGTCATTTGAGGTCTTGTTTTTTGCGGGACGAGTTGACATTTTTATTGTTAACATTTTCGAGCACGTGAAATTTTTTGATCGCTTTTTATTCCGATTTTTGTGAGGCAGAATGACCAAAAACCAGCTATTCATGAATTTCTTTTGGGGGGGGGGAGTTTATACCGCTCCGCGCTTGTTAAAATGGATAAAGCAGTTTTATTCTTAAGGTCAGTACGATTACAGCGATACCTCATTTATATCATGTTTTTATGTTTTGGCGCTTTTATACGATAAAAACTATTTTATAGAAAAATAATTATTTTTGCATCGATTTTTTCTGAGGACTATAACTTCTTTATTTTTTCACTGATGATGCTGTATTGCAGCTCATTTTTTGCAGGACAAGATGACGTTTTCAGCGGTACCATGGTTATTTATATCCGTCTTTTTGATCGCGTGTTATTCAACTTTTTGTTCTGTGGTATGATAATAAAGAGTTGTTTTTTGCCTTGTTTTTTTTTGTTTTGTTTTTTTAACGGTGTTCACTGAAGGGGTTAACTAGTGGGACAGTTTTATAGGTCGGGTCGTTACGGACACGGCGATACTAAATATGTGTACTTTTATTATTTTTGTATTATTTAGATAAAGGAATGTATTTATTGGAACAATATTTTTTTATTGTTATTATTTATTTAGGAATTATTTTTTTTTCACACATGTAATTCTTTTTTTTTAATTTTTCACTTTTCCCCGGGGGGGGACATCACCGTAAAGTGACAGATCACTGATCTGACACTTTGCTGTGCACTGTGTCAGATCAGCGATCTGACATGCACAGCTGGGAGGCTTCCCGGCGCCTGCTGTGAGCAGGCGCGTTGAAGACACCTCCCTGCAGGACCCGGATGCAGCCCCGCGGCCATTTTGGATCCAGACCTGCAGGGAGGAGGAGGTAAGAGACCCTCGCAGCAACACGATCACATCGCGTTGCTCCAAGGGTCTCAGGGAAGCACGGAGGGAGCCCCCTCCCTGCGTGATGCTTCCCTATACCACCGGAACACTGCGATCATGTTTGATTGCGGTGTGCCGGGGGTTAATGTGCCGGGGGCGGTCCGTGACCGCTCCTGGCACATAGTGCCGGATGTCAGCTGCGATAGTCAGCTGACACCCGGCCGCGATCGGCTGCACTCCCCCCCCGTGAGCACGGCTGATCGCTCTGGACGTACTATTCCTTCCTTGGGAAGTAGGGCCCACCCCACATGGACAGAATAGTACTTCTAATGGCAGAAAGGGGCTAAAAACAAAGGTATCATTGTGCTTGGTTGGCTAGCAAACTCACCTGACCTTAACTCCATAGAGAATCTATGGGATATTGTCAAGATGAGAGACACCAGACCTAACAATGCAGATGGGCTGAAGGCTGCTATCAAAGCAATCTGAGCTTCCATAACACCTCAGCAGTGCCACAGACTGATCGCCTGCATGCCACGCCGCATTGATGCAGTAATTGATGCAAAAGGAGTCCTGACCAAGCATTGAGTGCATTTACTGAAATGTAGGTCAACATTTCGGATGTTAAAATCATTTTTCAAGCTGGTATTATAAAGTATTCTAATTTACTGAGATAATGACTTTTGGGTTTTCATTGGTTGTAAGCCATAATCATCAACATTAACAGAAATAAACACTTGAAATAGATCACTCTGTTTGTAATGACTCTATCTTATATACGAGTTTCACTTTTTGTGTTGAAAAATTGAAATAAGTTAACTTTTTGATGATATTCTAATTTTGTGAGAAGCACCTGTGTATAGCAATATATATATAAAAATGTAGATTATATGCATAAATACACAAAAACTGTGCAAAAACTGAATAAAGTGCAATAATATATAAAAATGTAAGGTGCAAAACTAAGAACTAGCAAGGTGCACGGCGTTATAATAAGCATACAAATTGCCAATATAAATACATTAAAAAAGCTAATTAAGGGCAATGCAATAAATACACAAAATACGATATAGATACAATGAAAATAGTAACAATAATAGTCAATAATATAGTAATGTAATGCTATATACCCTGCTGGGTAAGATATAACTCTGGTATTAAATATGTCAACCTATTATGTGGGATCCAAGTCAGTGTAAAGGAATGCCAGTGATGAATCCCCACGCGTATCGCCGGTCAAGCCAGCTTCATCAGGGGATGGTTTGCAGTAGAGAGAGGGATACATGCCGCAGACTGACACCTCTGGCATTAGCTTATCTCCAGGAGGAACAAAGGATTGGGCATGTCTAAATCTTGAATTTACTATAAGGTAGGTTGTGTTGACCCCTTACACACCAGATATTTTGCTCCCAAAGGACTAACATTTAGCTAATGGGCATGGACACAATTTTTCCCTGATTGACATAGCAACTTTAAATTAACCATAAGAAATCCATAGAAAAGATATTTTTGCATAAACCAATAAAAGATTTATGTAAATGTTCTAATAATTCCTATTCTTTATTATTTTGACAACAGGAACAAGTTTAGCTTTGTATAAATAAATCAATATTAAACATCAGCCTTTAAGTCTTTGTTATCCTCATGATGTATTCCATATCCTTATTATATGCTTAATAATATTATCCTATATTTAAATCTTAACATATTAGATAGAAAAAAACTCTTTCTTTATTAAGTAACATGTACATACAATTAGAATTTACATATGTGAGCACACAGAACTAAATAAACGGAACCTCGTTCATGTATAAGAGTTTTTGGGAAAAAAAAAATCACAATAGCCAAAGAAATTTTCTTTCACAAGCCTGACTTTAGCAGAAGGAAATGTTTGTAACGTTATCCATAGAAAATATTTGCTTTTTGGCTCAGATATAGCTGACTTATTCCAAACATGGCAACATCCATGTCTCCCTTCCAAAGTACATATTTAGATAAATGAAAATAAGGAGTGAATCTTAGTTTCTGCACATAAAACACTACAATATGTGTTACTGGCCAGCTGAAAGCGATTCTGCTGAGATGTATTTTCATCATCCATCACCAACCACCTACCAATAAATGCAAGAAAAAGTGTAGTTTAGGGCAGAATCTGCCATTAATGTCTGATTGGTGGAGGCCTCAATACTATGACACTCACAAACCGAGGGAATGGAGAGAGGGCAACAGGGAAAAAGTGGTCTATGAGGAACGAGGCACAAAGCTGAGTGATTACATACAGACTTTGAGTTTCCAGTGGTCATCCTTTAAATAAATTTTTTCCACATCCCCTTGCTACCCTTGTCCGTCGCTTCACTGGGGGTTCTGACCTAAACTGAGGCTCTAAAATGACACCGGAGTTGCAGCCAGGCTCGGACTGGCCCATAGGGTAACAGGAGAATTCCCTGGTGGGCCTCAGTGCAGATCTGGGCTCCCAACCGCACTGTAGTATGGGCAGTACTTGGCATAATTTACTTAATTCACTCTATACAGAAAAAAAGAATCTCATCATTCATTAACCAAACTACCCAGTTTTTTTTTTTATTATATAGAGATATAGGTACATTTATGAATGAGGGTTGTGTAATATTTGTATGCAGGTGAAAAGTCATTATTACTGGTGGGTCCTTGTCACCCCAGTCCGACAGTGGTTGCAGCCCATGTGGACTCGGCTAGTAAAGACAGGCTGACTATCCCGAACTTAGCTTTTGACTTCTGGTACACATGGATGGGAAAATGCTTCTTGGGGACCTTCTGTATTTGGAGAAGGCTAGCGATAAATCACATTTTTTTTGCACCAGAGTGATGAAAGCCCCAAGCTCTGACTCTCAGTATAAGTAATATTGTTTTGTAGTATGACTATATATTAAAAAAAAATACCTAAAACATCCTTTATCTACATGAACTTGAACAAGTGATTTAGCAAATCTCCCCCATATAAAATAAGCATGGTGGTCTGTACTTGGGGCAGGAATGTTAATGGGACAGAGATGCAAAGCATAAGTATAGGAGTCTGGGAAGGATGAGCTGCGAGTTCTTACTATCCAGGACAGCAGTAATGAAGGTAATCCATTCAATTCTGATTCAAGATACTTAAAAGGGGTTGAAGAAAAGTTCAGATATGTTAGAGAATGTTCCAGACATGCCTCAGGACAGAGAGTGAGTCCACTGCGTTACTAATGAATTTAGCTTAGGGCTTACCAGGGGCAGGACCTTATTTAATTTCCAATGTAAAAATGGCAAACAAAACAACATATTTACAGAAGAGCAGGAAAAAAGGAATCATGTGGCTAAGACAGTGTTAACATGTGGCTCAGACAGTGCCCTTACACCATCCGAGAGCAGCATGATGTAGGGACAGAAACCTTGATTCCAGTGATGTGTGACTTAATGTACTAGGTGCTGCAGTTTTGATTAAAAACTTTTTTTATGCTGAAGATCTACCAGTTTTCTAAATCCTGAGCTCTGTATAACCCCACCCACACCACTGATTGACAGTTTTCTGTGTACGCTGTACATAGGCAGAAAGTTGCTAATCAATGGTGGGGGTGTGGTTACACAGATGGTGTAATAATTATAGGGGATAATTCAGGAGACTCTTTACGTGGAACAAGACAACAGGACACAGTTTTATAAGTGGTAAAGTTTATATTATCACACGGTGATTCAAGCAGGTGCAGAGAGAAACTCAAGTCCACAACACTTGGTGCAAATAATAAACGCAGCTTAGCAGTCAATAGGAAACTTCAGAGGTAGATGCAAACAAACAGAAAGTCTATGAAGCACAGTTATACTTGAGGAAACTTGACACGAATAGATCCTTGACTTAGTACAGACACAGATAGATATGCTATTAGGCAGTTCAAATCATATCTTAGCTCAACCAGGGAGGCCTGGTTAATAGTCTCAGGTTTTGCAGAGCAGAAACAGCATACATGTCCAGCAAATGCAGATGGAGGTAACACAAGCAGCAGATGAAGGAGGATTACTGAACACTGGTGTATGCAGCAGGAACTCAGAGCAGAGTGGCAGGATCTCCAACACAGGTTCACAGGAGAAGGTGCAGGTGCAAGGCCAGGGAGTAATCAGGAGCTGGATGCAAAGCAGAATAATCTAGCATAGACTGAAGGCTGGGGTGGAGTTTTATAGCAGGAAGACAAGTGCACATAAGACCAAAGAAGCCATGTTGGAAAAGGGCAGTAATGCACAAAAGGTAAAAAATGTTCAGAGTCCTGACATTACTCCCTCCTTAGAAGAGGCCTCAGGACGATCCTGGACCTGGTTTCTCAGGGAATCTCTGATGAAAACGAGAAATCTTCTGTTGGGCATTGATGTTTTCCACAGGTTCCCAAGAGTCTTCCTCAGGGGGATGTCCCTGCCATCTTATCAGATATTGGAGCCGATTCCTGCGAATCCTGGAATCAATAATTTCCTCCACCACGAATTGTTCTTGCCCATCAATCACCACAGGCTGAGGAGGTGGCACAACACGTCCCTGGAAGGTATTAGGAGATACAGGCTTTAGTAAAGATACATGAAAAACTGTGTGTACCTTCATTGTCCTAGGTTGCTTCAGCCGGCAGGCCACAGAGCTCACAATACCGTTGATCTTGAAAGGGCCAATGAATTTCTGTCCAAGTTTTTGTGAAGGAACATTTAACTTCAGATTCTTAGTTGCTAACCACACGGAATCTCCTACCTTGAACATGGGTGCAGGTTTACGGAATCTATCAGCCGATCTCTTATAACGTTCTTGAGCCGTGGTCAGGGATTCCTTCAGAACCTCCAGATTTTGTCTCATCGCAGTCAGCCTTTCCTCCACTGCTGGAACCGGAGAATTAATTGGAGACCCAGGTAAAATACACGGATGATAACCCAGATTGGCAAAGAAAGGTGTAAATTTAGTGGAGGCGCTCTGAGAATTATTATATGAAAATTCGGCTAACGGCAACAACTCCAACCAATCATCCTGGAGATGGCTGACATAGCATCTTAGATATTGTTCCAGCGTCTGGTTGGTACGCTCAGTCTGACCATTTGTCTGGGGATGGTAAGCAGAAGAGAGACATACATTAATATTGAGTGCAGAGCAAAACCCCTTCCAGAATCTTGAAGTGAACTGTACTCCACGGTCAGAGATGATCTCATCCGGCACCCCATGCAACCGTAAGACATTCTGTATAACCAAGTTCACTGTATCTTTAGCTGAGGGGAGGCCGGTGCATGGAACAAAATGAGCAGCATTAGTCAGGCGATCAACTACCACCATGATTGTATTCATGCCCCCCGATGTAGGCAGCTCCACAATAAAGTCCATTGATATAGACCCCCAAGGGCGGGATGGATCAGGTAATGGTTGTAGAAGACCCGTAGGTGCCACATGAGGAGTCTTGTAACGGGCACATACCTCGCAAGAGAGTACATAGTCCTTGGTATCTGTTATGATCCGGTGACTTTGGAGCCGCATGAACTTTCTCTGGAGTAGGTGGAAACTGTACTGACCGCAAAACCTGAACTAACACTGCAACTAGAAGTAGCCGTGGGGTGTGCCTAACAAACCCTAGACACCTCGAGACAGCTGGAGGACTAAATACCCCTATAGATAGAAATAGGAATACTACCTTGCCTCAGAGCAGAACCCCAAAGGATAGGCAGCCCCCCACGAATATTGACTGTGAGTAGGAGAGGAAAGACACACGCAGGCAGAAAACAGGATTCAGCAAAAGAGGCCACTCTAGCTAAATAGGGAAAGATAGGACAGAATACTAAGCGGTCAGTATTAAAACCCTTCCAAAAATATCCACAGCAGATAATACAAAAAGTTCCACAATCTAACTAAAGACATAGAATGTATATCTGCCACTCCAGAGAATCCAACAAGACTGAGAAAATACTGACACAATCTAAGCTGGACAAAAAAAACACTGAATAGCACAGAATTATTAAGCACACAGCATGTGTGCCACAGAAACAAAACCAGACACTTATCTTTGCTGATTTGGCAGAAGGAACCAAACCAGGACCAAAACCTCCCAACAACCATGGACAACTGGCAAGGACTAATGAATCCTGCACGCCTAAATACCCCAGTCAGAACTGCAATCAGCAGATACACCTGACCAGGACTGCAACTCAGGGACAACTACATTACCACCTACAACCACCGGAGGGAGCCCAAAAGCAGAATTCACAACAGGTATCCTTCAGGCAAGTTGGCCACCAGAACAATCGTCTCAGGAACTCTTGTGTCTTCTGTACCCCCCTGTGACCAGCCAACTTGGAGTCATGTACCAACTTGAGGATCTGCAGACGGACGACCTCCGGGATGTAGATACGTCAATCTCTGAACCACATGCCACCCTTAAAGACAAGATTAATATCCACAGGTGGGTTGGCCAGAAATACATCACCTTCATAGGCCTCCCTGCACTCCTTCCACAAGTCCTGATCGTGGATAACTCCGATGAAATTGGCATCAGATAGAATGGTCTTGGACGGGGCTCCAGGTACGGAATCCGCAGCATGGATTTGGGATAAAGCATCAGCCTTCCCATTACGAGAACATGGACGGTACGAGATAACAAAGTTAAATTGATTTAAGAATAAGTTCCAACGAGCCTGACGAGGAGAAAGACATCTAGCGGATCTAAGGAACTCTAGATTGCGATGGTCAGTTAACACTATGATCTGTTGTGCAGCTCCTTGCAGATGATGCCTCCATTCTTTGAAAGCCGCAATAATAGCCAGCAATTCCTTGTCTCCCACATCGTTATTCTTCTCTGCTGAGGTTAGTCTAGGTGAAAAGAAAGCACAAGGATGTAACAGACCCTTCTCTCCAGTTCTTTGGGAGAGAATAGCCCCCAAAGCATAATCAGAAGCGTCCACCTCCACAATGAAAGGATGTGTTGGATCTGGGTGTATCAACAGCGGTGCTGATGTGAAACAGATCTTCAGCCGATCAAAAGCTTCTTGAGCCTGTGATGACCACTTAAAGGGCTTTTCCTTCTTTGTCAAGGAAGTAATGGGACGGACAATATCAGAAAAAATTCGAATGAAGCGTCTGTAGAAATTTGCAAAACCAATAAAACGTTGGGCCTCCTTAACGTTCTTGGGTGCCGGCCAGTCAAGGATAGCCTGAATCTTACCAGATTCCATGTTCAGCCCCTGGGGAGAGATGACATACCCCAAGAACTGTATCTCAGAACGATGGAACTCGCATTTCTCCGGCTTGATATATAGTTGGTTCTCTTTCAGACATCTTAAAACAGTTTTGACATGTTCTTCATGTTCCTGTAGAGAGTCAGAAAAGATTAGTATATCGTCCAAATAGATCACCACAAACTGGTCCAACAAATCTCTGAAGATGTCATTAACAAGGTGTTGAAATGCTGCAGGGGCGTTACAAAGCCCGAAGGGCATCACAAGAGATTCAAAGTGTCCATACCGGCATCTGAATGCTGTCTTCCACTCATCCCCTGGACGAATACGCACCAAATTATAAGCCCCACGAAGATCTAGCTTAGAGAACACCTTAGCGTGGCGGACTCTTTCCAGTAATTCGGGAATCAGAGGCAAAGGGTAACGGTTTTGTACGGTTACCTTATTGAGTTCCCGATAGTCAACACAGGGTCTCAGGGTCCCATCCTTCTTCTTTACAAAAAAAATGGGTGCCCCTGCTGGTGAGGAAGAAGGACGTATGAAGCCTTTGGCCAGATTTTCATCAATATACTCCTTTAAGGCTTGAAGCTCAGGTGCCGCCAAAGGGTATACGTGACCAAAAGGAATATCTGCCCCAGGAAGCAACTCAGTGGAACAGTCATAATGCCTGTGTGGAGGAAGTTGATCTGCATTCTTCTTGTCACAGAGGTCAGAGAACTCTTTATATGCTGGAGGTAAAGAAGATACCTGTACATGTGGTTCCGTAGCCGTGGACTCAGGGACAGCTTCTGTTAACGCTGAGTTGCTCCTTGTTGGAAAGATAATCTCCTTTGTCTCCCAGTTGATAATTGGGTTCTGAGAACGCAACCAAGGAATGCCTAAAATTACAGAAAAATAAGGAGAAGAAATTAGCAAGAAAGAAAGTTGCTCCTGATGATTAGGCTCCAACAAAATTTCAAGGGGTACGGCCTCCTGATCCACAGGCCCAGAGATTAAAGGTGACCGATCCACTGTTTCCATGGTAATTGGAGAGGCTCTTTGCTGAATTTTAATACCATGTTCCTTGGCAAATGCGATATCCATGAAATTGCCACCTGCACCAGAGTCAATCATAACTGAACTGGAAATCCACTTTCCTGAACACAGGATCTTAATAGGGAGAGAACAGTGAGAGTTCTCTTCCTTCAGCTCCTTGGGGGATGAAGTCATAGAAAGTGAATGGAATACAGCGTTTAAAGGCAGGCTACATTCAGAGATGTCAGATTCATCATCACAGTTGTCATACTCCCCTATTGCTGCTAGCACCTTGTTAGGCCGTCTAGGATACTTAGGACAATTGATCAAGAAGTGGTCAGACTGGCCGCAGTAGAAACATAGACTTTCACGAAGGCGATGCTCCCGGCGCTCATTGATCTCGTGTCTCTGAACGGAATCAATTTGCATGGGCACCTCCTCCACTTCCCGAGATGTTTTACCTGCAGGCTCTTTGGAAGGAAGGGAAGAGTTAGAAATACAGTTATATGCAGCAAATTTCTCCTGCCTACGCTCAGTAAGGCGAATGTCTATGCGCACACAATGCTGTATAAATGTCTCTAGTTCTTGTGACTCTGAGTGAGCTAGTTCATCTTTTATAATACTAGACAGACCCCTTTTAAAAATAGGCAATTGTGCATAACTGTGTTATGAACTGGTGGCCTAGGAGCAGCATGAGACGTACTCTGGAGAAGGTGGTACCTGTACTGACCGCAGACCCTGAACTTAACACCGCAACTAGAAGTAGCCGTGGAATGTACCTGTCACTCCCTAGACATCTCGACACAGCCGGAGGACTAATTACCCCTAGAGATAGAAAGGGGAAAACTATCTTGCCTCAGAGAAAATCCCCCACAAAGGATAGACAGCCCCCCACAAATATTGACTGTGAGAAGAGAGGGAAATAACATACGCAGACTGAAATCAGGATTTAGCAAAGGAGGCCAATTCTAGCTAAATAGAAAGAATAGGACAGAGTACTATGCGGTCAGTATTAAAACACTAGAAAATATCCACCACAGAAAATACAAAACTCCACAACTAACTAAAGGCATGGAGGGTATATCTGCATCTCCAGAGATACCAGCTTGGTTAAACACATCCTTATACAGACCAAGCTGGACAAGACAAAACATGGAAGGTAACTAGAACGATCAGGCCCACAGCATGTGGACTGCAGAAAACAAGCCAGCACTTATCTTGGTTGAAATGATCAGCAAGCAAGAGAGACCAGGCAGGGAAGTGAATACTCCAGGAAACAATGGGCAACTGGCACTGACTAAAGGGTGAAGCAAGACTAAATAGCACAGTCAAAATTGCAAAAAGTGAACACACCTGATAAATGCTGCGATTCAGAGACAGCAGCGCTACCACTTACAACCACCGGAGGGAGCCCAAGAGCAGAATTCACAACAAACTGTCCCAATTGGTATCTACCGCCAATCTCCTGAATTCAGTGGCATACTCAATAACAGAACGTTTAGCCTGGCGTAAAGACAACAAAGCAGATTCAGCGGTTGCACGGCGATTAGGGTCATCAAACATTAATGCCATAGCGGCCAAGAAATCATCCAAGTCATTTAACCGTGGGTCACGAGACTCAATCATCGGATTCACCCAGGCGAGCGCTCGTGAGGTCAGTAGCATTATTACACACAATATACTTTGGATCTATCAGTAGGAAAACGGTCAGCATGCACATCAAAATATAGCATACATTGATTTACAAAGCCACGAAATTTGTCGCGATCACCATTAAATCTGAATGGGGGCAACTTAGGTGGGCTAGCTGGTGGCGGTTGCCCAGAGGGTAAAGTCACTTGTGCAGCTATTTGCGTGCTTATGTCCTGAAAAGCCCGTCCATACTGGGACTCTATGCCAGCAAGTTTGTTTTCCTGGGCTGCCATGCGATTGCTTAAGTCCTGCAAAGTTTGTCCAAACACTTGTTGATTGTGTTCAAAGCTTCCAAACTTCTTTTGCAGACCTTCCACATCTTTCTGCAGTGATCTAATTATGGAAAACACCTGCTCTAATCTGCTCTCTGCAGTCATTGTTCCAGCAGTCTCCTCTTTTTTTTTTATGGCTAGATTATCCTGTATTAATTATAGGGGATAATTCAGGAGACTCTTTACGTGGAACAAGACAACAGGACACAGTTTTATAAGTGGTAAAGTTTATATTATCACACGGTGATTCAAGCAGGTGCAGAGAGAAACTCAAGTCCACAACACTTGGTGCAAATAATAAACGCAGCTTAGCAGTCAATAGGAAACTTCAGAGGTAGATGCAAACAAACAGAAAGTCTATGAAGCACAGTTATACTTGAGGAAACTTGACACGAATAGATCCTTGACTTAGTACAGACACAGATAGATATGCTATTAGGCAGTTCAAATCATATCTTAGCTCAACCAGGGAGGCCTGGTTAATAGTCTCAGGTTTAGCAGAGCAGAAACAGCTTACATGTCCAGCAAATGCAGATGGAAGTAACACGAGCAGCAGATGAAGGAGGATTACTGAACACTGGTGTATGCAGCAGGAACTCAGAGCAGAGTGGCAGGATCTCCAACACAGGTTCACAGGAGCAGGTGCAGATGCAAGGCCAGGGAGTAATCAGGAGCTGGATGCAAAGCAGAATAATCTAGCATAGACTGAAGGCTGGGGTGGAGTTTTATAGCAGGAAGACAAGTGCACATGAGACCAAAGACGCCATGTTGGAAAAGGGCAGTAATGCACAAAAGGTAAAAAATGTTCAGAGTCCTGACAGATGGAGAACTACAGGGCAGAAGGGAAATTAGTGCTCTAGTGATAACCTCATGCTGATAAAACAGTGATTTTATGAAAATTGTAAGTGATATATTTTTGGAATCAGGGTCTCTGTCTCTACATTATGTTGCTCTCAGATTAGGTGGCAAATACCTGGTGACAGATTCCCTTTAAAGAATTCAAAGTTAGAAGATACTGAGTCATGTAATGATAAGAAATTATTAGCATGTGCCAGCCCTTTAGAAGGTTGGAGGCAGCCCTATGGCAACCAGAAACGGCAAACGGCTGTGGGGCACAGAGGAGTATATACATATATAAGAAAATGGTAGCTTTGTACCTAAATGAGGTGCACTATTTTTCCTTCAGTAAGTCTACAGGATCTCGAAATGTTGAGCCAGAAATGATAGAATTGCAACAAACATCATAAGGGATGTGGAGGTGAGAAAACACTGGTGAGAACAACATGGAATACCAGTTACAGTAGAAAAAAGCAAAGCACTGTGTGAAGAACCATTTTAATAGAATGGTATCAACCCCCTGAAAGCACCGCTTCAGTGTTTTTTTTTACTTTACCACAGGAGTGGTGCCACTAAGTTACCTGACCCGTGTAGTATACTTATCAGCTGTTGTCTTCATTTTTTATTAGCTCTGCTCCGATCGGTCTCCAACAGTTGGTGATCTGATGGATCGCTCCAGTGTTTGCTGAGAGATTCAGAAGTCACAACTCAAAGTAAATCTTTGAGAACCAGAATGAGTCCAGAACGAGGCTCTCATAGACTTACACTGAGAGCTTGTGACCGTTACTTCTGACTTCCTATCAGTCAGTAGTTGCAATCACAAGATGGCGGTGCAGGACCAGAGCAGCACTGGGAAGAGCAGAAGACAGCGGGTGGTGAGTATAATACTAGGGTCAGGGAACTTAGATTAGTAGCACCCCTCCAACACTGAAATAAAAAAATTAAAAAAAAACGCTGGAGTGGTGCTTTAAGTGGATGCTGGTAAGAATAAGCAACTTCACAATTTACCTTTTATTAAACATCCTCTCCATTCTCTCATTGTCTAGTGTTCCCGCCACTTAATCAGAATATCAGAGATGGACGGTTTCATAAGCACGGCGCACACGCTTGCTAGCGCTGCTCTAAAGCTGCCAAGATCGCTAGATCCAACCACATTCAGTGCGCCTGCCCTCCACTGCGACAGAGGCAATGCTGCCTCTGCTAGTAACATGGACAGTACACAGTCCATACCAGTGCCTCGCACTTGGGCAAGCAGGAAGCCAGGAGGCAGAGGACTGTGAAGATGCAAGGAGACAATAACCCATTACATCTCTAAGAAAGTAGAAACCTTTCTTAAACCCTTAATGACCAGAGGTATTTTTGGTTTTGCATTTTCATTTTTTGCTCCCCGTCTTCCCAGAGCCATAACTTTTTTTTTGTTGGTCAAAATGACCATGTGAGGACTTGTTTTTTGCTGGACAAGTTGTACTTTTGAACAACATCATTGGTTTTACCATGTTGTGTACTCAAAAACAGGGAAAAAACTCCAAGTGCGGTGTAATTGCAAAAAAAGTGCAATCCCACAGTTGTTTGTATTTTGTTTTGTTTTTTACTATGTTTACTAAATGCTAAAACTGACCTGCCATTATGATTCTCCAGGTCATTATGAGTTCATACACACCAAACATGTCTAGGTTCTTTTTATTTTAGTAGTGAAAAAAATTCCAAAGTTTGTTAAAAAAATAAAAATAAAAAATTGTGCCAACTTCCGATACCCGTAATGTATCCATTTTTCGTGATCTGGGGTCGGGTGAGGGCTTATTTTTTGCGCGCCGAGCTGACATTTTTAATAATACCATTTTGGTGCAGATACGATCCTTTGATCGCCCGTTATTGCATGCATTTTAATGCAATGTTGAGGCAACCAAAAATCGTAATTCTGGCATTTTGGCTTTTTTTCTCATTACGCCGTTTAGCGATCAGGTTAATCCTTATTTTATATTGATAGATTGGGCAATTCTGAATGCGGCAATACCAAATATGTGTATTTTTATTTATTTTTTATTGTTTTATTTTGAATGGGGCGAAAGTGGGGTGATTTGAACTTTTATATATTTTTTATTCTTTTAATATTTAAAAAAACCTTTTCTTTACTTTTGGCATGCTTCAGTAGTCTCCATGGGAGACTAGAAGCTGACATAATCCAATCGGCTCTGCTACATACAGGCGATGATCAGATTCCACCTGCGGCTGTTAGAGGCACATGTCAGCTGTTCAAAACAGCTGACATGTGCCGGAAAAGATGTGGGCTCAGCACCGGAGCCCACATCAATGGGAGGCAGTCTGACGTAGGCGTACTATTACACCAGATTTCGGAAAGGGGTTAAAGGGGTAGCTCATTACTTTCAATATAAACTATTCTTAGGACAAATCATCAGTATCAGAACTGTGGGGGTCCAAAAGATGGAACCCCCACTGATCAGCATCAGCTCTAGCAGCAGCCGGATGTAAATAGTGTACCAAATGGAACAGCACAGCTTTGTACACTGAAAGCTGAAAATTAAACTACTCTAGAACAAATGTAGCATCACATGCCTGATTAAAAAATAACTAACATTTTTTAATGTAGTTACATTTTCTCACAGAAAGTGGACAGTTTGCTTTGTGCTCATTTGCATAATGAGAATATTTTGGCTTCCGCCATAGTTACCAAGTGCAGCTCTTTCTTATATATACTCATACACTATATTGAGGCGGGAACAAGTGTAAAATGTAAACTTTCAGTCCTGCACAAAATTATTATTCAAAGATGGTTTCCTCATTTACTGGTTACTGGTAATTTCTGCCTCACAATTTTCTCCCTTCATTAAGTAATCAGCAAATTCTGAGCTGCCGTATTTTGACATATTTGCCCTGTGGTGAAAACAGAAGCACAACAGTTCGCCTACTGTAAATAAAGCTCAGATTATATTCCCCTGGGAGCCTGATGATGATGAGGTTCAGAAAAGTTTATGTACCAAGTTAATGTCGATAACTTTTTTTATAACCCCAATTCCAAAACAGTTGGGAAGTTGTGTAAAATGTATGGATGCAATAATTTGGAATTCCCTTAGACATTTTTTTTGCTTACAACCGAACATAACACAAATCAGAAGGTGAACATTAGACATTTTTCAATTTAATTTGAAAAAATTACCTTATTTGAAATTGATGGCAACAACAAATCGGAAAAAAAATAGGCCAAAAAAGTTGTGAAGTTGTCTGCTATTGAGTATCATCCCCTCTTCTTTTAATACAATTTTAAATCTCTGGGAAGTGATGAGACCAATTGTGGATGTTCTGTGTGACTATTGTTGTCCTATTCTTCTTTGACGAAGGATTCTAGATGCTCAACAGTCCTGGTTCTTTTTTGCTGGATTTTTCATTTTATAATGCACCAAATGTTTTCTACTAGTGAAAATTCTGGACTGCAGGTGGCCGGTTAATCACCCGTTCTCTTCTTCTGTGAAGCCATGCTGTTGTGATAGATGCAGTATGTGGTTTAGCATTGTCTTGCTGAAATATGCAAGGAGTTCCCTGAACTAAACGTTGTCTAGACGGAATCATATTTTATTCCAAAACCTTTATTTAAGTCCAGCATTGATAGTGCCACCTAAGATGTCTAAGTTGCCCATGTCATAGCCACTAATGTAGACCATACCATCACAGATGTAGCTTTTGAACTATGCTCTGATAACAAACTGGATGTTCCCTCTCATCAAGTCCACAGGACACCAAATCTTAGATTTCCATAGAGAATGTCAAATTTTGACTCATCTGACCACAGAAGTTTTCCATTTTGACCACAGTCGAAGGTGGGATAGTCAAAGTCTTTGCAATTTTACATTGAACATTGTTCTGAAATTGTTTCACAATTTTTGGACAAAGTTGTTCACAGATTAGTGAACCTCTGACCATCTTTGCTTCCGAGAGACTCTGCCTCTCTAACATGTCATCTTTATGCAGTCATGTAACTTAGTTGAAATTTGACCCTACAGTTATTTTTTCATTAGTACAACTTACTTTTTCAGCTGTTAGTTAAACCATTCCCAACTTATTTGACATGTGTTGCTACCATAAATTTCGCAAAGGTGTTTTTTTTTCCAAATGAAATGGAAAAATGCATTTTCAATTCTAATCTATGTTTTATATTCTGTGGTGAAAAAAATACGGCTATAAGGGATTCAAAGCCATGGCATTCTTATTTTCTTTACATCGTACAAAGTGTCGCCAACTTTTATAGAATTGCTGTATTTCTTATTGACTTGAAATGTTTATGCTTTCACCTACAATGGCGCAAAAGAAGCAGTTTAGCTTTGGTAAGAACAAAAGAATACAAAAATAACAACAGAGTTTTCCTTGCAGTTATAAACACATAAACACTATAAAAGTACATTTTAGAAGAAGCTTTCTAAGTGGAATTTACCTTTAAGAATTCATGGGTATTGATACTTTCTTTCATTAATATCTTATAAGACTCCAGAAATGAACTCTATACCTAAAAATGTACATTCACTAGAGACAAAAAAGAATTCGTGTGTATTCTAGGAATTAAGTAAAGGAAAAGCTTAGGAAAAAGGAAAGTAATAAGTGAAAGGTCAAAATGTGGAGTCTTTAGGGAAGCAACCTGCATCCAAGAGAAGAGATTTCCAAAGCAACACAGTTATCCTCTCCTGATAGATTTTCATCTTACGGTCCAATAACGTATTTCAGTCTATGACTTTAGACGTAATAGCTAAAAAAAAGCAAAAAGATTACAAAAAAAACCTTGACCTTAGCATAATAGGAGACAGTCCGTAAATTCTTTAGATCATCTTGAATCTCTATTTGCCTCATTTTTTCTTTTGCCAAAACATTTTTTGATATGATACGCGGTATTAAAATAATGAAACATGTGGTTTGTGATTTTAGGAAAGTAGGGTAAATGTTTATTTGTGGGGTGAAGAAAACACTCTATAGCTTGCTGGAACGGATGAATATTACTTTAAGACCTAACTGCTTGTTAATTGGCCCATTGTGGTTGTAAATGTGTGTGATCACACCATGTCATGCTATAGACAAGCATAAAGGGGACTTCTCGGGGGGGTTCTGCTTTATGGAATTAATAAATAATAGATTTTAGTTTTTGATGTCCAATTATTGTTCACTTCTTGTTAGGATGACATATAAATCAGTTTTAATGCTAACTGAAGAGGAACATGCTTACTACTGTACATGGCTGAGAAAAGGAAAATATTGTATCTCCGGAATGTAAATTGCATTTCCAATTAGTGATGTTATTTTTCCCAGAGATGAAATTGGGATGTTTCATGATGACAGTGAGAGAACATCATTAAACTTCCATATGTGGCAGAATAAGACTTTCATTCTAATATATGCAAGATAACTAGGATCTTTCAACTGAAATATCATGCTATGTGATAATAGGTTTGTTTATTTTCTCTTCTCAGCTTTGTTACTTACCTTACAATGTGCGATAATTCACTATATTAAGGCACCATTTCTTCTACCCCTACATTAAGTTATGCTAATTACTAAGCCCAATTTGCATATTTGTGATTTCACTTTTCGCATCATTCACAGTTGTCTATGCCAGTTAAAAGCTTCTCATTAAAATGAGCAAAGTGCTGCACTGGCAATTCTGCCGGTCGCCCGTGTACAGATGTAATCCTAGCAAAGCTCCTATAATGCAGTAGGAGTGTTACTTCTCCTTTATAGATTAATGCACAGTACCTGATGTGATAGAGGATGAAATAGAAAATATGAAAACAGAAAATGGCCATGCTTAGTCATATCGGGTACAGTGTTGCTTGAACGTTTGTGAACCCTTTGGAATTTTCCATAATTCTGCTTACGTTTGACCTACAGCTACAGCAGATTTTCACACAAAGTCCTAAAATTAGATAAAAAGAACTGGCTAACAAATACTAATTATAAAAAGCGGATTAGTCATAGTCTATTTATTGTTACATATAATAAACAGCCAGAAACAAAACAATGTATGATCTGGTTTATCCAAGGAAATAGCTAAATACTGCACTACAGACATAGGGAAGACATGGACCATCTGCTTAAGATCACGAATATCCCAGGTTATAACAAATCGCTACATAGACCCAGGTTGTCATTTTGTGGGGCACTGCCTGACTGCAGAAGTTGGCACCCTAAAAATAAATGCAGAATGGCATCTACGCTCATCGTCGTCTGGCCCTATAGCACCCTAAAAGACCCTAGGGTATAATACGCTACAAATGAACAAGAAACCTATAAACTAAGGATTACTAAAGACAGAAACAACAGATACCAGGACCTAAGGTAGCCTATCCAATACTCACACAGCCTGTATGAATGGCTAGCAATATCTAAATGTGTATATCTGGTATGTTTACGCCATGTACCACAAAGCATCTAACTCCTTTGTGAATTTGTAAGTATAAATTCATCAATATACATCTGTCATACTTAGCAGTCCACATACTGAGCCTCACTACAGAAGGCCTTGTCTTCCCTACGTCTGTATTGCAGCTTTTACCTATTTCCTTGAATAAAACAGGTTATAAAGTAAAAGTATGTGAATCTCTAACGTTAGCAAATAATTTGAAGGTGAAATTAGAGCCTGGTCCTTTCAATCAATGGGATGACAATCAGGTGTGAGTGGGTGACCTGTTTTATTTAAATAACAGGAATCCATCAAATTCTGCTCTTCACAACACGTTTGTGGAAGTGTATTATAACATTTTTATATTATTTTGACAAAACCATACGACGGTTAGTTTTTTGCAGGAAGAGTTATACTGATCAGTGCCAAGATTTTGGGCAACATATAACTTAGTGACCAACTTTTAACAACTCATTATTTGAAGAAATAGATAAACATTTCTGCCAGGTTTTTTTACATTTTAAATTTCACACCATTCAATGTGCTGCACAAATGATTTTGTATCTTTATTCTGTAGGTTAATACAATTATGGCTATATGAAATGTTAACGTTTTATTATTTTTTCTCAATAAATACACTATTTGAAAATAAGCCTTCACACCACTCCCTGAATTGAAAAATAAAAAGATATGTGGCTTTTTATCATCCTAAAGTAGTGCATGTAATTATACTGACACATAGAATAAAGGTGTTATGAACGTAACACACTCATTCACAGGTAACAGAAAAGGGAAGCCCTGTTACAGGAAGATGCTGCACCCACACCCAACTGGTCCCTGTACAGACTAGAAAGATGCTAGCCGCACAACTCAAAAACACCATATCAGACCTGGCTCCCTAAAAGGCCGTCAAGGGGTTTCTCTTACCTCCTGAAGAACCAGAGGGGAGGCCGCAACTCTCTGCCAACTAGAGGAGAGAAAATACGTGCAGTAAAATATGAAAAACCAGGGTGAAAAAAATAAAACACGTTCATACAAGGTAGAAAGGGAAAGCTAAGGAGAGCCAATAATAAATGGAACACAAATAATCTCCCATAAACCAAAAGTGGTTAAGGGAAGAGGAACTGGGTAGGAAAATAAACAGACCCACTGAAGGAAATCAAATGGTATTTACCAAGCAAGGTAAATCCCTTAGCAGAAGAGCTGAAACTACTAAACCCAAGTCCACCTAAAGGTATAGCCAGAGAGGAAGTGCAGTGAAGGGTGAACATATAAAACACAACCCAGAATGTGATAGGGCAGACCGAAATAGGAAAATAGAAAACACATGGAGAGGAGCAAACCAATAAGGGGCAACAAAGACAATTCGAACCATCAGCATTTGGGCAGGGAGGAAATGGCAGTAGCTCCCAGACAGAGGAACTGACCATGAAGCAACAGGTCGGGAGATGGAATCCCCAAACTGAGCCATGACAAAAGGTAACATGTTACTTGCATTGCGTGGTGGATGGAAAAGAAAAATTTATAAAAATTATTTGATAAATTTATACGTATCCTAAAATGGTGCAAAGAAAAATGCAACTTGTCCCACAAACAACAAGCCCTTATAAGACCATACCACCGCCAGAGCCACCGCCGCCAGAGCCGCCGCCTCACCCCTACCTTCTGTCTCTTCCCCACTATCCCATAGAATGTAAGTCCACAAGGACAGGGTCCTCTCCCCTCTGTACCAGTCTGTCACTGTAAACCTGTTTACTGTAAACAATATCTATAACCCTGTAAGTAACACCTTTCTCATGTACAGCACCATGGAATTAATGGTGCTACATAAATAAATAAATAATAATAATAAGACTAGAGAGTCTGTAAAATAAAGATATCGTGGTCACCAAGGAATGACGTATTGATGACCTATTCATAGGAGATTGATATCTACTACAGCAATGTGGGGATATAAGCAATGTATAGAGTATTTAAATTACCCACTACAGAACTGTCACATGTTGTGCTATACCTTATTAATATCAGGTAAAGCTATGTTTCTATCATGTTCTTGTAGAAATGTTTTTGTTGCATTCAGTGATCCCTTTCTCCTTGCCAGCTGTCTGCACCTGTTTCCTGCATTTTTTCTCACTATACATTATTGTGCCTAGATCATTTTTCAGTATGAAAAAGTATATTTAGTATACTAGAGTAATACAAAATCAAATTATCACAATTACACTGTTATGATCCTTAGTGGTTGAGGATCACAAATTACTCCAGCTAAGTAACAAACATAGGACAAGCTCTAGGGAGGTGGCAAACTGGACTGACCGCAAATCTGAACCTATCCAAACACACTAGAAGTAGCCGGTGAACGTGCCTAAAAATCCTAGACGTCCCGAGCCAGCCTGAGGAACTAACTACCCCTAGAGAGAAAGAAAGACCTCTCTTGCCTCCAGAGAAATAATCCCCAAAGATATAGAAGCCCCCAACAAATAATAAAGGTGAGGTAAGAGGAAGGCACATACACAGGGGTGAAAGCAGATTCAGCAAATGAGGCCCACTAATACTAGATAGCAGAAAATAGAAAAGGGAATCTATGCGGTCAGTAAAAAACCCTTACAAAATATCCACTCTGAGATTTCAAGAACCCCCGCACCAACTAACGGTGTGGGGGGAGAAACTCAGTCCCCTAGAGCAACCAGCAAGCGAGGAAATCACATTTTAGCAAGCTGGATAAGAAACATGATGAATGCTGATAATCAAAAAATGAACAAACAAAAACTTAGCTTGTCTTGGAGAGACTGGGAGCAAGGTAGTCACAAGGAATCTGAAGAGCACTGAATACATTGATAGCAGGCAAGGAACTGAGTATCCAGGTGAGCTAAATAGGAAACCAACCAAGGATAACGAACCAGCTGATGCAGCCAACCTGCAGAAAGACAACACTACACAGTACCGCTTGTGACCACTAGAGGGAGCCCAAAAATAGAGTTCACAACAGACACATCCTGACCAAATAGACTGAGTTCATTGTTGTGAACTCTGTTCTGGAACTCCCTCCTGTGGTCAGGAATGGTATTTCTGTGAGTTCTGTCCATGGGTTCCCTCTGGTGGCTGAAAGTGGAGCTGCTGGTCTGGAGGTGGCTTCCTCAGCTGCATCGTTTAAGACTGGGCTGGTTCCTCTATTTAACTCTGCTCAGATCGTTACCTGATGCCAGTTGTCAATGTATCTGTACTGGTTCAGATCTCACTTGGATCTCCTGATGACCTGTCTACTTCAGCAGAAGCTAAGTCCCTGTTAAGCTCATTTGTTGTTCATTTGTGTGCTGAATATATTTCTGAGTACCTGCTAAGTTTTGTCCAGCTGGCTATCATGATATTGTCTCGCTAGCTGGAAGCTCTGGGTTGCAGAGTGGCACCTACCGCGCCGTGAGTCGGCGCGGGGGGTTTCTTGCTCACTCTGCGTGGCTTTTTGTAGTTTTTTGTGCTGACCGCAAAGATCCCTTTATCTATCTTCTGTCTATTTAGTAAGTCGGGCCTCCTTTGCTGAAACCTGTCTCATTCCTATGTTTGTGCCTTCCTCTTAACTCACAGTCAATATATGTGGGGGGCTGCTCTTTTCCTTTGGGGAATTTCTCTGAGGCAAGGTGAGACTATATTTCTCTTTAGGGGAAGTTACCTCTCAGGCTGTGAAGAGTCGTCTAGGCAGAGTCAGGTACGATCCACGGCTAATTCTAGTGTGTGTGATAATAGATTAGGGCTGCGGTCAGCAGAGCTCCCACTTCCCAGAGCTCGCTCTATTTTGCAGTTTTGACTATCAGGTCATTCCCGGTGCTCCTAACCACCAGGTCACGCCATAACAGTTCATATCATGGCAATGCTTCATTAAAAGGGTTTTCCAAGAAGCAATTAAAATAGATGCAGTCTGAAGAAACACAGCTTCCGAGATCTTTGTCTCAAGTGAAAGAGGAACTATATTGTAAGTACACATTGTGGTGAGCTGCCGGAGAAGGGCAGTTACAGGAAAAGAAATAAATCTTCTCAGCTGACAGAGCATAAAGGACTGTGTTATGACCTGGTGGTTAAGAGGCCACACTGATATGACCTGGTGGCTAAAACGCAACATGGGACGAGCTCTGAGGAGGTGGTATCTCTACTGACCGCAGTCCCTAATCCTAACAACAACACTAGTAATAGCCGTGGGATGTTCCTGACTCTCCCTAGACACCTCTTCACAGCCTAAGAATTAACTACCCCTAAAGAAGGAAATAGAAAGCTATCTTGCCTCAGAGAAAACCCCAAAAGGAAAGATAGCCCCCCCACAAATATTGACTGTGAGTGGAGAGGGAAATGACATACACAGAAATGAAATCAGTTTTCAGCAAAGGAGGCCAATACTAAACTTGATAGATAGAGAGAAAAGGATACTGTGCGGTCAGTATTAAAAACTACAAAAATCCACGCAGAGTTTACAAAAATGGACTCCACACCGACTCACGGTGTGGAGGGGCAAATCTGCTTCCCAGAGCTACCAGCTAGCCTGAATATGACATAGTGACAAGCTGGACAAAAAGAGACATATTTGCAAAGCAATAGTGTCCAAAGAAAATGGACAAACAAGAACTAGCAGAAACTTATCTTTTGCTGACAAGGACAGGCCATATGAGAAATCCAAGGAGAGAACCAAATCCAACCTAAGACATTGACAGCTGGCATGAACTAAAGCCCAGAGCAGGTTTAAATAACAAACCCAGGCAAGGCGATCAGTGATGGCAGCTGCCACAGCTACCTAACGGAGCAGCAGTTCCACTCGAAACCACCAGAGGGAGCCCAAGGGCAGAACTCACAAAAATACCATTAGCAACCACAGGAGGGAGCCCCAGAACGGAATTCACAACAGGACTGAGGCTGGAGAAAAAAATCTTTTGTGATTTTTCTTGAATATTTTTAGCTGAGGAGAAAATGTATTTCTTCTACAGTCACAGACTTCTCTGGCAGCTCACTTGTATGTGTGCCTACAATACCTCTGTTCTGTCATCTGAGACACAAGTCTTCGTAGTTGTGTTTCTTTAGATTGACACATGAATTGGATTTACTGCCACTTGAAATACGTAATGGGTGCAATTATTTTACATTACTTGGAGATCCCCTTTAAGTATTACGTCTGGGGGATTCCGTTAGAGTCGAAAAAAATGTATTCAGATATATCTCACCCATTGAGGTTCCATATACTTTAATGACGCAACAGGGAACAAAAAAATTAAATTTGTTTGACCTTTCCAGTTGTGTAGTCCGCCACACTATTGTATCTAGCAAAAAAAGACAACACTGCTGCAAAGGAGGTCAGACAGGGCCCAAAACAAGGATTTAAAGGGAATCTGTAAACAGATTTTTGCTACCTCATCTGAGAGCAGCATAATGTAGGCAAAGATACTTTAAATTCAATGATATATCACTGAGTTTACTGATTGCAGTGGTTCTGACACAATCAGAGTTTTTATATTTACCATGAAGCAAAGCTGAAAAAGCTAACCCCGCCCATAGAAGGCACTGTATATACAATGGCTATAGACAGAGAGTTGCTTATCACAGAAGGGGTCGAGTCAGACTACCAGCTATGTGCTGCCATGTCCCAGCAATGATAAGCTCCTGGTGCTAGAACAATCATTGCAAGTAAACTAAACCACGAAGCTTGATGGGAGTGGCATCGCCGAAATCTGTGTTTTAACCCCTACAGCATGCTGTCTTCAGATTACATAGCAAAAACCTGCTGAGATTCCCTGTAATCTTATTGGAACTTTTCTTTAAGTTATAAGATAAAGATTCAACATATCCCACAGAGCAAATTGAAATCCTCATGCATCCTAGGCTTCTGTTGGACTCTATCAGATTAGCTAACATTTGTTGCATCAGTGAATTTTTGGCACCCAAGGCCCTGTCACTAGTTCACTGATTGTTCTTCCTTCCTTGGACCATGTTTGGTGTTTGGTACTAACATCTGCATTACAGGAACTACCTACAAAATCTGATATTTGAAGATTTTTTGATCCAGTCAACACAATTTGGCCATTGTTAACTTCACTTAGATCCTAGTCCCGCTTGACCATTTATCAGCTTGCAATATATCAATTTCAAGACATTTAGCATTGGGCTTATGGATTTGATATTAAAAATATTGCTGTTCTCTTTTTCTCCAGAAAAATCACCATGCTTGTCCACAGCTTGTGTCATACTGCAGCTCACTACTATTTGTTTCAATGTAGAGGCATTGCATGACACAATACAGCACATGTACAGGGGCAGTGCTGTCTGGAAGAAAGCAGCTGTGGCACCCCAGGAGTCCTGTTGCCACAGTGGCATTGTCTCCCTTACAGGGGGTGATGTCATGCCTGGAAGCAAGAAGGGGTCTCCTTGCCAGGTAACACTAGCATACAACACATTTCCTTACTCCAGACCATAAGGGGGAGCTCTAACACCCGGTTTCAGGGGAGCTTCCCTATAAGTTCTGGCCTGGAGGTGGAGTTAGTTAGTTTGAGTCTGAGTCTGAGAGAGGAAAGGAGGAAAGTCAAGGGGAACCTGGGGAGTGGAGCTGTAACCAATCTCACCCCAGAGCTGAGCAGTGACAAAGAGGATGCCAGAGTCCTTGGCTGTGTGGCTGCTGTATGCCCCGACAGCCAAATCTGGAGGGCAGGGGACTGCAAGCTCCCTGGCCACACAGAACACCCAGAGGCACCACAGCAGATTAAGAGCCCGGGGCTGCCAGTGAAAAGGCAGTGCTCGTGATAGGCTCGCACTGTCTGCCATACAGGTTAGAAGCAACATGCAGGAGAGGAACTTGAGCAGATCTTAGAGCCGCAATGACCTAAGAAAAAAGCGCAGTAGGAAGGCCTCCAACCCCGCCTGGCAAGGAGGATCCTAAGATGCTTCCAGTCTGCCCGGACCCCATAATCTCCTGTTACCCGTGCCCTGGACTGCACCTTCAACTACCAAGTAAAGGTAAAGAAAACTACAATCTTTGTGTCCTCCAGTCATTTCCTGCACCCTGTCCTGCATCCCAATGTCCATGATACCTTACAAAACTATAACAGTAGCCCTAGGGACCCGCTCCAGCTGTGGGGAGCAGAACCTTCCCAGCTGCATCACCATCGGCCCCAGCAGGCTCCTTAAGCAACGTTGGCCACTCATTGCCGAACACCACTGGTGGCGTCACGTTAAATCCTCTACAAACTGTCCCTCATCATTTTTTTGGCGCACCCAGGGCCACGGACCGGGTCACCGCTGCCGTGACAACTCTCTGAAGAACTGCCCAACCCAGTTCCGAGTACCCCACGGCCCTAGTGGGCGTCGAACAGCCATGTTTTCTTTACCTGGACAACACCTTTAATGTTATTATTAAATGGATATCTGTCAGCATTTTTTGCTATGTAATCTGACTGTTGGATAACGTAGAGATAGAGACTCTGATAAATCACTTAGAATTATAGAATATTAGTGTTGGAGGGGGCCTCAACGGTCATCGTGTCCAACCCCCTGCTCAATGCAGGATTCACTAAACCATCTCTCACAGATGCCTGTCTAGCCTTTTCTTGATGACTTCCATTGGACAACTCACCACCTCTCATTTCAGCCTGTTCCACTCTTTGATCACCCTCACTGTCAAAAAGGTTTTTCTAATATCTAATCTGTATCTTCTCCCTTTCAGTTTCATTCCATTGCTTCTCGTGTTTCCATGTGCAAATGAGAATAAGGATGATTCCCCTACACTGTAACAACCCTTCAGATGTTTGTAGATGTTAAATATTAATTATTAATTGAATTATTATTATACTCAATTCTGTACTGAGCCTCATGAAAGGTTTCGCTGACATTACAAAAAGCTATTTCTGTATATTTAGCTCAGAGTAAACGTTAACACCATATAGAGAGAACACGTGCTCTATGGCACATATATAATCACTTGGGGGCTGTCACTTTGGGCCCTCCTCCTGCCTTCTCCTTCACTCTCGATGGACTTCAAACTTCACACAGACAGAATGAACAGCTGGTATGTGAGTTAACAAGAATGACTACTACCATACTCCATGACAGGGACAGACGCCATTTACCATTAAGAATCTCAGGAAAGATCGGGAACAAATAGACAATCTATTTGCAACTATTTCACCTATTTTATGTTTTTCTGAAATTATGTTTTTTGATGGACAATCCAATAAACCACTACATTTTTTTATGAGGCATCTGGTAAAGAGTCCTGATTAAATAAATATATGAAATAAGCATATTTAACAGTAGACAGCTATTAAGTCTCCTCTTATTATTCTTCTTTGCAAGCTAAACATTCCCAGATCCTTTAACCGTTCCCTGTAGGACATACTTTGCAGTTCGCTCACCATCCTGGTAGCTCTTCTCTGAACTTGCTCGTTTTTCAATGTGTTTTTAAAATGTGGTGCCCAGAACTGGACACAGTATTCCAGATGAGGCCTGACCAAGGAGGAGTAGAGGGGGATAATTACTTCACGTGATCTATGCTTCTCTTAATATATCCTAGAACTGTGTTTTCATTTCTTTGTGCTGCATCACACTGTTGACTCATGTGTTGCCTGTGATCTATTAATCTATTAGTATATCCACATCTTTTTCACACATGCTGTTGCTTAATTCTATTCCTCCCATTTCGTCCCACTTAGTTTACTTGGTGCCTTAATTATGATACAATCAGAGTTTTCTCTGCTGCAGATCTAGCACAGCTCAGTTGTTGATCTGTGTATAACCCCGAACACACCATAAGTTTTTGTGCACATTGTATGGTGAAAGAAAACTGATAATGAGTGCTGGGGTGAGGCTGGACTACAATGCACGAGGTCAGTTGTCCTGCAGCGATAATCTCCTGTTGATAAAACACTGATTACTCAGTAAGAAATACAAAACCTTTTAAGTGACACATACCTGTAATAAGGGTCCCTGCTCCTACATTATGGTGTGCTCAGATGACATAGAAAAAAACTGGTGACTTATTATTAACTCCTTAGTGACGGAAGCAAATTTTTGAAATCTGACCAGTGTCACTTTATGTAGCAATAACTCTGGAACGCTTCAACAAATCCCAGTGATTTTGAGACTGTTTTTTTCGGGACACATTATACTTTATGATAATGGTAAATTTAGGTCAATATGTTTTGTGTTTATTTATAAAAAATATCAGAAATTTGAGAAAAATGTTAAAAAAAAAGCAATTTTCAAACTTTGAATGATTATCCCTTTAATACAGATAGTCAAACCACAGCAAAATATTAATAAATAACATTTCCCTCATGTCTTCTTTACATCAGCACCATTTCTAAAATGTTATTCTATTTTGTTAGCATTATAGGAGGTTTAAAAATGAAGCAGTAATTATTATTTTTTTCAAGGAAATTTACAATATTTTATTTTTTAGGACTTATCCATATTTGAAGTGACTTTAGGGGTCCCACAAGTTATACAATTTTAAAAACAGCACCCCCGACATTGAAAACGGCTGTCAGGTAGTTTATTAACCCTTCAGGTGATTTTCCGGATTTAATACAAAGTGGCATGAAAGAAATGAAAATGTATTTTTACCACCTAAATGCCTCTAACTTCTGAACAGATTACTACAGCCGTCAGACTCTAAGGCCGCTATTTGTTCGTGAATTGCCATCGCAAACATCAGGACCACACAATCATGATCTGAGGGCACCATTTTGGATAAAGAGGAAGCCCCCACACTCTGTTAACCATTTATATGATGTAGTCACTATTGACAGCAGCATCTAAGGGGTTAAACAGATTTGGATGGTGCAAACACTGATCATGGCTGATGCAGCAAGTTGTCAGCTATAGTGCACAACCGACAGCTGCTGGATTGTCACCTGTATGGGGAGGCTATTCTCTTATATCTCAGGTCAGTTAAAAGACGTATTGGCTGTCAGTAAGGGATTAATCATGTCTACAGAAATTTTCCAATGCTATCAAAAGAAACCACATCATGAGTTGCTTTTTCTTCATCTACCTCAGTAATTCTACTGATTCAAAATCGATTCTAGATTTTATTTTTGCCATTTGAATAATTTTACCTTATATAGCAATACATCTCTCTTTGATCTGTGCTAACATTAGTATATTTTTAAATGGTATTTTTAATGTTTTATTGCTTGGTTCTAGTTTTAGACATTTTAAAAAAAATTTTTTGTTGCTCATTGCTTCTTTTATTCACAGAGATATTCCACCTGGTAAGTCTCTCTCAATACCTTTCATGTTTCAGTATCCAATTTTGCCACTTGCACTGCATTTGAAGGGCAATGTCTCAGTGTGAACTGGAAATGGTCCCTAATTATGTTGTGGGTGGACGTGTGAATGTCTGGGGATGTGGCGACTGTTGAATTAATGAGTTGCTGTTTTCTGAAACTAAGTTGGGGTGCTGCCTGCACGACTGCCCATGATGTACGGTCGCCTGTTTATTTTTGTTTTAACTTTATAACAGTGGCAGGGGACTCTAATGAGATCCGACAAAACCACAAAGCTAAATTATTGTAGGCTTTTTGTACCGTAAAAGACAAATGTGTGCAGAATTGTACTAAACCTGTTTATAGGAGCTGCAATTTGCCCATTCAATTCTTATTACTCTGCCGTAGTCAGCCAAGAGACGTAGGAGGTGCTTTTGTAAGTAAAATTGTCACAACTCACATACTGTTTTATTCATACACAGCCAGTCATGTCTTAGCGCCTCAGATAGATGCATTGTCATGGACTTGTCGTGGCTGAATATACAAGTATATCCTCAGTAATTCTGGTCTTACAGGGTTAGATACAGGTCCATCCAACACAAAGCTTTCATATCAATATGCCAAGCATATGCAATTATGATCACGCTGCCTATGTAGTGATGTAAACGGGCTCTGGTCGATTTTTTTTTTTTTTTCTTAAAGGAGTTGTCCAACTTTGAGGACACTTTTTTCTTACTTAATTGCAATAGGAGCTAAATATCATTTTTGCTATTGTGTTTCATTAAACATGGAACCGTTTGCCTCCTAAAGCCTCCACCAGCGACCATTTTATGGACTAGATGGCTGTGCAGTCTGTGAGAAAATCTGCACTAACAAGTACAGGAGAAGAATCAGTAACACGTATATAATAGTGTCACAAAACCATGTTCCCAACACATATGTTAAAGTAAAGTAAAATAGCAAACCTCTTCAAAATGCACTGATCATTTTAGGTGACTGTTTGTTAGGCGCCGGGATTCTCCCTCTGCACAGGATGGATCCCAAGCGTTATCTTCTCCTGCGGTCTCCTATTCGGTCTCGACCACAGTAGATGCTGCTCAGCAAAGACGTCGGTCTCAGCGTCTTGCTCAGACTCAGGCTGTGCGCATTCTTACTGCTGCCTCTCCAGGTTCAGCTATGGTAACTGACAATAGACAGCAGCGAGCAGTCATTCCTGAGACTAACTCCAGGATTCGCTCTACTGAGCATGCTCGTGAGGTGGCAATCTCATTGGTGGTCGGTCGTCAGCTGCTTAGGTCCTGTGCCGGCTCCGGATTGGCCTGCAAACAAGGTCCTGTCTGACTGGCACAGTCTATAAAAGGATCTTTGGCGTGCCCATCGGTGCGCTAAGATCATGTGTATTTGCTCTGTGTGTGTAGGTGGGACAGTTACCACCCTGTATGCATGTGCGCTGCTATTAGCACCACAGGTGCATTTCTGTTATGATCCTTAGTGGCTGAGGATCACAGAATTGACGAGCTAAGTAACTGAACATAGAACGAGCTCTAGGGAGGTGGTAACTGGACTGACCGCAATCCTGATCCTAACCAAACACACTAAAGGTAGCCGGTGAACGTGCCTGAATTCCTAGACGTCACGACGCAGCCTGAGAAACTAGCTACCCCTAGAGATAGAAAATAAGACCTCACTTGCCTCAGAGAAATAACCCCAAAGATGTAGAAAGCCCCCAACAAATAATAACGGTGAGGTAAGGGGAAAATACAAACGTAGAAATGAAAACAGATTCAGCAAATGAGGCCCGCTAGTACTAGATAGCAGAAGACAGATAGGAAACTGTGCGGTCAGTAGAAAACCCTATACAAAATATCCACACTGAGAATTCAAGAACCCCCACACCAACTAACGGTGTGAGGGGAGAAACTCAGCCCTCTAGAGCTACCAGCAAGCAAGGAAATCACATATTAGCAAGCTGGACAAGGACAGATAATAAACCAAGAAACATAATGAACACTGATGATCAAAAAATGAACAAACAGAAAATTAGCTTCTCTTGGAGAGACTGATAACGAAGGTAGTCAGGAGAGATCAAAATAGCACTGAATACATCGACAGCAGGCAACAACTGAAAGTCCAGGTGAGCTAAATAGGAAACCAACTAGCAGATAACGAGACAGCTGATCCCAGCCACAAACCTGCAGAATGACAAAAAGAGCCACCAGAGGGAGCCCAAAGATAGCACTCACACAGTACCACTTGTGACCACAAGAGGGAGCCCAAAAACAGAGTTCACAACACATTTCTAGACAGGCAGTGTAGGGTGGGAACTCC
This sequence comes from Ranitomeya variabilis, assembly GCF_051348905.1. Classification (NCBI taxonomy): domain Eukaryota; kingdom Metazoa; phylum Chordata; class Amphibia; order Anura; family Dendrobatidae; genus Ranitomeya; species Ranitomeya variabilis. Next base: position 176,689,679 of record NC_135236.1, on the reverse strand, counting down.
CGCTTGAACCTAGCATCTGCACCACGCGTCCTCAGGCGCAGTGCTCAAGAGCCACTGAGTGTTAGAGCAGGTTCAATCACCAGCATAGTGGGGGGAGAGTTATAGGGACCCCAACTAGTGTCAATTCCTCTATACTCTTGTGACGTCTAACAGGGCATAGCTTTGAGTGCGCTCAGCTTTTCTACTGCTCTGTGCAGCAACAGAGCCAGGAACGTTGTACTCAGTTCACACCGAGTGACGTTTAACTCGGTGTGTTTACGGTGCCTACTCGCTGCTACGCTCCGCCATTGTTCTCTAGCTGCGGTTTCTCCATCACCACACGGTGGACCCCGGGTTGCGATCGCACCTTCTCGTAATTTACATTTAGTGCAATCTGCAAACCCGAACATTGTTCATAAGGCTCTCGTGTGTGTTTGTATTAGAAGTAACACTATTTCTGGCTATTATATGACTTGTCATGCATTTTTTTACCCTTTGCAGGCTTTATCTATAATTTTCAGTAGTCGTCAAGGTAATATATGGAAATTAGCTTTGATTAAGCTTGCAATGTACACATCAGACAACCTGATGCTCTGGAAACAGTGTTTTATTATGATATAAAGAAGCATAATCTACAGATGCGCTAAATATGTACTGTGTTTTATTGGAGGTAACCTGGTGGTCACCAGAAGGATTAGCGCATGCTTATTATTGAATGTGTGGCGGATCATCTGTGTCATAGTATGGTGAGATCAATAAAATTGCCATTTGTATTCTGGTGGTGACTAGTTCTTATGCTTATGATGTCTCCCATATACAGTGCACACAGACATGAGGAATTCTTGCTTTCCTGTCTTTATGTAGCACATGTTCAGGAGTAGTGCATAGTGGAGGATGTTATACCACAGTATTGAGGAGTGTTGCTGTGAATCCAACCCTTGGGAGAGATAAAACTGTTACTAAAAAGCAGCACTATAGTCTGTGTGTATTTCTCTGCCTCTCCTCTCCACTCTGTTCTTGCTAATATTGACGTCAAGATGGATTTTAGCTGCTTTTCAGAGTCAACAATTAGTTTAGCAGGCAGGGGTGAGAAGAAGAAGCGAATTGAGTAGATTTGACTGATAAATAGACATGAGCAATTGAGGCACACCTCATATTTGCTTGTTTGTATGTATTTTACGGGAAATTCGATTTGCAGAGATATTATTTATCTTAACTTTAAAGTTTGTTATTATGCTCTGGGGAGGCGCCAGATCGCAGCGTATAATAAATGTAAAATCTTATACTTACCTCACTGCTTACCTCTATGGCCACTCCAGCTGTTCCCTACCTGCAGTCCAGTCCTTCCTGTGTCATGGTGCACTCAGGCCCAGGGTTCATACTAGGTTGGGTCTTCTGGCTACAAGTAGTCCCTGAAGCATGCACAGTGAACTCCTGGACCTGCTTGTAGCTGGAAGGATCAGAAGGGACAGCCAGAGAGGTGAGTATGTTTTTATTGTATTTTTTTTAACCTTTAATAATCCATCTTCTGTTCGGTTACAGTGGGTACGGAAAGTATGCATACCCCCTTAAATTTTGTACTCTTTGTTTCATTGCAGCCATTTGGTAAATTCAAAAAAGTTCATTTTTTTCTCATTAATGTACACTTTTGCTCCCCATCTTGATTGAAAAAAACAGAAATGTAGTAATTTTTGCAAATTTATTAAAAAATAAAAACTGAAATATCACATGGTCATAAGTATTCAGACCCTTTGCTCAGTATTGAGTAGAAGCACCTTTTGAGCTAGTACAGCCATGAATATTCTTGGGAATGATGCAACAGGTGTTTCACACCTGGATTTGGGGATCCTCTGCCATTCTTCCTTGCAGATCCTCTCCAGTTCAGTTCCGTCACGTTGGATGGTGAACGTTGGTGGACAGCCATTTTCAGGTCTCTCCAGAAATGCTCAATTGGGTGTAGGTCAGTGCTCTGGCTGGGCCAGTCAAGAATGGTCATCGAGTTGTTCTGAAGCCACTTCCTTGTTATTTTAGCTGTGTGCTTAGGGCCATTGTCTTGTTGGAAGGTGAACCTTCAGCCAAGTCTGAGGTCCAGAGCACTCTGGAAGAGGTTTTCATCCAGGGTCTCTCTGTACTTGGCCACATTCATGTTTCCTTCAAAGACAACCAGTCATCCTGTCCCTCCAGCTGAAAAACACCCCATAGCATGATGCTGCCACTGTTAACTGTTTCACTGTTATAATTGTATTGGGTAGATGATGAGCAGTGCCTGGTTTTCTCCACACATACCGCTAAGAATTATCACTAAAAAGGTCTATATTCATCTAATCAGACCAGAGAATCTTATTTCTCATAGTCTGGGAGTCCTTCATGTGTTTTTAGCAAACTCTATGCAGGCTTTCATATGTCTTGCACTGAGGAGAGACTTCCGTCAGCCCACTCTGCCATAAAGACCCGAATGGTGGAGGGCTGCAGTGATAGTTGACTTTGTGGAACTCTCTCCCATCTTCCTACTGCATCTCTGGAGCTCAGCCACAGTGAACTTGGGGTTCTTCTTTACCTCTCTCACCAAGGCTCTTCTCCCATGATTGGTCAGTTTGGCTGGACGGCCAGGACAAGGAAGACTTCCGGTGGTCCCAAACTTCTTCCATTTAAGGATTATGGAGGCCACTGTGCTCTTAGGAAACTTGAGTACTGCAGAAATTCTGTTGTAACCCTGGCCAGATTTGTGCCTTGCCACAATTCTGTCTCTGAGCTCCTTGGCCAGTTCTTTTGACCTCCTGATTCTCATTTGGTCTGTCATGCACTGTGAGCTGTGAGGTCTTATATAGATAGGTGTGTGCCTTTCCAAATCAAGTCCTGTCAGTTTAATTAAACACAGCTGAACTCCAATGAAGGAGTAGAACCATCTCAAGGAGGATCACAAGGAAATGGACAGCATGTGACTTAAATATGAGTGTCTGAGCAAAGGGTCTGACTACTTATGACCATGTGATATTTCAGTTTTTCTTTTTTATTAAATTTGCAAAAATTTCTACATTTCTGTTTTTTTCAGTCAAGATGGGGTGCAGCGTGGACTGGGCACAAGAATCCTTGTGATATCTACAAGGCTCTAATACAAATACTATTCTATGCTAACACAAACTGTTAAAAGCAATTTAATAGCAGCCAGTAATGTAGTTTATAAATGTGCAAATACAATTTATTTACATTTAGTTTGCCAAAAAAGGCTCTTTGAAAATATGTTCATTAACATCAACAATGCTGCTCACATTCTATTAGGAACTCAAGGTGAAAAGAAATTAGTGGGAAATAATGTGTATTTGAAGTAGAAAAAACAGAACAATAGCATCCAAAGGAGATGGTTATACAAAAGCTTGTTATAACTTAAATATGGTTTATGTACGCTATGTCTAAACATTTGGTATTCATAGTCAATTTATTAATATGACAAATGTATGCTCACGGATATAATAAGCTGTGCCTAGCCTCTTGGGAAAAATGAGCAGTGAAATGCAACATTTAAGCATTGCAGAAGCTCATTCAGCCCCGGGAGACCATTAATATTGTTTATTTGTAAAGCACCAGGCTGTAGAAAAATATGGAAACTCGATGGCCCAAACTCAAACATAAAGGAAAAAATTACAAGAGACTAGAGAAAGGGTGAAAAGAAAGGGCGTGGAGACAAAATAGAAACACATTTTATTTCATATGTTCTGTATCCAGCCTGAATAACACAATGGGATTGGACATTGTTCATTAAACTATTTAACGGTTACATTTCTTGGGAGTGGAAAGGGGGTTGGCTTGGGAGGGGGTGAATCCAGTCAAAATATGTCCCTATTTTAGATCTTGAATATGTATGCATATATTTAACTATAGAATAGCCCCAAACAGAATTCCTTCATATCATCTTAACATTTTACTAAACCCAAAGGAATGTAATTTTATTTTTTAACAAAATAAACTCATTATGATAACACATACACCTAAAAATCTTTTCATTATGAAATGTTTACAGAGGTACCATATGTAGATACTAGTGATGAACGAGTGTACTCGTTGCTCGGGTTTTCCCGAGCACGCTCTGGTGACCTCCGAGTATTTATGACTGTGCGGAGATTTAGTTTTCATCACCTCAGCTGAATGATTTACAGCTACTACCCAGGCTGAGTACATGTGGGGGTTGCCTGGTTGCTAGGGAATCCCCACATGTAATCAAGCAGGCTAGTAGCTGTAAATCATTCAGCTGAGGTGATGAAAACCAAATCTCCGAGCAGTCATAAATACTCGGAGGTCACCCGAGCAACGAGTACACTCGCTCATCACTAGTAAATACATGCATAAACCTTTATGTTCTTAGAAGAAAACGGATGGTTTTCAAAACCATATAAAATAAAACATAACATACTGAGGACGTTTATGTACTAGGACATCCCCTTCTTGATCAAAATGTTTGGCCACGATAAAATAGTAAAGTCTATACTCAACTCGCGTGCCGGCGCCGTTCCCGTCGTGTTGGCAGTTGATCCCCCCGGGAGGCACTCATGCGGTGTTGCGACACGTGATGCTGGTGCCCAATCAGCGCTGGCTGAAGAGGAAGTCCAGGCGGTAGCTGATACCAGACTTCCTCTTCATGTCTGATTTGTCCAAAGATGGGGACAGTGACTCCAGTGCTGATTGGGCGCCGGCATCACGTGTCACAACACTGCACGAGAGACCCGGGGAGAACGAGTGCGGACACTGCGGGAACAGCACCGGCACAAGAGGTGAGTGGGGGCTTTAATATTTTATCCGGGCCAAGCAAGAGGTATGAGAAGTTGTCCAGGTAGTGGACAACTTCTTTAAACACTCATTACACAAGAACCACAAAACTGATTTCTTCACTGCGTGTATCATTTTTATCAGTATTACGGCACTAATATTGCGCTGTTTGTAGTTTACATAGCAAAATCTTGCTGATAGGTTCTTTTTAATATTTTTTAGGAAGTCCCTGTTTATTTTTTATTATTTTACGTGCACTTTATGGTATCTAGAGCATTCAAATACATAATCTATCTTTAGGAGTAGCAAGGGAGATACCCAAGACTTCAAATACAAGAAATTAAAAGCACAACTAAAAAGATATTCCTTCCACAGACAGGAGGTGAAGCATAGTTTTAAATCTGGGTTCAGCAGACCCCTAAAGGCTCACTATTCCAAGATAAAGTGTGTGTCCTTAATTCACTGAGGACATGTTGAACACACTTTTTCTAAACTTGTTCTGTGAGATTTTTGTTTATGGCCAGTCATTGTTAGACCCTATGAGCCAATCCTCAAAAGGGGCATAGCATGTATAAATTAGCTAAGTGACTATTTGTATTTTCGGAAAACATGAAGCCAACTCAGAGACTGCCCCTTTGGCTAGAAAGGAAACCTGGCAAGATCAAATCTTGGATGAAACTTTGCACAACTGAGTATTTGGTAAGAAGAACTGAAGGATGATACAGCAAGATGACAAGTTTGGCAAATTACCACCAACACCTAAGAACTGTGTTTGTAATAAAAATGTTCCAGTTTTGAACTTTTTCCTATTTTCAATATATATTTAAAAAATATATTGAGGGGACTAGATGATCCAGAAAACACAGTTAACAATAAGAGTAATTACTTTTTCCTCTTCATTATACCATATAAGGAAGAAATCTCACAGTGGGATTATAGACCACAATACTTTTTTTTCCCAAAAGGATTGTCCTTAAAGGCTCTGTAGACCTTCAGTCCAGGGCCGTAACTACAACCGGGGCAGTGCCACCAAAGGGGCCCCAAACTGATGGTAAAAGAATATATTTTTTTAATTTTCCAAACATATTCACTGAATATTTAACTTCTAAAACTTGCATCATAAACAAAATCTATTAAAGGTCTTGCAGAACGTGGTGAAGCCTGTGTGTTGTATACAACAATGCGTTGCAGGCTTCACCACGTTCCGCACAACCTCTAGTGATTGAAATGTTGAGGGGCCCCACTATGAAGTTTTGCCCCGGGGCCCCGAAGTTTATAGTTATGGCACTGCTTCAGTCATATTTTAATTATTATTATTCATTTGCTTCCAAAATGCAAAACAATGCAACATTTTAAATAGTGTTCATTGACATTTTCTACTATTTTGCTGCTGCAGAGTGCTTGCAAGTTTTTTTTTTTATCTAGCTGAGTGATATGCAATACTGATACAAATCAATCCAAGAAAATCTTAAAATTTTATTCCACAAGTTTCAAACAATTAAAATCCACATGCTGGTGATGGAAAAAACAGTCTGACGCATTTCTGGTGCTGTGCGCGCCCTTAGTCATAGAGAACGGTTACATTCAGAGTGTTTTTTCATGTGTATTTTAATTGATTCATACTTGTTGAATAAAATTTGAAGATTTTATCTATTTTTTGGATGTGCCGATCAACTTTACTTTTCTTGGACTAAATTACTGTTGGTCAGCAGTATTTGAAACAGCAGCCATTGCCTACAAAGGGCATATTTGGTCATTCACTGCACAATGAGTGATTTATTCACTTTTTTAGATACACATCAGTCAGAGTTGCTTTTAATGGCTCTCTATGCTGGTCCCCTATTTGCAATTATGCATAAATAAAGTGTTAACTATGGCAATACCAAATTTATATTGTTTTAATTATTCTTCATTACTTTTGTTCAAATAACATACTCTTCGAAAAAAAAATCCTTTGTTTTTGGTTGCATATTCTAAGAGCCACAAGTTTCTCAATTTACTGTCAGTGGAGCTGTATGAGGGCTTACTGTTTGCAAGACGAGCTGTAGTTTTCAATAGTGCCATTTTGTGGGGAATGTGACTTTCTGGTCACCTTTTATTAACTCTTTGAGCCAAAAACAAAAAAAACAGGAATTCTATTTTTGTTTTTTTTTAAAACACCAATCAACATTCAGTATAAATAACATTATATTTTTTCCTGCCGTTCGATACAGTCACAGCAAAACTAAATTTATATAGGTGATTTTGTTTTGCTACTTTTGTACACGAAATTACTTTAACAAACATACAGTCATGGCCAAAAGTATTCACACCCCTGCAATTCTGTCAGATAATACTGAGTTTCTTCCTGAAAATGACTGCAAACACAAATTCTTTGGTATTATTATCTTCATTTAATTTGTCTTAAATGAAAAAACACAAAAAAAAATTGTTCTAAAGCCAAAGTGGATATAATTCCAACCAAACATAAAAAAGGGGGTGGACAAAAGTATTGGCACTGTTCGAAAAATCATGTGATGCTTCTCTAATTTGTGTAATTGAAAGCACCTGTAACTTACCTGTGGCACCTAACAGGTGTTGGCAATAACTAAATCACACTTGCAGCCAGTTGACATGGATTAAAGTTGACTCAACCTCTATCCTGTGTCCTTGTGTGTACCACATTGAGCATGGAGAAAAGAAAGAAGACCAAAGAACTGTCTGAGGACTTGAGAAACCAAATTGTGTGGAAGCATGAGCAATCTCAAGGCTACAAGTCCATCTCCAAAGACCTGAATGTTCCTGTGTCTATCGTGTGCAGTGTCATCAAGAAGTTTCAAGCCCATGGCACTGTGGCCAACCTCCCTAGATGTGGACAGAAAAGAAAAATTGACAAGGGATTTCAACGCAAGATTGTGCGGATGTTGGATAAAGAACCTCGACTAACATCCAAACAAGTTCAAGCTGCCCTGCAGTCCGAGGGTACAACAGTGTCAACCCTTACTATCCGTCGGCGTCTGAATGAAAAGGGACTGTATGGTAGGAGACCCAGGAAGACCCCACTTCTTACCCCGAGACATAAAAAAGACAGGCTGGAGTTTGCCAAAACTTACCTGAAAAAGCCTAAAACGTTTTGGAAGAATGTTCTCTGGTCAGATGAGACAAAAGTAGAGCTTTTTGGGCAAAGGCATCAACATAGAGTTTACAGGAGAAAAAAAGAGGCATTCAAAGAATAGAACACGGACCCTATAGTCAAACATGGCGGACGTTCCCTCATGTTTTGGGTTTGCTTTGCTGCCTCTGGCACTGGACTGCTTGACCGTGTGCATGGCATTATGAAGTCTGAAGACTACCAACAAATTTTGCAGCATAATATAGGGCCCAGTGTGAGAAAGCTGGGTCTCCATCAGAGGTCATGGGTCTTCCAGCTGTACAATGACCCAAAACACACTTCAAAAAGCACTAGAAAATGGTTTGAGAGAAAGCACTGGAGACTTCTAAGGTAGCCAGCAATGAGTCCAGACTTGAATCCCATAGAACACCTGTGGAGAGATCTAAAAATGGCAGTTTGGAGAAGGCACCCTTCAAATATCAGGGACCTGGAGCACTTTGCCAAAGAAGAATGGTCTAAAATACCAGCAGAGCATTGTAAGAAACTCATTGATGGTTACCGGAAGCGGTTGGTCGCAGTTATTTTGGCTAAAGGTTGTGCAACCAAGTATTAGGCTGAGGGTGCCAATACTTTTGTCTGGCCCATTTTTGGAGTTTTGTGTGAAATGATCAATGTTTTGCTTTTTGCTTCATTCTCTTTTGTGTTTTTTTCAGTTAAGACAAATTAGATGAAGATAATAATACCAAAGAATTTGTGTTTGCAATCATTTTCAGGAAGAAACTGAGTATTATTTGACAGAATTGCAGGGGTGTGAATACTTTTGGCCATGACTGTATATATATATATGGGGGGAGGGTCACCATATTCTACCACCCATAACTTTTATATTTTTACATAGAGTTGTATGAGGGTTTATTTTTTGTTTTTGAAAGACCATCTGTTGTTTTTACTGGTACCTATTACTTTTTTTTTATCACAGTTTTTTTTTTAGTAGGCAGGAGTAGAAACATTAAATCTGGAACTGTTTTTGAATTTTACTTTATATCAATTCACAATGAAGTTTTATTGGGCAGATAAGATAAAACAACTGAAACTGTGTTTTAGAGCTAATTTCTCTCAAGAATTAAAGAAGCACTCCTCCTCCTATCAACATTTTTATAATCTTAATATATTGCAGTCATCATATTATATAGCACTGTGTACTTAGAATTGGTCATGTTGCCTTTATACCCAGCTAATTCTTCTCGTTTTCATTAGGTCTATGACATCACGCGATTAAATGCTGACTAGCTAAATCCTTCTACGCTCTATGTAGCAACAGGAAGTAAATTTTCTCTGTATCAGTCATAAATCACTGCAAGAGTCACTGGCAGGGGGGAGAAGGGAGCAGCTGGATCAGGAGTTGAAGAGAGGAATGATAAACACAGGGACAAGAAACTTCCTGTTTCTACACAGAACAAAGAGAAGAATTAACTGGGTAGAAAGGCAAAATAAGCAATTGTAAGTACACAGTGCTATATAATATTATGAATGAAATATATTAAGAGAGTAAAAACTTTGATGGGAAGAGTGCTTCTTTAAGTGTAAAAAAACCCAAAACATGGGTATAATGTATTAAATGACCCGATTATAGGATCTTATCTCTCAGTTAAACTGAGTGTCATTTTCTAATCACTAAAAATCACTTGTGGAATACACCACAAAAGGGGTTCATGAATAGTTATTTTTCAATTGTGGCAGTTATATGGTCTATAGAGAAGATGGTGCTAAGAAAACTTCCCTCAGTAGAAGGTCTTTTATGCCATTAGATGGATAAAGGAAAATTACAATTAGAGATTTAATTTCAGCTTAAGAGAACAAGGTCATAATATTAGGATAGGTCTGAATACCCACAGTCTATCGTTACATTTTAAAGCAGCACACAATAGCAACCTCTAAGAAATGTGAGTTTGGGGTAGAGAAGGCCCCTTGGAAGGGTGGAGCTATTAGCAGAAATGTAAACAAAAGGGAAACTTTGGGGATTTACCAGTCCCAAACTTTGGCTCCTAAGTGTCTAAATAATTATAATGATTTGAAATGTTTTCTTAGACATGAATTTACCTTTTTGCAACATACACACATACATACATACCGTATATACTTGAGTATAACCTGACCCGAGTATAAGCCAAGGCACCTAATTTTGCCACAAAAAACTGTGAAAACTTATTGACTCGAGCATAAGCCTGGTATGCATTGTCCCCTCAACCCAATCCTGGTATACATGGTTCCTCAAACCCATCCTTGTTTGCATGTCTCCTCGTCCCTATCCTGGTATGCATGGCTCCTCATCCCCATACTGGTATGCACGGCCTCCTCATCCCCAACCTTGTCTGGATAACCCTTTCACCTCTATCCTGGTATTTATGGCTCTTCATCCCTATCCTCGTATGCATGGCCCCCTCACTCCTATCCTGGTATACATGGCTCCTCATCCCTATCCTTGTATGCATGGCTCTTCATCCCTATCCTGGCATGCATGGTCACCTCAATCCTATCCTGGTATGCATTTTTCCTCATCCATATCCTGGTATGCATGGCTCCTCATCCCTATCCTAGTATGCATGGCCTCCTCATCCCTATCCTAGTATGCATGGCTTCCTCATCCCTATCCTGGTCTGCATGGCTCCTCATCCCCATCCTAGTATGCATGGCCTCCTCATCCCTATACTAGTATGCATGGCCTCATCCCTATCCTGGTCTGCATGGCTCCTCATCCCTATCCTGTTATGCACGGCCCCCTCAATCCTATTCTGGTATGCATGGCCCTAACATCCCTATCCTGGTATACATGGCTCTTCATCCCTATCCTGGCATGCATGGTCCCCTCAATCCTATCCTGGTATGCATGGCTCCTCATCCTTATCCTTGTATGCATGGTTCCTCATCCGTATCCTGGTATGCATGGCTCCTCATCCCTATCCTAGTATGCATGTCCCCCTCATCCCTACCCTGGTCTGCATGGCTCCTCATCCCTATCCTGGTCTGCATGGCCCCTACATCCCTGTCCTGGTATGCATGGCCTCCTCATGCCTGCTGCTAAAGAGAAATGAATATTCACTGCGTTCGCATATCTGCAGTTAAATAGCTTTTGGGGACATGACAGGTTCCCTTTAATACCACATAAAACAACAAGTAATTTTTAACCCCTTCACCCCCAGCCTGTTTTCACCTTCCTGACCAGACCAATGTTTTTCAATTCTGACCAGTGTCATTTTATGTCATAATAACTCTTGGAACACTTCAACATATCCCAGTAATTGTGAGACTTTTTTCGTGACACGTTGTACTTCATGCCAGTGATACATTTTTGTCAACAAGATTTGCTTTTATTTATGAAGATATTGAAAATGGACCAAAGAATTTGAAAAATTAGCAATTTTCAAACTTTCAATTTTTTATGCCCTTAAACCAGAGTTATATCACATAAAATAGACAATAAATAACATTTACCACATGTCTACTTCATATCAGCATCATTTTTTAAACATTTTTTATAGGAAATTAGAAGGGTTAAAAGTTTATCAGCAATTTTTCATTTCTACAACCAAATTTACAAAACTACTTTTTTTGGGACCCATTTAAAGTGACTTTGAGGGGCCTATGTGAGAGATAATACTCAAAAGTGACACCATTTTGAAAACTACACCCCTCAAAGTGCTCAAAACCACATTCAATAAGTTTATTAACTCTTTAGGGGCTTCATAGGAGTTAAAGCAATGCAGAAGGAAAACTTTACTTTTTCCCACAGAAATGTTGCTTTAGCCCCAAATGTTTCATTTCCACAAGATTAGCAAGAGAAAATGGACAGTGCAATTTGTTGTGCAATTTCTCCTAAGTACGCTGATACCCTCCATGTGGTGGCAAACTACTGTTTGGATGCATGGCAAGGCTTGGAAGGGATGGAGCACTAATGGAATTCTGGAACACAGTTTTGGCTTGAATAAACTGCGGATGCCATGTCACATTTGATGAGCTCCTGATATGCCAAAACTCCAGAACCCCCCACAAATGAGCTCATTTTAGAAACTAAACTTCTTGAGGAATTCATCTAGAGGTAAATTCAGATGATTCACAGAATTGTATAACATTGGGCTGAGTCATTGGAAAATTACCATTTTTTTACCAGCTAAAATATTGCTTATGCCGTTCACCATATGGTAAAACTGGTAAGGCAGCTTTATTCTTTTGGTCAGTATGATTACAGCAATACTATATTTATATAATCTCTATGCTTTGCTGCTTCTACACAATAAAAACTATTTTGTATAAAAAAAATAGTTTTTGCATTGCTATATTCTGAGAGCTATAGCTTTTTAATTTCTCCGCTGATGGAGCTGTATGGAGACCTTTTTTTTGTGGCACAAGATGATATTTTCAGCGATACCATTTTTATTTCCATTTGACTTTTTGATCGCATTTTATTCCGCTCTTTGCCAGTAAGATAAAAACGCATATTTTTTTGCCAAGTTTTTAATTTTTTTTACAATCTTCATTGAAGGGGTTAACTAGTGTGACAGTTTTATAAGTCGATCCGTGAGCAGCAATACCAAATATGTGCATTTTTTTTGCTTTATTTTTGTTTTTACATAATTATGCCTATTTATTGGTATATTATTTTCATTCTTTTTTTGTGATTTTTTTTTACACATATTTTTACTTTTTTCATCTTTTTACTTAGTCCCTCTATGGTACTTTAACTTTTATTAGCCTGATCGCTGATATAATGCTTTCCAATGCATTATACCTATCAGTATTACACTAACAGAAACCTCTTAGTCCATGCTCCTGGCATTGTCTAAGCAGGCCACCATCACTGACAGGCCTGGGTTGTCATGACAACGATTGAGCCCTCACAATGACGTCACAGGAGCACCGATTGGAAAGGAGAGGAAGTCCCCTCTCCTAGCCTTCCAAATGCTGTGACCAATATCGAATGCGGCATTTAGGGGGTTTAACAGCTGGGAGTTGTGAGAGCAGAGACAGACAGAGCTCGGCTATCACATAAGCTGAGCTCCGGGCAGCAATCGCGCAGACACAGCTCTTGTACCACGCATGATCGCCATGACGTACCATACGTTAAAGTTCAGGAACCCCTACCCAACCATGATGTATCAGTACATCAAAGGTCACAAGGGGGTTAAATATACCTGATCTTTGATAACTCTCCTAAAGAAAACGTCCATCTTGTCCATTGGGGTCATTTAACCAGGCCTTGTATATCTATCCACTTACAATAAAAGAATTATGTGAATAGGTACTATATATAAATATATATATATTTATTTATTTATTTATTTAAGAATTTGAAGGTTAACCCCTTAAGCCCCGAGGGTGGTTTGCACGTTAATGACCGGGCCAATTTTTACAATTCTGACCACTGTCCCTTTATGAGGTTATAACTCTGGAACGCTTCAACGGATCTTGGCGATTCTGACATTGTTTTCTCATGACATATTGTACTTCATGTTAGTGGTAAAATTTATTCGATATAACTTGCGTTTATTTGTGAAAAAAACGAATATTTGGCGAAAATTTTGAAAATTTCGCAATTTTCCAACTTTGAATTATTATGCCCTTAAATCACAGACATATGTCATGCAAAATACTTAATAAGTAACATTTCCCACATGTCTACTTTACATCAGCACAATTTTGGAACCAAAATTTTTTTTTGTGACGGAGTTATAAGGGTTAAAAGTTGACCAGCAATTTCTCATTTTTACAACACCATTTTTTTTTAGGGACCACATCTCATTTGAAGTCACTTTGAGGTGTCTATATGATAGAAAATACCCAAGTGTGACACCATTCTAAAAACTGCACCACTCAAGGTACTCAAAACCACTCTGAAGAAGTTTATTAACCCTTCAGGTGTTTCACAGGAATTTTTGGAATGTTTAAATAAAAATGAACATTTAACTTTTTTTCACACAAAATTTATTTCAGATCCAATTTGTTTTATTTTACCAAGGGTAACAGGAGAAAATAGACCCCAAAAGTTGTTGTACAATTTGTCCTGAGTACGCTGATACCCCATATGTGGGGGTAACCCACTGTTTGGGCACATGGCAGAGCTCGGAAGGAAAGGAGCGCCATTTGACTTTTCAATGCAAAATTGACTGGAATTGAGATGGGACGCATGTTGCATTTGGAGAGCCCCTAATGTGCCTAAACATTGAAACCCCCCACAAGTGACACCATTTTGGAAAGTAGACCCCCTAAGGAACTTATCTAGATGTGTGGTGAGCACTTTGACCCAACAAGTGCTTCACAGAAGTTTATAATGCGGAGCCGTAAAAATAACAAATCATATTTTTTCACAAAAATGATCTTTTCGCCCCCAATTTTTTATTTTCCCAAGGGTAGGAGAAGAAATTGGACCCCAAAAATTGTTGTGCAATTTGTCCTGAGTACGCTGATACCCCATATGTGGGTGTAAACCATTGTTTGGGCGCAGGGCAGAGCTCGGAAGGGAAGGAGCGCCATTTGACTTTTCAATGCAAAATTGACTGGAATTGAGATGGGACGCCATGTTGCGTTTGGAGAGCCCCTGATGTGCCTAAACATTGAAACCCCCCACAAGTGACACCATTTTGGAAAGTAGACCCCCTAAGGAACTTATCTAGATGTGTGTTGAGCACTTTGACCCAACAAGGGCTTCACAGAAGTTTATAATGCAGAGCCGTAAAAATAAAAAAATCATATTTTTTCACAAAAATGATCTTTTCGCCCCCATTTTTTTATTTCCCCAAGGGTAAGATTAGAAATTAGACCACAAAAGTTGTTGTGCAATTTTTCCTGAGTACGACGATGCCCCATATGTGGGGGTAAACCACTGTTTGGGCGCATAGCAGAGCTCGGAAGGGAAGGAGCGCTATTTTACTTTTCAATGCAAAATTGACTGGAATTAAGATGGGATGCCATGTTGCGTTTGGAGAGCCCCTGATGTGCCTAAACATTAAAATCCCCCACAAGTGACACCATTTTGGAAAGTAGACGCCATAAGGAACTTATCTAGATGTGTTTTTAGAGCTTTGAACCCCCAAGTGTTTCACTACAGTTTATAATGCAGAGCCGTGAAAATAAAAATTCTTTTTTTTTTCACAAAAATGATTTTTTAGCCCCCAGTTTTGTATTTTCACAAGGGTATCAGGATAAATTGGACCCCAAAAGTTGTTGTCCAATTTATCCTGAGTACGCTGATACCCAATATGTGGGGGGAAACCACTGTTTGGGCGCATGACAGAGCTCGGAAGGGAAGGAGCGCCATTTGGAATGCAGACTTAAATGGATTGGTCTGCAGGCGTCACGTTGCATTTGCAGAGCCCCTGATGTACCCAAACAGTACAAACCCCCCATAAGTGACCCCATATTGGAAACTAGACCCCCCAAGGAACTTATCTAGATGTGTTGTGAGAACTTTGAAGCCCCAAGTGTTTCACTACAGTTCATAACGCAGAGCCGTGAAAATAAAAATTCTTTTTTTTTTTTCACAAAAATGATTTTTTAGCCCCCAGTTTTGTATTTTCACAAGGGTATCAGGATAAATTGGACCCCAAAAGTTGTTGTCCAATTTGTCCTGGGTACACTGATACCCAATATGTGGGGGGGAACCACTGTTTGGGCGCATGACAGAGCTCGGAAGGGAAGGAGCGCCATTTGGAATGCAGACTTAAATGGATTGGTCTGCAGGCGTCACGTTGCATTTGCAGAGCCCCTGATGTACCCAAACAGTACAAACCCCCCACAAGTGACCCCATATTGGAAACTAGACCCCCCAAGGAACTTATCTAGATGTGTTGTGAGAACTTTGAACCCCCAAGTGTTTCACTACAGTTTATAACGCAGAGCCGTGAAAATAAAAATTCTTTTTTTTTTCACAAAAATGATTTTTTAGCCCCCAGTTTTGTATTTTCACAAGGGTAGCAGGAGAAATTGGACCCCAAAAGTTGTTGTCCAATTTGTCCTGAGTACGCTGATACCCAATATGTGGGGGGGAACCACTGTTTGGGCGCATGACAGAGCTCGGAAGGGAAGGAGCGCCATTTGGAATGCAGACTTAAATGGATTGGTCTGCAGGCGTCACGTTGCATTTGCAGAGCCCCTGATGTACCCAAACAGTACAAACCCCCCACAAGTGACCCCATATTGGAAACTAGACCCCCCAAGGAACTTATCTAGATGTGTTGTGAGAACTTTGAACCCCCAAGTGTTTCACTACAGTTTATAACGCAGAGCCGTGAAAATAAAAATTCTTTTTTTTTTCACAAAAATGATTTTTTAGCCCCCAGTTTTGTATTTTCACAAGGGTAGCAGGAGAAATTGGACCCCAAAAGTTGTTGTCCAGTTTGTCCTGAGTACGCCGATACCCCATATGTTGGGGTAAACCCCTGTTTGGGCACACGGGAGAGCTCTGAAGGGAAGGAGCACTGTTTTCCTTTTTCAACGCAGAATTGGCTGGAATTGAGATCGGATGCCATGTCCCGTTTGGAGAGCCCCTGATGTGCCTAAACAGTGGAAACCCCCCAATTATAACTGATACCCTAATCCAAACACACCCCTTACTCTAATCCCAACAGTAACCCTAACCACACCCCTAACCCAGACACACCCAACCCTATTCCCAACCGTAAATGTAATCCAAACCCTAACCCTAACCCTAGCCCCAACCCTAACTGTAGCCCCAACCCTAGCCCCAACCCTAACCCTAATGGGAAAATGGAAATAAATACATTTTTTTTAATTTTTTTATTTTTCCCTAACTAAGGGGGTGATGAAGGGGGGTTTGATTTACTTTTATAGAGGGTTTTTTAGCGGATTTTTATGATTGGCAGCCGTCACACACTGAAAGACGCTTTTTATTGCAAAAAATATTTTTTGCGTTACCACATTTTGAGAGCTATAATTTTTCCATATTTAAGTACACAGAGTCACATGAGGTCTTGTTTTTTGCGGGACGAGTTGACGTTTTTGTTGGTAACATTTTCAGACACGTGACATTTTTTGATCGCTTTTTATTCCGATTTTTGTGAGGCAGAGTGATCAAAAACCAGCTATTCATGAATTTCTTTTGGGGGAGGCGTTTATACCGTTCCACGTTTGGTAAAATTGATAAAGCAGTTTTATTCGTCGGGTCAGTACGATTACAGCGATATCTCATTTATATCATTTTTTTATGTTTTGGCGCTTTTATATGATAAAAACTATTTTATAGAAAAAATTATTATTTTGGTATCGCTTTATTCTCAGGACTATAACTTTTTTATTTTTTTGCTGATGATGCTGTGTGGCAGCTTGTTTTTTGCGGGACAAGATGACGTTTGCAGCGGTACCATGGTTATTTATATCTGTCTTTTTGATCGCGTGTTGTTCCACTTTTTTGTTCGGCGGTATGGTAATAAAGCGTTGTTTTTTGCTTCGTTTTTTTTTTTTTTTCTTACGGTGTTTACTGAAGGGCTTAACTAGTGGGCCAGTTTTATAGGTCGGGTCGTTACGGACGCGGCAATACTAAATATGTGTACTTTTATTGTTTTTTTTATTTTATTTAGATAAAGAAATGTATTTATGGGAATAATATATATATTTTTTTTTCATTATTTTGGAATATTTTTTTTTTATTTTTTTTTACACATTTGGAATTTTTTTTTTTTACTTTTTTACTTTGCCCCAGGGGGGGACAATACAGATCGGTGATCTGTCAGTTTGCATAGCACTCTGACAGATCACCGATCTGCGAGAAGTGCAGGCTGCTTCACAGTGCCTGCTCTGAGCAGGCTTCTGTGAAGCCACCTCCCTCCCTGCAGGACCCGGATCCGCGGCCATCTTGGATCCGGGTCTGGGGCCTGCAGGGAGGGAGGTAAGACCCTCGCAGCAACGCGATCACATCGCGTTGCTGCGGGGGGCTCAGGGAAGCCCGCAGGGAGCCCCCTCCCTGCGCGATGCTTCCCTGCACCGCCGGCACATCGCGATCATGTTTGATCGCGGTGTGCCGGGGGTTAATGTGCCGGGGGCGGTCCGTGACCGCTACTGGCACATAGTGCCGGATGTCAGCTGCGATAGGCAGCTGACACCCGGCCGCGATCGGCCGCGCTCCCCCCGTGAGTGCGGCCGATCGCGTATGACGTACTATCCCGTCACCAGGAATTAAGTCCCAGGTCACCTTGACGGGATAGTACGTCAAACGGGATTAAGGGGTTAAAGGAACAGAAATAACTTCCGAGGAATATAACAACAGGAAATGTAAAAATTAAATTAAACTAGCAAAGTTAGCCACAGAGATACAAATCGCAAATGACATTAAAATAGATCTAAAAATATTTTATAGACATTTTAATGCCAAAAATAAAAAATCTAGTGTTATTGGACCCCTAAATGATGACCATAGGGATATAATTTTAGAGGACACAGAAAACGTTGAGATATTAAACATGCGCTTTTCATCTGTGTTCACCAATGAAGTGCCTGTGCCAGGTAATATTCCGCAACGTTTATCATCCAAATATCAATAACTTAAGACAAAGAGAAGTACAGCTGAGTCGGAGAAAATAAAATATTGACAAAGCCTCCAGGACAGATGGCATTCACTCACGGATATTGAGGGAGTTGAGCTCAGTAATTGACAGACTACTGTATCTCATCTTCTTAGGCCATGTTCACACGTTGCGTTTTTTGCTGCGGATTTTTCCGCAGCGTATTTGATGAAATCCGCAGTGCAAAAAGTACTGCGGATTTATCGCGTTTTTTTGTGCGTTTTCCACTGCGGTTTTAGACACCTGCGGAATTTTAACATGGAGCAGGTGTCAAACCGCTGCGGATTCTGCACAAAGAATTGACATGCTGCGGAATGAAAACCGCAGCGTTTCCGCGCGTTTTTTTCCGCAGCATGTGCACTGCGTTTTTGGTTTTCCATAGGTTTACATTGAAATGTAAACTCATGGAAAACTGCTGCGGATCCGCAGCGTCCAAAACGCTGCGGATCCGCAGCAAAAAACGCAACGTGTGAACATGGCCTAAGACTCTCTTCACAGGGTCTGTGCCACAACATTGGAGGATGGCTGACGTGGTACCAATGTAAAGAGGGGTAAGAAGGTGGATTCAAGCAACTATTGTCTGGAAAGTTTGACATCAGTGTTGTATTTTTGAAGGTCGTCTGTTATAACGCCTTCTAAAATGTTAAGGCAGAGAGAATAACAACTGACAACCAGCATAAAGAGAAATCGTGTCTAACCAACATGCTGGGTTTCTATTTCGAAATTAGTGCTAATCTGGATGTTGGTAATGCAGCTGATGCGATTTATCTGGACTTTGCAAAAACATTTGATACTGCACCACATAACAGCCTTATACTGAAGCTACAAAGCAGGGACTAGGGAGAACTATGTGCAGATGGGTAAAAAGCTAATTAAGGGACAGGAAAGAAAAAGTCTTTTAAAAGGGACATTTTATAAATGGGCTAAAGTCAGCAGTGTGGACCACAAGGACCTGTGTGAGGGCCAATTCTTTTTAATCTATTAATGACCTTGTGGATGGCATTGAGAGTAAAATGTCAGTTTTTGCTGTTGACACAAAACTTTGTAAAATAATGAAAACTGAGTTTGACAATATATTGCTACAAAACAATCTGGATAAGATGTCTGCATGGGCAAACACATGGCAGATGAGGTGTAATGTTAATAAATGTAAAGTAATATACCTAGGCTAGAGGAATCTTATTGCTGCAGATAGATTAAATGGAAATATTTTAGGGATGACAAATCAGAAAGATTTGGGTATTCTGGTTACAAAAGCTAATAAACAGTACTCAATGTCAGGCAGCAGCTGAAAAAGCAAACAAGATTTTAGGGAGTTAAAAAAAAAGAATTAAAATTCTCTGATCAAAATGTATAATTACACCACTATAAATTACTTGCAAGGCCACACCATGGAAAAAAAAATCTAAAAGAACATTGGAAAGCAAGAGTCTATTTAAAGATGGGCAAATGGATTATTAAACAGGGTGGAAGGTCTCTTAAAATTAGATATTAGAAATGTTGGGCTTGTTTAGCTTAGAAAAACAGACGTTTCAGAGGTGATCTCACTTACATGTATGAATACACATGTGGTTACCACAAAAGACTGGCACATGATTGATTATTTCCAAGTTGTTTACAAAGGGCATGGGGACATTCATTACGAGTAGAGAAGAGGCGATTCCAGCATCTTACTAGAAAAGGGTTCTTTATAGTTAGAGCAGTTAGACTGTGGAATGCCCAGCAACAAAAGGCAGATACTATAACAGCATTTATAAAAGGGCTGGATGCTTTTCTCACAACAAATGGTATTGTGGGTTATAAATAATCTAGTAATAGAGAATGTATGACTGTTGGCGAAAAGCTGAACTTGATGAACCTCTTTTTTCAACTTATGCAGCTATGTTCAAAATTACAGGCATGACCCACACAAGGCATGGCCGACAGATAAATGGTGGGAATGTGCCGCGTAGAACACAATAGACTAACAGAAGGACAGCAAAAACTGTCTGGTACTAGCGTTAACATCCTAAAGAGGAGTGTCATGGTTTCTACATTGACTATAGCCAAGAAACGCTGTGAGGGACAGCTCAGCCACCCTGTGGGATCTGGAGTGTGCTGGACTTTCAGTTTTATAAGTGACAGTTCTGTTATCCAATCTCATCCTGGGGCGTGCTGGGTTGTCAACGGTTTGACTGTCAGCCCTGCTGCTTAATCTGGTTTAGTCTGGGAGCGTTTCCTCAGTCACCTCCCATCCCTAATCATTTGCAAGGTATTTAGCTGGCTAGCTGCTTGTAGTCTCTGTCAGTTGTAGATTTGCTTTAGATAGGTATGTTTGCTTGCTCTGTGTCAGACTCTGATCTTGCTGATGACCCAGGATTTTGTTGTCGCTACTCTTTTGTATTTCCCCTTCAGCTTTTGACATACCTTACTGGCATTTGACCCTGGACTGCTACCTGACCACGCTTTTGTATCACACCTCTGAACTACCAACCCTTCTGTTATTTGACCCCAGACTGTTAACTTATCACGCTATTGTATCACCCCTCTGTACTAGGAGCACTCCTGGTATCTGACCTTAGACCTCCTGACTCCCCTGTCTCATGGCTTGTCAGTGAGTAGTGACTCAGCATCACATTGAGGTATTGTTGGAGAGAATAAGGTCCACACAGACTTATCTAATGGCTTCTAGAGAACAGTGTCATGGACAAGGATGTCATCAGGGGCCATAAGAAAGGTAAATCAATTACCTAATGTATTCAAAAATAACTTTAACTATTGGTCTTTTTAAAGGCTGTCAATCACCTGAGAAATGAATTACCGTATTTTTCGGAATATAAGACGCACCGGACCATAAGGCGCACTCCAAATTTGGGGTGAAAATTGCAGAAAAAAAGATTTTTTTATAAGATGGGGGCCCGTCTTATTGTCCGAATTTACAGTATCTTACCTGAGGGCTGGCGGTGGCAGAGCAGGGTCACAGGAGGCATGGTGTCGGCAGAGGTGGGGTGATGCGGTGTGGCATGCACCTGAGCAGGGTCCCTTCCTGCTTAGGTAGGCGAAGCCACGGCCTTGTGTCCATGGGGGGGTTGCAGCAGTGGTGTGGCGACGGCAGAGGTGCGGGGATAATGAGCGGTATGGCGTGAGCAGGGTCCCTTCCACAGGTGAGGTGACGCAGCGGCCCGGTATGCAATGTGAGCAGCAGAGCCGGGTTAATCACCGGTTTATCGGTGGCGGAGGCCATCTTCCCGAGACCGCGCGTACGCAGATGGAGTGCTCTTCTTCCCGGGGCTTCAGGAAAATGGCCGCGGGTGCGCAGATGGAGATTGTGGCGGCCATTTTCCTGAAGCCGAGATCTAAATCTGCGAACTCGGCTTCAGGAAAATGGCCACCGCGATCTCCATCTGCGCACGCGCAGCCTCCCGCGGCCATTTTCCTGAAGCCCCGTGAAGCAGAGCACTCCATCTGCGCACGCGCGGCCTCAGGAAGATGGCCGCTGCCACCGATAAACCGGTGATCAACACGGCTCTGCTGCTTACATTGCATTCTGGGCCACTTTGTCACCTCACCTGTGGAAGGGACCCTGCGCACGCCATACCGCACCTCTGCCGCTGCACCTCTGCCGCCGCCACCACACCACTGCGGGTAAGCATGCATTACGACTATAAGACGCACCCCCTATTTTCCCCCCTTTTTTTGGGGGGAAAAAGTGCGTCTTGTAGTCCGAAAAATACGGTAAACGATCGATGTCAGGTATGATGATTTTTAGAAAAATCATTATCATCAACAGCACACAACACTCAGTGTAAACAGAAAATATGCTGCCGGTTACATATATTATGGGCACAGAACCAATGTATCAACAATCATTCTGTATGCACTGACTGTTCATTGATCAGTTTAAAAATCTGTCTAAACCTTTTTTGATTGGCTTGTGTATAGCCAGTTGGCAGTTAACAACATGGATGGGTCCATCTAAAAGGGCCTGGAAATCAGGTCAAGTTATACATTCGGAGGACAGGAATTCTGTACAGTGGTATGCAAGTGAGTCTCCAAGACTTCATCCTGTGCTCTCTATCAGAAGTGCTGTTATAAATAAGGTTTTACAGGAGATTGTTCTCTGTCAGAGAAAACCTTAAGAAGTTTGCAGCTCCTAACATAATCTAGGGTTAAGTGATTGGCACATAATGACAACCTTGAACAATCATGGTGAAACTGTTTTCAAAGACGTCACTCCAGTCATCTCCTCAGCTTCGGATGTAGTTTAAAAAAAATATAGAAAAAAGGCTCAATTTCAAGCCAATTATATCTGCAAAATCGTCAAAAATCACTGATCTAAAAGGAACTAGTCCTGATATGTGAAAAAAATAGGAAAAAGAAAAATCACAGTGTTCCTTCACGGAGAACAATTTAGAAAGACGGAAGAAAATAATGCAAGCTGTGTCTGAAAACAAATGATTTTTTTTACAATGCACACAAATCTGTGACAAATCATTTCCCCAAAGAGAAAACATTTTCTGAATGCAGAATGCTCTGTTTCTCCGTGAATCTGTAGATTTCATAGAGAAACCGCCTGTTTTCAAAGGCTGTGCAGACACCATGTACTTGCATCACGTATCTAGAGTATATAGTCATTATAAGAACTAGGTCATCCTGAGGAACAAGAAGCACAGGTTAGGATGCCCTTTGTATTAAATCAACTAGAGGAACACCCACTTTCAACAGGCAGTAATATTAGTAATTTCAGTTAATTATTTGGTAAATGTAAACTACACAGATTGAAATTAAAGGCGTTTACCCCTTTTGTAAAAGTTATTCTCAATGGACTCAGGGTGGAGTATTTAAAAAAATACTATACTCCCATCTGATTCACTAACTGTTTTCTTCACTGGTCTTGGGGCATTGACATTGGTAGGGGGCATCACATGAATGCTGATCGGCTGCAACCTTTACATTCCTCTAGTCGGCTCAGATGGAATGCTGATCAACAGGCGCTGATTGGCAAAAGTGGTCACGTGACGGCCTCTCCAGATATTGATGCCCCAAGACACAGAAAGCACAGTAGCAAGTGCAGAAAATAAAGATTCAATTATTGTTTCCAATTACTGGTGTTAACTACATAGATGGAAGTTAATACAATGCACAATTTCTAGGTACAGAAAATCATCTAATCTACTGTAAGTGGCTGTAATTAGCACCAAACAGCTGTAATACTCTTGTTTGATCTAGCCTTAACCAAGGTGCTTGTTTTAAGAAAAAAAACCTTGCAACAGCTATTGCTTTTTCGGTGATTTTGTAACAATTTGTGCTTGAAGGCATACATGTCAAGTATGAATAGGAGCTGACCTGCAGATTTTTGCAGAAATCAAACAGTGCATGGAGCTGCGTAGTTCACGATTTACATGCAGCCACCGAAAGAGCTGATAACAAATAGTCTCTATTGTGGTTGTGCTGAACATTTCCTTAAGGACTGCTTGGCACGCCCTCAAGCAAGCAAGTCGACGGGAAACGCCTTAAGGAGATTGTTGAGGAAGTCACCCAGACTCCCTGGCACCTTTTCACTCCTTAGACAAAATAATGCTAAACGCGGAACTCCTTTTTAAGAATTAATGGTTATTTCCATTATCTTTCATTGCCTGTGGGTCTGCCAACAACTTCATTGATTCTGGACTGGTTCTGAAATTAGATGTAGAGACAGTTAGGTTGGAAAGACCCACTGAAATTTTTGCCATTGACAAGACACCATTACTCCAGAATCTTGTACAGCTGGTAATGGTAGAGATCACACTAAAGGTACCGTTACACTAAACGACTTACCAACGATCACGACCAGCGATACGACCTGGCCGTGATCGTTGGTAAGTCGTTGTGTGGTCGCTGGGGAGCTGTCACACAGACAGCTCTCTCCAGCGACCAACGATCAGGGGAACGACTTCGGCATCGTTGAATCTGTCTTCAACGATGCCAAAGTCCCCCTGCAGCACCCGGGTAACCAGGGTAAACATCGGGTTACTAAGCGCAGGGCCGTGCTTAGTAACTCGATATTTACCCTGGTTCCCATTGTAAAAGTTAAAAAAAAAAAACACTACATACTCACATTCCGATGTCTGTCACGTCCCCCGCCGTCAGCTTCCTGCACTGAGTGTGTCAGCGCCGGCAGTAAAGCAGAGCACAGCGGTGACGTGACCGCTGTGCTCTGCTTTACGGCCGGCGCTGACACAGTTAGTGCAGGAAGCTCTGAGCAGCAGCGCGTAACCCTGTGGACGCCGGGGGACGTGACAGACATCAGAATGTGAGTATGTAGTGTTTTTTTTTACTTTTACAATGGTAACTAGGGTAAATATCGGGTTACTAAGCGCGGCCCCGCGCTTAGTAACCCGATATTTATCCTGGTTACAAGTGAACACATCGCTGGATCGGCGTCACACACGCCGATCCAGCGATGACAGCGGGTGATCAGCGACGAAATAAAGTTCTGGACTTCTAGCTCCGACCGGCAATATCACAGCGGGATCCAGATCGCTGCTGCGTGTCAAACACAACGAGATCGCTATCCAGGATGCTGCAACGTCACGGATCGTCATCGTTCTTGCTGCAAAGTCGCTTAGTGTGAAGGTACCTTTAGGGTGGGAAGACCTCACTCAGTCCATCTCCTCCCATCTGTTGGACAATTTACCTGCTAGGTTAATATAGGGGCTTCCATGGCTATGCATTCACAATCTTCTTATTGATAGGTGTCGAAAAGATATTGTTAAGTGGAGCACACAATTGTCTTAAGAAATGTCTTAGTTCTGTACAAATTTGCTCCGCTGGTCAGGAGGGTCTGCTGGGGTACCTGAAAGATTTTGGAGATGTGTTCTCAGAAAAAGAGGCAGATATTTTACCTCCTCATTGTCCTTAAGATTGTGCTATTGATCTTGTCCCTGATGCCAAGTTACCTAAAGCTCATCTGTATAATTTGTTGGGACCTGAATGTACTGCCATGAAACAATATGTAAACGAAAGTTTACAGAAGGGTAATATCTGTCCTTCCTTTTCGCTAGTAGCTGCTGGATTTTTCTTTGTTATAAAGATGGGGGTTTCCATCTTTGCCTCGATTTCTAAATTACGCTTAAAAAACCTGCCCACATCCACTCATCCCTGACCTACACAATCATGTGGGGGCTAAATGGGGTTCTAAACTGGATCTTAGAGGGGCTTATAATTTGATACACATCCTAGAGGGTTTTGCGTGGAAGATGACATTTTTAACTCAGATTTTAAAATCTTGTCATGCCTTTTTTGGTTAAGCAATACACCAGCAGTATTTCAAAAATGTTTGAACAATATCTTTTCTGATTGTATTGTCAGGTTTATTGTGGTACCTTAATGACATTTTAATTTTTTAGCACAATCTTGAAATGCACCGTGAACATATCCATTTTGTTTTAAGAAAACTTGAGAATTATTTTCTAAACTGGAGAAATGTACCTTTTCTGTCTAATAGATATTGTTCCTGGGGTTCACTTTATCGATTTAAGATGGATCCTGGAAAGGTGTAGGCCATAACTGATTGGATCCAGGCTCATGACCTTAAAGCGTTGCGCTTTTTAGGATTTTCCAATTACTACAGAAAATGTATTAGGGTTTTTTCCACAGATTCTTAACTTTCTCACACATAAGGGGGTAAATCTTAAGTTTTGGAAGCTGGATGATATTCGGGCATTTAATAAATTAAGAGTGTTTAATGTCCACTCCAGTTTTAATCCAACCTGATCTCCAGAAACCATTGTTGTTGATCTCCAGAAATCCAGCATTGTGGAGGTGGATACTTCAAGTCAGGGTAGGGGCTGTATCACCTCAAGGTCCAAAACTCTGACCAGCGTGCAACCCTGTGCTTTCTTCACTAGGAAATTTTCGTCTGCAGAGAGAAATTATTGTTATTGTGAGCTGCTCACGGTTAAATTAGCTTTTGAAGAAAGGAGACATCTTTGGAGGGGGCAGTTCATCAAGTCATGGTGGTGACAAATCATACAAATTTAGCCTATAATGAATCAACTCAACTGTTAACCCCAAGACAGGTTAGACAGGTCTTTATTTTTTTCTAGATTACATTTTTTAATCATGTTCAGGCCTGGGTCTAAGAATGTGAGGGTTAACGCTTTATCACGCAGCCTTAATTCGGGTTCTCCATTCTTCCTCAAGTTATTGTGGTTTCTATGGCATCCTCGGAGTTGGATGCGGAGATCTGTAAAGCCCAGCCATTGACATAGGTTCCAAGATATTTGTGCCAGTGTACCGAAGATGCTGCCTTCAGTGGTGCTCATCCTGGGGTTGCTGCTACACGGGGAGCTATTGCTAGACTCTGTTGGTAGTCATCCATGTACAATATTAAGAATTTTTTATCAGTTTGTGAAACGTATGCTAAAGCCTGTCATAACCAGCCGGGGAATTGGCTCCACTGCCAATTCCCAAAAAACAATGGACATCATTACGGATTTGCCTTTGGCGGTAGTTGACCAATTCAGTAAAGAAGCTCACTTTATTCCATTAGCGGGGTTGCCTAATGCTAAAAAGCTTTCCATGTTGTTTATTAATCGTGGCAAGATTGCATGTTATTTCTTTGAGCATTATATCGGATAGACAGGTGCAGTTTGTTTCCAAATTACTGAGAGCGTTTCGTAAGAAATTGGGGATTGATTTGTCATTGTAGTTTGCTTACCAACCTGAAACCAACTGTCAGAGAGGACAAATCAATCCTTGGAACAAATTTTAAGATATTTTGCTGCGGTTTAGCAAGACTGGTACTCATTTTTACCTCTTGCTGAGATCGTCTTTAAGGCTACGGCTAACATTTTCACTGAGTCCTACACTGTGTTCCAAATTATTATGCAAATAATATTTCCTCATATTTTCTCTAAATTACCTATCTGAATTGCAGTCACTGTTATTTTCCAGTCATTTACTATTCTAGTATAATTGCAATGTTCTGGAACAAACTGCCTATGAAAACAGTATATTTTTTTTAAAAAAAGCAAAAAACACTCAAAATGCATGTTCCAAATTATTATGCACAGCAGAGTTTTCAACCTTTTTTATTTTATTTCGAACAAAAAAATGGTCAATTGTGAAGTTATAAGCATTATCAGCTTATTACAAAATTAAATCAAACAGTTTCAAGTGAAACCTTTATTCTAGGTGGTTACATTTGCACATAGGACCCCTTGTTCGAAAGAAGCTTCTGAACTCTCTCGTCCATTGAATTTGTCAGTTTTTGGATGGTTTCTGCTTCAATTGTTTTGCATGTGGACAGAATACCCTCCCAGAGCTGTTGCTTAGATGTGAACTGCCTCCCGCCATCATAGACACTCCTTTTGATGCTCCAGAGGTTCTCAATGGGGTTGAGGTCAGGGGAAGATGGTGGCCACACCATAAGTTTGTCCTCTTTTATGCCATAGCAGCCAGAGATGCAGATGTGTTTTTTGCAGCATGAGATGGTGCATTATTATGCATGAAAATGATCTTGCTGCGGAAAGCACGGTTCTTCCTCTTGAACCATGGCAGGAAGTGTTTTTAGAAACTCCACATAGATTATGGAGTTCATCTTTACCCCTTCAGGGATCATAAAGGGGCCGACAATCTCTCTCCCCATGATTCCAGCCCAAAACATTACTCCACCTCCTCCTTGTTGGCGCCTTAGCCGTGTTTTCATGGGGTGTCCATCAACCAGCCATCCTCCACTCCATCCATCTGGACCATCGAGCATTGCACGGCACTCATCGGTGAACAAAACAGTTTGGAAGTCAGTCTTCATGTATCGTTTGGCCCACTGGAGCTGTTTCTGCTTGTGTGCAGTGGATGGAGGTGGTGGACAGGATGGCTTACGCACCTCTCAAGGACCCTGCATCTTGTTGTTCTGGGGAAGTTGGAAGCACCAGCAGCTTCAAAAACATGTCTGCTGCTATGACCAGGCATTTTTGCAGCTGCTCTTTTAACCTTACGCAATTGCCTGTTGGAAAGGGTCCTCAATTTTTCCTTATCAGCACGCACACGTGTGTGCTGGGAATCAGCTACATACTTCTTGATTGTGCGATGATCACGATGAAGTGTCTTGGCAATGTTGATTGTAGTCATGCCTTGACCTAAATACTCCACAATTTGTTGCTTCTCAGCAGCCGACACATCCTTTTTCTTTCCCATTTTGGCAAAAAATGTAGGCTGCTTAATAATGTGGAACAGCCTTCTTAAGTAGTCTTGCCTTTATTTGGACACATCTGCCAAACTAATTTGCACAGGTATCTGCAATTGCTTTCAGTGATATAAAGAGCCCTGACACACATCACCATCAATGAGTTTAAATGACAAACAAAAAAATTCAAACCTTATCACTCCTAAACTCTTTGTGCATAATAATTTGGAACACAGTGTAATTACTGCCCTTGGCATTATAGTACATGCAGATTTATCGCATGTAATGACATTCTATTGGTCAAAATATGCAGAGGAGATTATTGTCTCCGCTACAGAAATTGACATTACATTACAGAATGCTGTAGATAAGCCCCTGATGCCGGTGGGCTTAGCTCATCTTTGATTTTGGGGGTGACAGGTTCCCTTTAAGTTGAAAGTACTATCGGCAAAGTTGGGTCCTAAATTTATTGACTCATACGAGATTCCGGTGGTAGTCAATCCAGTTACCTTCAGATTAAAACTTTCAGTCTCTTTGTGTCCCTTATGTGTTCCACAGATCCTTGAGAAAATGGTTTGTCCCTTCGGTGTGGTCTGTCTTATCCTCGCCTCCTCCAATTTGTTGATGGAGGTTTAGAGTACGAGGTGCAGAGGATCGTGGACTCACGTCGGGCCTGGGATTACCTCCAATAGCTTGTTCATTAGAGGGAATGCAGATCAGAGGAGAGATCCTGGCTTGTTCTGTGAAGGCTGATCGTTCGGTCAGGGTCTTCCATCTTAGGTTTCTTGGGAAACCTAAGGGTCCAATGCCCCCCAAATAGAAAAGGGGGTAGCCATGATTCCTCCACTCAGTGTGTCTTGGACACACTGTCATGTGCAGTCAGTCTCCTATGTGGGAGAGATTCACATGGAGTGGACTGCTGCTGGAATCATTGCTTCAAGAGACACCACACACAGATGTATCCAGGACATGGACTACAAGTGTCGCATTCCTTGTGTCAAGCCACTCATGACCAATAGACAATGCCAGAAGCGTCTTACCTGGGCCAAGAAGAAAAAGAACTGGACTGTTGCTCAGTGGGCCAAAGTATTGTTTTCAGATGAAAGTACATTTTGCATTTCATTTGGAAATCAAGGTCCCAGAGTCAGTCAGTGATGGTTTGGGGAGCCATGTCATCTGCTGGTGTAGGTCAACTGTGTTTTATCAAGACCAAAGTCAGCGCAGCCATGTACCAGGATATTTTAGAGCACTTCATGATTCCCTCTGCCGACAAGCTTTTTGGAGATGGAAATATGATTCTCCAGCAGGACTTGGCACCTGCCACACTGCCAAAACGACCAATACCTGGTGTAAAAACAACAGTATCACTGTGCTTGATTGGCCAGCAAACTCACCTGACCTTAACCCCATAGAGAATCTATGGGGTATTGTCAAAAGGAAGATGAGAGACACTAGACTCAACAATGTAGATGAGCTGAAGGCTGCTATAAAAGCAACCTGGGCTTCCATAGCACCTCAGCAGTGCCACAGACTGATCGCCTCTATGCCACGCCACATTGATGCAGTAATTGATGCAAAAGGAGCCCCGACCAAGTATTGAGTGCATTTACTGAACATACATTTTGGATTTTTAAATAATTTTTTTTAAGCTGGTTTTATAAAGTATTCTAATTTACTGAGATAATTACCTTTGGGTTTTCATTGGCTGTAAGCCATAATCATCATTAACAGAAATAAACATGTGAAATAGATCACTCTGTTAGTAATGACCCTATATAATATATGAGTTTCACTTTTTGTATTGAAGAACTGAAATAAATTTACTTTTTGATGATATACTAATTATGTGAGAAGCACCTGCAGATGACTTTTCAGAATAAGTAGTCTTGTGTGTGCGCAAAGAATTAACATTTTCTGGTAAATACAGGTCCTTCTCAAAAAATTAGCATATAGTGTTAAATTTCATTATTTACCATAATGTAATGATTACAATTAAACTTTCATATATTATAGATTCATTATCCACCAACTGAAATTTGTCAGGTCTTTTATTGTTTTAATACTGATGATTTTGGCCTACAACTCCTGATAACCCAAAAAACCTGTCTCAATAAATTAGCATATTTCAACCGTCCAATCAAATAAAAGTGTTTTTTAATAACAAACAAAAAAACCATCAAATAATAATGTTCAGTTATGCACTCAATACTTGGTCGGGAATCCTTTGGCAGAAATGACTGCTTCAATGCGGCGTGGCATGCAGCCAATCAGCCTGTGACACTGCTGAGATGTTATGGAGGCCCAGGATGCTTCAATAGCGGCCTTAAGCTCATCCAGAGTGTTGGGTCTTGCGTCTCTCAACTTTCTCTTCACAATATCCCACAGATTCTCTATGGGGTTCAGGTCAGGAGAGTTGGCAGGCCAATTGAGCACAGTAATACCATGGTCAGTAAACCATTTACCAGTGGTTTTGGCACTGTGAGCAGGTGCCAGGAAGCATGAAGTGCTCCAAAATCTCCTGATAGCTAGCTGCATTGACCCTGCCCTTGATGAAACACAGTGGACCAACACCAGCAGCTGACATGGCACCCCACACCATCACTGACTGGGTACTTGACACTGGACTTCAGGCATTTTGGCATTTCCTTCTCCCCAGTCTTCCTCCAGACTCTGGCACCTTGATTTCCGAATGACATGCAAAATTTGCTTTCATCAGAAAAAAGTACTTGGGACCACTTAGCAACAGTCCAGTGCTGCTTCTCTGTAGCCCAGGTCAGGCGCTTCTGCCGCTGTTTCTGGTTCAAAAGTGGCTTTACCTGGGGAATGCGGCACCTGTAGCCCATTTCCTGCACACGCCTGTGCACGGTGGCTCTGGATGTTTCCACACCAGACTCAGTCCACTGCTTCCTCAGGTTCCCCAAGGTCTGGAATCGGTCCTTCTCCACAATCTTCCTCAGGGTCCGGTCACCTCTTCTCGTACAGCGTTTTCTGCCACATTGTTTCCTTCCAACAGACTTACCATTGAGGTGCCTTGATACAGCACTCTGGGAACAGCCTATTTGTTGAGAAATTTCTTTCTGGGTCTTACCCTCTTGCTTGAGGGTGTCAATGATGGCCTTCTTGACATCTGTCAGGTCGCTAGTCTTACCCATGATGGGGGTTTTGAGTAATGAACCAGGCAGGGAGTTTTTAAAAGCCTCAGGTATCTTTTGCATGTGTTTAGAGTTAATTAGTTGATTCAGAAGATTAGGGTAATAGGTCGTTTAGAGAACCTTTTCTTGATATGCTAATTTATTGAGACAGGTTTTTTGGGTTATCAGGAGTTGTAGGCCAAAATCATCAGTATTAAAACAATAAAAGACCTGACAAATTTCAGTTGGTGGATAATGAATCTATAATATATGAAAGTTTAATTGTAATCATTACATTATGGTAAATAATGAAATTTAACACTATATGCTAATTTTTTGAGAAGGACCTGTATATTACTTTTGTTTCCTTCATTTTCACGTTTCAGTGTCAAACTTCTCTGTGAACTGGTGTGGGAGACTAGCTACTGTGAAGTCTGCTGTGCACAGCACATAGAAGTATTCCGGCTTTTTCTTTCACCCTCTATAGCACACTGACATTAGTATAGAAGGATTCCAAAGTACTGAGCTTTGTGGCTGTACATCCAGCACTGGGGGGTGAGATAAATCACTTGCTGAAGTACAGATGTTTCTCTGTGTCAGTACCCTCCTCCATAGACTTTAATTGGCAGCTGTAACATGGTCCCTCAGTGAGCTGCCAATCTGTCTTACTTTGACAAAAACATATTTGAGAGTTTTTTTTTCCAGAGTGAATGATGTGTTCAAGAAACAAGAGAATATAGTGATTATAGCGCACAAGTTAGGCAAAGTTTGTTGGAAGATCGGATTCCATTTAATAAATTTGGTGCATTGTAACCGTCAGGCGAAGGATTGCAGAGGAACCGCCGCTCTGGAGTTGTGACTCCACCACTGTAGCCCGTCAGTAAAGACGGAGCGCTGCGGCGTCACAGGTGACCAATGGCGGTAAGACTAACAAGACAGTTATTTTTTATTTAAAGATTATAAATGTAAAACCCCTTCAAGTTCTCGTGATAAGGCCAGGTCGGGAGATGGAATGGAATACATAGCCACATTGTTTCTGAAATCTGCTTGGTTGCTATGGACAACAAACACTTTTGTAAAAGAAACAGAACTGTTGTCAATAGCAACCAATCAGGTTTCAGCTTTCAGGAAAAAAAAGTCCCCTGTAAAAGATGAAAGCTGGGAGCTGATTGGTTGCCATGTGCAGCTACTGTGCCCCATAGTGGTATCAGGGGTCTCCCACAGGCAGGACCGGTCAGTGTGCTACACCTGTCCATGGGGGGCGCCACATCGTCTGGAATCAGCCCCATAACCGCCCCCATGGCAGCCAATCCTGCGGCTGGCGGGCGTTCAGTCAGAGCCCGTCCGCCCCGCTGCCCTCTGCTGAGGTAAAGCCGCCGGGCCGCGCATGCACGACGTAGTACTGCTGTGAGAGCTCCCTGCGCGCCGCCTGGAAGAGGAGGAGGATTAGGAGGAAGCCGAGCGCCGGTCTGCTCCCCATGCTGCCGCCTCCGCCGCTCTTGTCGCCGCTGTGCTCTCCCTGTGACGTGGGTTCCGGCTTCTCCTTCTCTTGTCCCTGTGGTCGGAGCGACTCCCCATAGAGCTGCCGGTGCCGGGCGTGTGCCGGGGGGGAGGGAGGGTCCGGGGTGATTACCGGGGGCAGGCGGCCACCATGGCAGTGTGTGCTGCCGCCCCGCTTCCATAAGAGACAGTGTCGGGAACTGCGAGCGCCGCAGAGTCCCCTCACGGACGGCAGAGCACGGCGTGATCCGGAGCAGCCGCCGCCTGTCCCGCCCCCGGCCGGGCTGTGGAAGGGGCGGGAGCGGACTGGCATTGACGGGGATGACGCTGCCCCCTGCGTCCCACATAAAGAAGAGCGCAGGGAGGAGGACGGGAGCGCGGAAACTTCGCCTGCACTTTGGGAGCCCGTGCAATAACAGGAGGTCCGGCAGGACATGACCCCAGACGGCTCCGCCGGCCTCACCGGCCCCGGGAAGTGAGCCCTGCGGATCAGCGGTAAGGGGCAAAGGGCACCTGGGGGCAAAGGGCACTTGTCACACTGCGCAGTAATAGTGTATGGTACTAGTGTGTGACCCTGTGTAATAAGTGTATGGTACTAGTGTGTGACCCTGTATAATAAGTGTATGGTACTAGTGTGTGTATGTGTGTGACCCTGTGTAATACTAGTGTGTGTGACCCAGTGTGTAGCACTAGTGTATGGTACGTGTGTGTGTGTGTGACCCCCTGTGTGGTACTAGTGTGTGACCCTGTATAATAATAGTGTATGGTACTAGTGTGTGTATGTGTGACCCTGTATAATAAGTGTATGGTACTAGTGTGTGTATGTGTGTGACCCTGTGTAATACTAGTGTGTGTGACCCAGTGTGTAGCACTAGTGTATGGTGTGTGTGTGTGTGTGTGTGTGTGTGTGTGTGACCCCCTGTGTGGTACTAGTGTGTGACCCTGACTACAAGGAGTAATGACAACAATGTCTGATATTCTTCATATGGCTGGTGATAATAGGTTTATAGAGAAGCTGCTGTCACATTGGAACGGGGCTATTGGGCACTATGGGGGGCGCACTATGGGGGGGTATCAGTTGATATTGCTTATTTCTGGACTATAATAAACTCCCCACAACTTACTCTGGTCTGTGCACCTATGTCCCACTCGCACCGTAAACACTGATGCACATGGTGGGTTATTGGAGCCATACCACCTCGGGGTTGTGTGTGTGGTGGTTTTTTTTTTTTATTGGGGGGGGGGAAGGAAAGATATCCCAGTACGCAGTTATAACATTACTGGGATTATTGTACTCTGCAATTATTCAACATGGTCAATAAATGACACGTCTGTCCGTCCCGTGTGCTTATTACAATATTTTAGCTTTAGTATTTTCTTTCCTATTTCTGTGTTTATTGTTAATCAGACATTATCAGGGATCTAGGATCAGAAGTTTCTGTGGTGGCAATCTTGCCCCAAATATCTATCTATCTATCTATCTATCTATCTATCTATCTCTAGTGATGACCCCTGCCGTGCATGGGATGTATCACTAGAGGTGATTGGGGTAGATCCTGCATTTATTTGGAGAGTTAGTTTATCCTAATACCTAGTTACTGTCACTTACTGAGGGGTAATTTTGTGTCACAGCTGTTATTGGGGTCCATGATGTGCACAGGTTGGTGGCCTTGCTTGTATTGGCTTTTTCTCTGCTGAATGGTAATTGTATGATTGCAGTGTAGATAAACGTTACGTGGTGTGAGATCTATAATGTGCGCTATGTACGTGCTGTAATGGCAGGATGGCTGATGTGCCGGGATGTCACCCTGGACTTGTTCTGTCTAGTAGGACTTCTTCCTGAGAACTTGTGACGGTCCTCTCGTCCTATTGCTGACGCGCTCGTTTGGCTCGTATGAATAGTGATGTAAACACTGCACATTATTGGAGAGATAAGGATCCAGACATAGTTCTGTAGTAATGGCTTCTTACTTTGTCTTTTCCTTTTTTCCCTGATACATGGTCTGTATTTTAGTAATCATCTGCAGCAGTGATCCTGTAGTGATTGCATTACATTGTACTTACTGGCCATCAGGATTTCTTCTTCTTATCTGCTCTGACTATCCTTCCTCATATTCTCTCTTCTGATCACATTAGTGTGTTTATCCTCAGACTTTGAGTCTACAGATTGAAGTTGTTACTGGGGGAGAAATGCTGTTAAAGAGTTGCGTGTATCTTAGGGTACCGTCACACAGTGCCATTTTCATCGCTACGACGGCACGATTCGTGACGTTGCAGCGTCGTATAAGTATCGCTCCAGCGTCGTAGACTGCGGTCACACGTTGCAATACACGGCGCTGGAGCGATAATTTCATGACGTATTTGCGATGTAGAAGCCGTTGGTTACTGTGCGCACATCGTATACAACCTGTGTCACACGATGCAATCATGCCGCCACAGCGGGACACTAGACGACGAAAGAAAGTTTCAAACGATCTGCTACGACGTACGATTCTCAGCGGGGATCCGGATCGCAGTAGCGTGTCAGACACTACGATATCGTAAATGCATCGCTGGAACGTCACAAATTGTGCCGTCGTAGCGATCAAAATTGCACTGTGTGACGGTACCCTAAGTCTATGTTCACACGTTGTGTTTTTGCTTGTTTGTTTTCTGCAGGCAAAACTTGCTCTCTTGGCAGTTAAAAAAGCTGCTTGCAAAAAGTCTCTTGTGCATGCTGATAGTTTTGTCACCAAAAAAACCCAAAAAACTGATGCAACTTCTTTAGGTTTTTGCAGCAAAACCTGATATCAGCTTCTATTGCTGCTTTTTTGCACTTACTACTGCCTTCAATGGGTGAAAGAAACGCCGACAGAAGTGACATGTGGCTATTTTCCAATTCAGTCTGGTAAAAAACCCAGTGTGTGGGCATGAGATTTCAGAAATCTTGTAGCTTTTGCTAGTACTGTAAAACGCAGCTTAAAACTTGCATAAAAAACACAAGGTGTGAACATAGCCTAATAAATGTAACAGATCAACTTGTTACATTATGTGATAACATTAATCCTATATAAGCTGACTATTCACATGTGAAGTTATAACGTGCTGCTTACCTCTTAGTGCAGAACCCAGTACATCATTAGAGCTGTTCCACAATGCTTTATGTCAGGGTTTTGAGGTGAGGTAGATTTATGCTTCATAGCTTAGGACTGGAGAAAGCCCAAGGAGCTGTGCTCCTACAAATCTGCTTCCAGGACTACACTTCTTGGGTTGTTTTCTGTTTTATATAGGTTCCTAAAAATACCATGACTATTGGGTGATATCATGATTGAAACGTGCAAGTAAGGCATAATTGTCTTTTTTTAAAATTGCACATGTTTGCTTATTGCGTGGATTTACTGTGAATCAAACAAGTAACAGATTCCAAATTATTTGCTTTAGTTATAGAAGTGATTGTGAAGACCCATTTATAAAAATCAAAGCAATTTAATAACCTTCCTACTATTTAAAGGCTTATTTCTAGTGGTGCATTTAAATAAGACGACCTACGGGCAAAAACCGACCACAGAGCTCCTGCATGTTTGCATAATAATTATAATATTATTATTGCGCCACTTATTCCATGGCGCTTTACATGTGAGGAGGGGTATACATTATAAAAACAAGAACAATAATCTTAAACAATACATGTCACACCTGGTACAGGAGGAGAGAGGACCCTGTCCGCGAGGGATCAGTCTACAGGGGATGGGTGAGAATACAGTAGGTGAGGGCAGCGCTGGTAGTGCAGTGGTTTGGTCGATCAGTGGTTACTGCAAGTTGTAGGCTTATCACAAGAGGTGAGTCTTCAGGTTCCTTTTGAAGGTTTCGATGGTAGACAAGAGTCTATGTTGTGGTAGAAAATTCCAGAGTAGGGGTGATGCGTGAGAGAAATCTTGAATGCGATTGTGGGAAGAGGAGATAAGAGGGGAGTAGAGAAGGAGATCTTGTGAGGATCGGAGGTTGCGTGCAGGAAAGTACCGGGAAACGTGGTTGTAGATGTATGGAGGAGACAGGTTGTGGATGGCTTTGTATGCCATGGTTAGGGTTTTGTACTGGAGTCTCTGGGCAATGGGGAGCCAGTGAAGGGATTGACAGAGGGGAGAGGCTGGGGAATAGCAGCAGCAGAGTTTAGAATAGATTGAAGGGGTGTGAGAGTGTTCAAGGGGAGGCCACAGAGCAGGAGGTTGCAGTAGTTGAGGCGGGAGATGATGAGGGCATGGACTAGGGTTTTTGCAGAATCTTGGTTTAGGAATGTATGGATCCGTGAAATATTTTTGAGTTGAAGGCGGCAGGAAGTGGAAAGGGCTTGGATATGTGGTTAGAAGGAGAGATCAGTGTCAAGGATGGCAGCGAGCTTGTGGGACTGGGGAGAGTGGGCAGCCTATTGGGGTTCAATAGCCTATTGAGACAAGCTGACTGTGCTACCCACGCACACAGAACAATCCTTAATAGATCGTTCTGTGCTCATTGTTCTCGACAGCACATGTCCTGTTGGCATAGGACAAAGTGCTAAAAAAAAATAATTTCACTCAACAAACATATGAAATTGCCTCTTCAGAGAAAAAGAGAACTTGAACTCTATAGCGCCACCTGTTGGAAGTAGCGATCCTACAAGTCAACAAACAAGCGTTTTTTGTTGCTCATTGGGTGAACAGCAGCCCGTTTTATGCTCGTAGGAACTTTTGTTCTTGATAATTATGTAGTAAAGTTTGAATAAAAATTGCTT
This sequence comes from Ranitomeya variabilis, assembly GCF_051348905.1. Taxonomy (NCBI): domain Eukaryota; kingdom Metazoa; phylum Chordata; class Amphibia; order Anura; family Dendrobatidae; genus Ranitomeya; species Ranitomeya variabilis. Next base: position 176,651,752 of record NC_135236.1, on the reverse strand, counting down.
ATCGATCATACCATTAACAATCTAAATTGGTGGGTCTAAATGACCAAATGATTTGATTGAAATTTGTCTCACCTGCCAGAGAACTTATCAAATGTACTGAATCACTGTCTGCGAATCATAATATAATAGTGTGTACGCAGCCTCTGAAAGACACTTGTAAAGCTGCATTTAGACATCAGATTTCGGTACATTAAAAAACGCCATCTGGAGAAGTAAATGGCAAACTCGTATGTAAAAGGTCCATTTATACGGAATGAAAAATTTCCTGCAATTTATGCTCATTGACCATATAGGAAGTGGATTGTTGGGTCGCGCTGTTCCTGAGTGATGAAAATAGGGTAGCTCTGCCCCACTCGGCTGTTTCTGGAGCCCTATCTTTCCAACTTGCTGAAGTGCTTGCCCAGCCTATTTTAGGCAAATTTGAGGATTGCACACTTCACTGCAGGTGAGTCACATATGCAAGTTACACATTGTAAACATGCACTGCTTTTTTGGTGATTACTTCGCCCCACACACACAAATAATACACCATTTGAAAGGTAAACTTTCCCCCTTCAGCAAGAAAAGACACAAACCATGCATTCACGATTTGATCAAGAAATATACAGTTTAAACATTCATTTTCAGAAACCTGCAGAAAAAAACAATAACCTGCAGGTGGCACCACAACCTCAAGACATTTTTTTTTTTCAGCCTCTACTTACCAAACCAATTTATTGCATTACCAATCTACATATATAAATACCTCTGTGTTAATCATCTCATTACATACATTAACATTTGGCCAGCCTGATTTTCCTGAAATTGCCTGTGCCCCTGACAACCAATGTGCGAAAATTTCGCACGGGCCAATTAGTAACCCTGTATCACCATGTAGGGCAGCACGGTGGCTCAGTGGTTAGCACTGCAGCCTTGCAGCGCTGGAGTCCTGGGTTCAAATCCCACCAAGGACAACATCTGCAAGGAGTTTGTATGTTCTCCCCGTGTTTGCGTGGGTTTCCTCCGGGTTCTCCGGTTTCCTCCCACATTCCAAAGACATACTGATAGGGAATTTAAATTGTGAACCCCATCGGGGACAGTGATGATAATGTCTGTAAAGTGCTGTGGAATATGTTAACGCTATATAAAAATAAAGATTATTATTATTATTATTATTATTATCACGTGCTTGACCAACCTGGACATCAGATTCTCAACAAATCTCCCCAATTTCAAGCTTCTATGTACAATGTTGGCAGAGCAGACTATCTTGTTTATACCTATATCCTGCAGCCAATCCAGGTGAATACCTGTCTGACAGCTGACTTTGATGCTTTCCTGTGACCTCCTTTTTCTGCAATTGAACATATGGAAAGATGTTGTTTTGAGATCCCCCCCCCCCCCCCTTTTTAACATTGATCTAACCTTCTGAAGTTGGCTATGCACGTGCTATAGTTGTTCTTGCAGTTCCCACTTAAGCCGTCTTATTAATGTTCAGCTCTAGCAACAGTGAATAGTCTATGAATTCAGCGGAAATGATTTCCTGACAGCCAGGGCAAGCAGGGTCTATCAAGGGGCATGAGGCTTTTGCTGTCTTTTTGCACAGGACTTGCTTAGCAAAAAGAGCCGTAAGACGGCCATGGGCATAAGCTCTATGAATTATCATTGTCTACTTGACTCTCAGCACATTGGTCTAGCTTTAGGGAATTTTGATCTAATAGGGGTCATTACAAAAGATTGACCTTCAAGTCCTAAAGCTGTCCCTAAAAGATCATCCCTATAGTTTTCAGCTGGACAATTTATAGTTTGGAGACAGACTGTTTCTCACCACGGCTTCTTACCAGGTCTGATGAAGCAAGGATGTGTGGTCCTTTGAAAATATACTGTCCACTGTCCATGCATGTGTTTTTTTTTTTTGTTGTTTTTTTTAATCTATTCTGAATTGAAATTGTAACAAGACTAGTTGGCCTGTGTGAAATTTTCACACATTGGTTATCTCGGGGGTGCAGGCAATTTCAGGAAATCAAGCTGGTCAAATGTAATGTTAATGTATTTAACGAGATGATGAACAGACGTGTATATGTGTATATATGTATGCATGCATGTATGTATATATATATATATATATATATATATATATATATATATATATATATATATATATATATATATATATTATACATATATTTACACACAATATATTCACAGCACAGACCAAAAGTTTGGACACACCTTATTTAAAGATTTTTCTATACTTTCATGACTATGAAAATTGTACATTCACACTGAAGGCATCAAAACTATGAATTAACACATGTGGAATTATATACTTAACAAAAAAGTGTGAAACAACTGAAATTTTGTCTTATATTCTAGGTTCTTCAAAGTAGCCACATTTTGCTTTGATGACTGCTTTGCACACTCTTGGCATTCTCTTGATGAGCTTCAAGAGGTAGTCACCGGGAATGGTGTTCTCTTCACAGGTGTGCCCTGTCAGGTTTAATAAGTGGGATTTCTTGCCTTATAAGTGGGGTTGGGACCATCAGTTGTGTTGTGCAGAAGTCTGGTGGATACACAACTGATAGTCCTACTGAATAGACTGTTAGCTGCTTTTTTCTTGCCATAATACAAATTCTAAGTAAAAAAAAAAAGAGTGGCCATCAGTACTTTAAGAAATGAAGGTCAGTCAGTCCGAAAAATTGGGAAAACTTTGAAAGTGTCCCCAAGTGCAGTGGCAAAAACCATCAAGCGCTACAAAAAAACTGGCTCACATGAGGACCGCCCCAGGAAAGGAAGACCAAGAGTCACCTCTGCTTCTGAGGATAAGTTTATCTGAGTCACCAGCCTCAGAAATCACAGGTTAACAGCAGCTCAGATTAGAGACCAGGTCAATGCCACACAGAATTCTAGCAGCAGACACATCTCTACAACAACTGTTAAGAGGAGACTTTGTGCAGCAGGCCTTCATGGTAAAGTAGCTGCTAGGAAACCACTGCTAAGGACAGGCAACAAGCAGAAGAGACTTGTTTGGGCTAAAGAACACAAGGAATGGACATTAGACCAGTGGAAATCTGTGCTTTGGTCTGATGAGTTCAAATTTGAGATCTTTGGTTCCAACCACCGTGTCTTTGTGCGACGCAGAAAATGTGAACGGGTGGACTCTACATGCCTGGTTCCCACCGTGAAGCATGGAGGAGGAGGTGTGATGGTGTGGGGGTGCTTTGCTGGTGACATTGTTGGGGATTTATTCAAAATTGAAGGTATACTGAACCAGCATGGCTACCACAGCATCTTGCAGCGGCATGCTATTCCATCCGGTTTGCGTTTAGTTGGACCGTCCATTTATTTTTCTTCAGGACAATGACCCCAAACACACCTCCAGGCTGTGTCAGGGCTATTTAACCAAGAAGGATAGTGATGGGGTGCTACACCAGATGACCTGGCCTCCACAGTCACCAGACCTGAACCCAATTGAGATGGCTTGGGGTGAGCTGGACCGCAGAGTGAAGGCAAAAGGGCCAACAAGTGCTAAGCATCTCTGGGAACTCCTTCAAGATTGTTGGAAGACCATTCCCGGTGACTACCTTCTGAAGCTCATCAAGAGCATGCCAAGAGTGTGCAAAGCAGTCACCAAAGCAAAAGGTGGCTACTTTGAAGAATCTAGAATATCAGACATATTTTCAGTTGTTTCACACTTTTTTGTTAAGTATATAATTCCACATGTGTTAATTCATAGTTTTGATGCCTTCAGTGTGAATGTACAATTTTCATAGTCATGAAAATACAGAAAAATCTTTAAATGAGGTGTGTCCAAATTTTTGGTCTGTACTGTGTGTATATACACACACACACACACACACACACACACACACACACACACACACACACACACACACACACACACACACACACACACACACACACACACACTTGGTTTGATAAGTAGAGGCTAAAAAAATGTATTGAGGTTGTGGTGCCACCTGCAGGTTATTATATTTTTTTTCTGCAGGTTTCTGAAAATGAATGTTTAAACTGTATTTATTGATCAAATTGTGAATGTGTTTGTGTCTTTTCTTGCTGAAGGGGGCAAGTTTACCTTTCAAGTGTGTGTGTGTGTGTGTGTGTGTGTGTAGGGCGAAGTAGTCACCGAAAAAGCAGTGCAGATTTACAAATGTGTTTGCATATGTGACTCGCCTGCAGTGAAGTGTGCAATCCTTGAATTTGCCTGAAATAGGCTGGGCAAGCTGGAAAGACCCCAAGGCATATGCAACCTGCAGGTAATCTGACCTTTGAAATGGTGTATCATTTGTGTGTGTCGGTGGAGTATAAATGGAGCAAGTGTGCAATTGAATAGGCAGTTCAAGTTTACAAATGTGTTTGCATATGTGACTCCCCTGTAGTGAAGTGTACAATCCTCCAATTTGCCTGAAATCATCTGGGCAAGGAGTTCGGCAAGCTGGAAAGCCCCCAAGGCAAATGTTAGGATTTGTTTGTGATGTCTGTAAGCAGTTTTGTTGTAGTGTTCTTTGGGGTAGTGTGGTGCCACCTGAAAATCATTTTTCCTTACTGCAGGTTTATGAAAATTAATGTTTAAACTGTATTTTGTGATCACATCGTGGATGTGTGGTTTGTTTGGCTATTTTCTTGCTGAAGGGGGCAAGTTTACCTTTCAAATGTATCATTTGTGTGGGTGCAGTATGAATGGAGATACAAAGTAATCACCGAACACGAGTGTTTAGAAATAATATAGAAGGATTGTGCTGATTGATTAGTTAAACTTTTTGGACCAAAAATGTTATACCGTAATTTTTCTTATCCTTAAAGGAGTTGTCATCTATTCAGACAACCCTTCTCAATCACTGTTTCCCACAAGTAAAATAACTGTTCTGGTGCCGTTCCAGCGGTGTCGGCACTGGCTCTCTCAGGCCTCTTGTGACATAATGTCATTCAATCCCTGCAGCCAATCAGCGGCTTCTTCACTCTCTCCGTCTTCTGACAAATTGGACTTCAGGAGGAAGTGAGACAGCAGCCGCTGATTTCACTTCCTCCATATGTCCATTACTTGTGAAGGAAGAGACAGTGAATATATACTGTAAATATATGATGCATTTAGAAGAAATGGTGCTGACCGTTCCAGACTGTGAAGGGATGCAACTTGCTGACAAGGGAAATGTTAACGCTTAATTTTCAGGAGGTGCAACACAGAACTGGAAGGCTCCTTTTGCATGGTCAGTGATGGGTGCACATCAGCAATATAGGAAGTTAAAGAAGTTGTGCACTACTTGGACATCTTCTTATTTCCCTAGTTTGGCCCCCATAACATAATAAAGCTTGTAATCTCCTTAAGTTCAGGTGCAGATCCTGTGGGTTGGCACTCTGGGTCACGTGCGTTTGTTATGATGCTGGCACCCAATCATCGCCGACGTCATCCCCGCCTTTGGACAGATCGCATAAGATGAAGTCCGGGCTGCAGCTGACCTGACTTCCTCTTCCTGCACAGTTCAGCAGGAGGTGGGGACAGCGACGCCAGCGGCATCCGGCATCGCGTGTTACAACAGCACGCGAACCCCGGTAGAGCGAATGCCGACACCACAGGAACGGCAGCGGCACTGGAGGTGAGTATAGGTTTTAATATTTAATCAACACCAAACATTTTGATCAAGAAGGGGATGTCCTGGCAGTGGACAACTCCTTTAAATGGTACTAGTTTTCATGTAAGAATTACTGCAATGGTTGTGTTAATTTACGTTACTGTCGGCACCTCATCCCCATTGTGCATCGGTGTGCTGACGACCAACTATACTTTTTTCTTTTTTTTTATTCCCCCCCCCCCCCCACATGCAAGATACAATTGGCGTCAGACACGTGTTTTCTCATTAGTTTGCTTGGCAGATATACACTGGACAAGAATACATTGGGCATAGATGCTCCAACAATGAGCAATTGTCCCATAAAACCAATGGCATGTAGCAATTCTGTGGCATCATGCTCAGTGTGCCGGTAAAAAATAGCGAAACAAACTTCAAATATGAAAAATCCACTAAGGCTTATGAATGATTGCTATCTGTCTGTCCAGCTTTCATTGTGCTCGCATTGCCATGGTTTTCATGAATTATACTTGAGAAAGAACTTCACAGTGAATTGTTCACTCGTAGAATGGCTCCGAGCTACTGAACTTGGCCCGTACTACAGCTTTATGAATAAACAATTCATTAACTATGTAGCCAGGCGATATTTACTATGGTCACGCTTTCCTAGATCTCCCTTGGGGTTTAATGGTGGTTTCTCATCAGAAAGGCTGCTACCTTCTATTATGTGGATGTGGATAGCCTTGCTGGCTCTAGTTTTGTTTAAGTTTGTGCCTGCAGACTTATGACTCTCCCCATTGCACGCTCTGTGCACTACGAGTAGTCACCGGTTATAGGCCCGGGAACGGAGGGTATGTATGAGTTATAGATATTCTCGGCCAGTGAGTGCAGCTGCGCTCCATACACTTTTATTGAGCGAGGCCGTGCCCTCTAGTTTGGACACATCCACTGGCCGGTTGCGTCTCTGGTCGGGGCGCAGCCTCGGCTCCATACAAGTGTATGGAGTGAGGCTGCACCCACTTAACAGGGGTATCTATAACTCATACATTCACTCCATTCACGGGTCTGAAACTAGGGAATCTCCGCAGCACATGCATTGTGCGTGCGCTGGGGGATTCGTAAGTCTACATTCCCACGGGGTGACTACAGACTTACCGGTTTTGACCAGACAACCCATTTACCAGTAAAATCTCTAAATCACACACCTTCTCGGTTATTAAAAATAAAGACATTAAAAATTAAGCACTTCTGATACCAAAATTGTAAAAGTTTAGTTTTGCTATAATGATGCTGACCAAAAAGGGGCCCAACAGGTAAGGGGGCCAACATCTACCTCCCAAGCAAGTAGAATTGTGCTTTATGATGAGCTACTGGACTTTAAAGGGCTCATAGATTGTTTTTGCACACGGGCCCTTTTTGTCTGTATCTGCCAGCGTTGGGCACATTTGGATCATGGCTAGGGATTAGCCCAATAGTTAACGTAGCACTCCAATTACCGTACCTTATTGCGGTTTGTATCTCTGCTCAACATATGGGACCAGTGCTCTTATATATTTGTCCTAACTTGTAATTATGGAACAATATCCTGTTTAGGGACTTGAGATGAAAATGTTCCTCTATTATTGTTCTGAAGTAATTGGAGACTGAAAAGCACAGACTTTGCTGTGTCAGTTTTCTTACTGACCTTTTATGACTTGTAGCATATTTTCTTGGTTTCTTTCAGGTAATCTCCATGGACAGTACTATAGTGGTCAAATCAGAGGCTGACTCTGTTGTGCACGTCCTCTTTTGTTTATTCTTTTTGTTACAAAACAGATTTGACGTGAGAAAAGTGCAGATTGTTCCAGTGTGTGTACTTTACTTATCTGTCGCACCCTTTCAGTGGGGCACACGTTTCTCTGTTATTGCCATCTGCATGTGTTCCTTTGGCTATGTTTTCCATGTAGACCCTTGACTTATTAATAATAAAGATTTTCAACATTTTAGAAGATTAAAAAGTGAAAAAAAAAAATCTTCCCTAGATATTAAGATTTGGGGGAAGTTCAACTATTTTCGTGTTTTTGGTTAAAAAAAAAGATAATATACTGTAGATTTAAAACCACAAAAAAAAAAAAACAAACTTGCGTTAAAATTGCAACAACTAAGAGGCAAAGCTGTGGAATTATGGAAATCATGGGATTCATTAGGATTGATAGACATGTTAATGATATGGAAATTTTCAAAGCATCTCGATTTATTCAGTATTATGTAAGAGCGTCATGCACGTACACACTCATTGAGGTTATTAATGGTTGTCTGAGGAATATTCTGCCTCGCTGAATGCACTTGGGACTCTTCATGGTGTTGTCCATGTGGGTTGCGAAATGGAGGCTGGAATAGAGGTCTGTCTTCAGCAATGAGTCCTCCTTCTGTCTTTGATGCGTAGCTGGAAATTGGTCTAAAGACCATGTGGGCAACGCGATGAAGAGGCCTTCACTAAGGAATGTTACTGGTCTTACTTCTGGGACTATGGTGTTGGGTGGCTGTACAGTAGCTGAAGCCTCTAGTCTTTATTCCATGTACACAAACAGCTCGGAGTTGCATTGATTTGATAGTGTCACCAGTAGTACGGCCATTTCTCCAAGTGTTCCACCAGCCATTCTTTTGACATGACAATGCGAGGCTTCATGTTGCTTCTGTGAGCAGCCTACTACTATATTATGCGGCATCTACAGACTTCTCTCCCATCAAGCACATCTGGGACATCATTGGTCAGCAATTGCTAAGGGAGCTGACAGCAGCGGATCTTGATGATTTGCGTATCTAAATGCATTCAGCGGAACATTCCTCAGACAGCCAGTATTACACACATTGGTTGCTATCAATGAGATTAAGTGCAGAGATTTCTGCGCTTGGCACTCATACGCTATGCTGAAAAAAAATTAGATGTTTTGAAGCTTTTGTTTCCATATCATTAATATGTTTGACAATGCTGTAATTTCCATAATGCCAGGACTTTTCCTTCTTAGTGTTGCAATTTCAATGTTGAAGAGTGTATGTTTTCAATACAATCACAGTAGCTGAGAGGTTTAGACTTGGCACTACCAAAATATGTATTTCTGGCAGGTAAGCTAAAAATTAGCCTTGTTGTCAGGACTCTGTTGCTGTATGCCTCGGGACCAGGGGATCCTTCCCTGTCCCTAACTCTTGGGATGCCCTAGCTTGCCCTGTTCCCTGGATTACTTCTAAAGGTGAAGATGCCAGGGCCACGTACCTTGCCTTAGCTCCTGAATCGACCATCAGTCTGTACCCTTCCCCCACCCAGGGAAGAGTGGAATAGTAGCGCATTATAATACGCCAACCATACTAACAAGGTGATACGAACAGGTGTAACGAAAAATGCCAAACATACAAATGTACGGTACTCTCACAAATAACAGGAATGCATCGGGGAGTGGAGGATTGGGTTAAACCATGTAGGAGAAGGAAGGGAATTGGTACACTCTCTCCACCTAGCAACAGTTAAGGTACCTTCACACTAAGCGACGCTGCAGCGATACAGACAACGATGCCGATCGCTGCAGCGTCGCTGTTTAGTCGCTGTGTGGTCGCTGGAGAGCTGTCACACAGACAGCTCTCCAGCGACCAATGATGCCGAAGTCCCCAGGTAACCAGGGTAAACATTGGGTTACTAAGCGCAGGGCCGCGCTTAGTAACCCGATGTTTACCCTGGTTACCAGCGTAAACGTAAAAAAAAAAAACATAATCACATTCCGGTGCCCGGCGTCCCCTTCCCTGCACTCCTCCTGCATCCTGTGTCAGCGCCGAACATCTCCGGCATCTCCCACAGAGCAGAGCGGTGACGTCACCGCTCTGCTTTACGGCCGGCACTTACATAGGATGCAGGAGGAGTGCAGGGAAGCGGACGCCGGGCACCGGAATGTGAGTAGGTTTTTTTTTTTTACGTTTACGCTGGTAACCAGGGTAAACATCGGGTTACTAAGCGCGGCCCTGCGCTTAGTAACCCGATGTTTACCCTGGTTACCAGTGAAGATATCGCTGGATCGGTGTCTCACACACCGATCCAGCGACGAAATAAAGTTCTGGACTTTCTTCTCCAACCAACGATGTCACAGCAGGATCCTGATCGCTGCTGCCTGTCAAACACAACGATATCGCTAGCCAGGACGCTGCAACGTCACAGATCGCTAGCGATATCGTTTAGTGTGAAGGTACCTTTACAGACTGGTGAGTTAATCGAGTTAATCACCTTCTCCTATAAATAAACAGCCTCCAGCCATGCAGCACAAGCTATCTCTGACAGAGTGCTAGCCAGGACCCAGTTTATATAGAAGATGGTAGTGGTTAACAGTGTACAGCTGAGAGCCTAAACGCTCAAAAAACAGATTAACCCCTGCACTGCCAAAAGAAATTTACACCGTTTAATACGAAGGTGAAGTGCTTCTAATCAGTTCAGGAGTAGGAAAAATCAGATGATGCGGTCTACTGGCTCCTCTGTTGCGGTAAACCCGTGACACTTGCAGTGTGCACCATAGATGGATATAAATAAATATATACATACATGTTACTCCTAGTCAGTCACACTTATGTGAAATCAACCTCTCCAGTTATGAAACAGCACTGATTGTGAATTTCCCCTGCTGTTGTGCAGATGGAACAGACAACAGGTAGAAATTATAGGCATTTAGCAAGACCACCTCTATAAAGGAGTGGTTCTGCAGGGGTTGACCACAGACCATTTTTTTTTTTTTTTCTGTTCTCATACTTTTTGGCTGTTTTGGCCACTTTTTACATTTTGTCATTGATCTTGATCTCGCACTTAGAGGTACAATAGCATGAGGCGGTGTCTACAACCCACAAAAGTTGCTCAGGTAGTGCTGCTCATCCAGGATGGCACTGTCAGCACATTGTCCAGAGTATGGAGCAGATACCAATAGACATGTGGGTTGCCATAGAGCAGCAGCAGAACCACTAACTCCTCCTTTGTGCAAGGAGGAGCAGTGTCAGAGCCCTGCAAAATGACCTCCAGCAGGCCACTAACATCCATGTGTCTGCTTAAACTGTCAGAAACAGACTCTGCAGGTGGTATGAGTGCCTGACATCCACAAGTGGGTGTTGTGCTTACAGTCCAACACCATGCTGGGAGTTTGGCATTTCACAGAGAAAACCAAGATTGGCAGATTTGACATTGTTGACCTATGCTCTTCACGAATGAGAGCAGGTTCACACTGAGCACATGTGGTAGATGTGACAGTCTAGAGACGCCATGGAGAATGTTCTGCTGCCTGCAGCATCCTCCACCACGACCAATTTGGCAGTGGGTCAGAAATGGTGTGGGGAGGCATTTCTTTGGAGGTCTGCACAGCCCTCCATATGCTAGCCAGAAGTACCCTGACTGCCATTAGGTACCGGGATGAGATCCTCAGACCTATTGTGAGACCATATGCTGGTGCGGTGGGTCCTGGGTTCCTTTTGATGCATGGCAATGCTAGGCCTCGTGTGGCTGAAGAGTGTCAGCAGTTCTGCATGATAAAGGTGTTGATGCTATGGACTGGCCTGCTCATTCCCCAGACTTGAATCCAATCAAGCACATCTGGGACATCATGTCTAGTTGCACCACAAGCTGTCCAGGAGTTTTGATGCTTTAATCCAGATCTGGGAGGAGATCCCTCAGGAGAACATCTGCCGCCTCATCAGGACCATGCCTAGGCATTGTAGGGTGGTCATGCATGCACGTGAAGGCCACATGCACTGCTGAGCATCATTTCCTTGTCTTGAGGCATTTCCACTGAAGTTGGATCAACCTGTAATTTGATTTGAGTATCACTCCAAATCTAGACCTCCATGGAAAATGTATAATATAACCTTTGTGTTGCTCATACTTCACTACTGATTCAGATGATAATACTGATAAATTGTATTTTTTTGCTCTGTACATTACGGGGGTAGCCATCTTGCTTCGGGTGCTGTTGATTGGAATATGTCAGCTATATGTTGCTTTCTCTGTTGAACAATCTGTCATGGCTATATGCTTAGAGTTCCCCCAGACAAAGTGGAATGCAAAACGGGTGTCGAGGGGGTTGCTAGTTGGTATTTCTGGGCACAGCTTTAGCTTGTTTTTAATCTGCTCATATTGTTTGGCTTTTTGATGTACTAAGTTCCCGTATTAGCGCATCTACTGATCATACTGTTGTTTGAGCAATATGCTTGGTACCTGCATGCATATTAGCCCTGGTCAAGTAATTATTTGCTGTTTTTTCTGGTTCTATGGATGTATATTTTCCACTGTAAATTAAATGACAAATGTAAAGGTCACTTTACAAATAGCGGGCAGCGATGTGATGTAAATTGTGGATCTTACGTTCTCTGTATACAGGGATTACTTTTTGTTGTAACCCTGTCAGTGATGGTAGCAATTTTTATCATTTTTGCAACTATTCTAATGATCTGTGCGTTCCCCAATGTTCTGACACTTATCTGCCTTGTGAAGAAGTAATACATGTGAAAATGGGAAAACCTCCTTTAAAACCTTTACAGCTCCAAAACCCAACTCTGTCATTAATTTACAACGCCCACTTCTCTGAAAAGTACATGTGGTCATTATGTGTAAATTTCCTCATCTTACTGCTGTGAGGAAGTGTTTTGTTTCATTGCTATATTAATTTTCGTAGTTCCTTGGAAAACGTGAATATTTAATGGTGGTAAAGATACATTATCAAGAATTTACTGGAAGACTAATTTAGTTCCTTTAGTAATTGAAGGCACTTTTACACACTTCTAAATTGGCGAAATTGGTTTCCAACACAAAATAAAATGTCTCTGGCCTGCCTTTTTCAATTACAATCGCTGCTCTCAATACCGATCTCAGAGGAGGACCACAATATGGGGAATGGCCTCCAAATAGCTCCAATGTTGAATTATGAATCTCCTTAATTTTCAGTATTCAGTATCATCTTGTATAACTTCTAGGGCTTTGTGCTCCACATGGGCAGCAATAGTTAAAAATGAGTACAAATTGTCCTCCCCCCCCCCCCCCCAACCCCCCCCCCCCCCCCCAAAAAAAAAAAAAAAAAAAAAAAAAAAATAAATTATTGTAAGAAATGTAAAACTTGTCCCAGTGCAAAACAATTTGAGAACATAGCCTGAGCCTTCTGAAGTATGGGTTATTGCCGAGTGTGCACTTTTTCTGAAACTCAAGTATGCAAGTTATTTTGAAAGAGTGTATAAAATGGCTAATCCTGGCATGTCTGTACAAGGTAAATGTGCTAGCACAGACTAATTGGCTAGTTAATAACACCATTAGACCTTATGAGGTGTGGGGCCAGGGTCTCGCCCACACTGAAGAGATCAAAGCTGGAGCTCAGTTCACTTGTATCCAAAATGTTGCATCCCTTAGTCATTTCCCTTCTGTCTAATGACTGTTTAACTATGAACAGTTGTAACAGTATTAATGACGGAACTTGACTGCTTTGTTTGTATGGGTCTGTTTTTTTTTTTTTGTTTTTAATTTTATTTTTGTAATTACATGTATTACATTGTGATTGTTAGATTTACTTTAGAGATTTGTAAATGTTCTGAATGTAGCCCTCTCGTTCTCCTCTTGTCCTAGGAACAGAATACAACTGATTGTAAGGTGATTGCTCTCCTGGGACTCAGACAGATTGCAGTTCTATGGAATTTGCTATAATGAGAAGCTATCCTGCTTGGAAAGGATGGTTTGGGGTTAGAGGTCTATGCATTGCGGGTTTGACGTTTCGTAGAGATTTTGTTATATCTTTTTTTTTTTTTTTTTTTTTTGACCTATTGAACCTCTTATACATTTTGAAATAGAATATTCTGAACCTGAGTAAACAGCTCACATTTTAGCATTTTTCTTCAACTTGGAGGATTTTTTTTATAGACTTTTTAATTTAAACTGAATAAATCTGTCAATTGGTTCTGCTCCACGAATTCTAGAACAGCTTTTCTTAGCTTTTGTGCCCCTAGTAAGAAAGATGCAAGTTTTCCCTTTAACTGACTGGGCGTAGAACTTCTCTGTGGGCATTTGCTTCTTCTCCTCTATGACTAGGGCCAACCAAATCATGTCTGCATCGTACAGGGGAAAAGCAAACGCCCACAGAGAAGGTCACAGCTGTAGCCTGGCTCTGCGTGTTCACACACCAGTCACCACTTCCCTTTCTGCTATGAGTAGCGGACCAAACTGTTATAGACCATACGCTGTGTGTGTGTGTGTGTGTGTGTGTGTGTGTGTGTGTGTGTGTGTGTGTGTGTGTGTGTGAGCCTTTATCTCCAGTGGACGGTACCTGCCCCCCAAAAAGGGACTAGCAGCAATAATGAGAACCCAATAATCTCAAAATGAATGCACCAGTAATGTAAGAACTGTAGTACTTACTGGACACAGACTTATTGCAGGGGGAAAAGACTGTTTCAATCGACTTCAGTAGGATTTTACAGATCTGTCATTCCATGGTAACTTGCATTACATTCACAAGCGAAAAACTGGCTACAGACTGTTTTTGAAGGCAGGCACAAAAAGGAGTGAATGTATATTGTACATTAAACTATTCTCAATAGATTTCAACACAGTTTGATTTTTCAACAATAAAATTAAATACAAAATACAGTGTTATTACTTGGTAACTTACGTTACAAAAAAAGGAAAGGGAATTGTCCTTCATGAGTCTGCCGAATCTTGTGAAGCACTATTTTTATTGTATTAAAACACCATAGTCCCAGCAACTTAAAAAAAAAATTATTTTAACCTCTCAAGTTAAAAGCAACAGTTTTTATTACTAGAAATATAGATAACTTGCGTTACCGCACAGTATAGTAATTTTCGTTACTTATATTGTAACGCAAGTTACCATCAGCTGTTACCATCCATTGGATTAAACTTATTGTAAGGTAAGTTACCATCATCTTTGTAACGTAAGTTACTATATTGTGTTGTGACGTACGCTACCATGGAATGACCCAGATGGAAAATATTTTGACTTGTTTTAAAAAGTTGGTCCCCTTTTTCCCATAGTGTCATTGAGGTGTGAAATAAGAAACTGTGCTTCACTTTCTCTGGTTTTTGTTGATTGGCTACAACTGTGACAAAATGTTGACAGTGCTGCAGCCAATCACTGAACTCAGACGATGCATAACCTGCGGAGCTCAGTGAGTGACATCGCTCTTTAAGTTGATCACCAGAGACCAGAGCAGCGTAGAGGCAGCACTGGACCTAGGGAGGGTGAGTAAGTAGTGCTCAGTTTATTATTATGCAAATTGCCTCTAAAGAGAAAAAGACGACTTGAACTCTATAGCGCCACCTGTTGAAAGTAGCGATCCTACAAGTCACAATCAACCCTTTAAGGAGTCGTGCAATATGACTTAGGATAAATAGCCAAATCTGTATCTCAATTTGCAGACTTCCAACAGGTGGCGCTATAGAGTTCAAGTCCTCTTTTTCTCTGAAGAGGCAATTTGCATATTAAATTTCCCAGAGGAGCATTGCATGGCGAATAAGCCTCCTTACCTTGACAAGCCAGAGCTGGTATGTCACTCTCCACAAGGAGAAACCTTACCCCTTAGACCTCAGTTTATTATTATAAATCCTATAGGCTAAAATTAGTTGAAAAGTGACAGCCCCTTTTTAAGGTTTTACTAGAGATAGGAGCATAGTTAGCTGAACCCACCAATTTTGGAGGACTGACTAAAGCGTATATAGGGTAATGATCTTTTAGAATGGATCCAGCAGCAATCTGTTGGCAAAAAAAGTCTGTTTAAAAAAACAAAAACAAAAAAACCCCCCTGTTTTCTGCTGAATCTTCTGAATAATAATCTTTATTGTAGCGCTAACATATTCCGCAGCACTTTACAGGTTGCACACATTATCATCGCTGTCCCTGATCGGCCTCACAATCTAAATTCCCTATCAGTATGTTTTTGGAGTGTGGGAGGAAACCGGAGAATCCGGAGGAAACCCATGCAAACACGGGGAGAACATACAAACTCCTTGCAGATGTTGTCCTTGGTGGGATTTGAACCCAGGACTCCAGTGCTGCAGTGCTAACCACTGAGCCACTGTGCTGTTTTCCTCTGTTTTCTTCCATTTGTAACGGATCCAGTAAGCAAAAAATGATCTTTTACAAATGAAAGAAAAGTGGATGGCTAATTAATGGATCAATTTTCCAAAGACTTTTTTTTTTTTTCTTTTTTTTTTTACGGGACTAAAGTTGAGTCTGCTGAACGTTTTTGCCAACAGATTGCTGCTGGTCCGTTTTAACATCATTACTGGACATGGGTCACAGGGCCTTATAGAATTTCAGCAGCTTATCTTGTTCTCTGATCATATAAGCTGCCACCAGAAGTGTCTAGCTAATTACAATGCATGTTCCACTGAATCAGTCGTACATGTGTATATGGAGGGGGTGGAAAGCTTCTGGCTAAACATACAGAAAAGATATATATCTTCGCACCGTGTTAGCCAGTGGATAGACTATTCAGGTCTCTTCATCAGGCATAGACTAATACAAAATCTGAAGTCACACATTTATACACAACACATCACAGAAATAATGCAGTAGACAAGACAAGTGATGTAAAGCAGAACTATCATTATGGGAGAGGGATAAACCGTTGTGGCCATCTAATGTGGTGTACTTAATTATTTGTACCAACTGTCCAACTGGGAGGTCTGTAGGTGAGGAAAATGGGGCAAAAGCTTAGAACAAGGAAGAGTTCTCATCGCCACACAATAAGGGTATGTTTCCACATGCCGGATTACATCAGGATTTGCTGCGGATTGGATGCTGCGTACAGCCACAGCATCCAGATGTTACAGCATAGTGGAGGGAACTTTATGAAATCCCATCTCCACTATGTGCGCGGCCGCATTCGGCAGCCCTGCGTATCCTGACGCTCCATCTCCGCAAAATAAATCACAGTCAATGAATATGATGCAGTGATTCTTCATGTGCTCAATGAACACATCCAGAATCACCGCGTGTACAACAAGGGGTGGTGCTTTGGGAGGAGCCGGGTATCTGCTGCGTCCAAAGTGTTGGGTTTCCTGAACATGGAAACACAGAAAGAATGGATCTACCTGTGAAAATTTTTTTTTTTTTTTTTGTATCCCTGATCACAGCACCATGCACATGAAATTACTTGTATAATAATTTATATAGCACCATTAATGTGTATTGTATTAGTCTATGCCTGATGAAGAGACCTGTGTAGTCTCGAAAGCTTGCAATTTGTTACCATCTTTTCAGTTAGGCATTAAAAGGTATCAACCACTGAGGACTCTCAATTCTAAATGTTTCCAGATAAACAAGCATTAGCCCAACAGCTGATGATGTGGTGCTCCTACTATTTGCCTACTATTTGAAAACCAGATTACAAGAGCCACCAGAATATCAAGGAATCACCTGTTACATTACAAAGCTAAAGAAGAAAATAACCGGGTACCTCTAGTAGTCACCTACAATCCAAATCTGGAGGTGCTAAGGGGAGCTGCACGGAAATTACAACCTTAACTACAAAAAGATGCCCGATTACAATCCATTTTTCCAGACCCCCCACTACTGTGTTTTAGGCAGCCCCCAAATCTAAGAAGCATCATTGTCAAGAGCTCCCTGTCCTCTCCAACAGCTGCAGGTACCTTTCCTTGCAGAATAAGCAATGTAATCACCCAGAAGATCTACTCTGAATGTCTCTGACTAAATATCAAACAATTAACAGCAAAGTCAGCCCTTTAAATCCTAGTAAAACTTAGCATTTATTAATACACCTAAAAATAAAAACATAATTCAAAATTGTATACATAAAGTGCTCATGATTAACAGTGCACTAGATAAAAAATGGCACAATCTCACCCAAATTGTTAGCTGGCCCTCAGATACTGCTCCATATACCAAGAGACCAGATGATGGGGAGAAAGGACATCAAGACCAAATAAACGACATAGGGGGGGAGTGGGGAACACGGGGGCCTCTTTTACCCTGTCGTGCCCTCTGCAATCAGCTCCCGCCCTTACAAGGGTAGTACCCAAGTGTAAGCCTATTTTTCAGTGCCCCTGGTCAGATATAGCCTCCCTGAATAAAAGTGTGTATCTTCCCTACGTGTTTCCCCACCCGTTTAGGGGGTTCATCAGGGGAAGTTTAACCGGGCTAAAGAAAACCGAACGAAGTCACCTGCAGTGGCAGGGTATGACCTCTCTGTATGCCGAGATGCTGTGTATAAGAAAAAATGATCTCCCACCTGTTCACTATTCACTGCCATTATATAGAGAGGGGAGATGGGTTGGAGGGTGGTGCTAATTTTTAGTGTCTGACATCACTTCCTCCTCCTATTCCAAGAGGGAAAAAAAAAAAAAAAAATTCTTTTCTTTATATTTAGTCTTATGTTTTCCATATATTTATTTGATACCCCTTATTCTCACTTACTTCTCTCATACCTTCTAGCGTTCTCTTTATAATCCGTTTCTACACATTTTCATTTTCTACAGCTTGTGTAGATACCATAGCAACCGTACCATGTGACCTAAGGTCCTGGTCAGCCCTAGTTTTTATTTTCTACAGCTTATGTAGGTACCATAGCAACCGTACCATGTGACCTAAGGTCCTGGTCAGCGTTAGTTTACTATTACCCATGCGTTCTCAATAAGAGAATAGGAACCCGTCAGCTCATCTCGATTACCGAGCGTTATACATTCCCGACGGTTTCCTACATTATTTGCTAGGGTTTGCACTAGCGCTGCGACGTCTATACAGACCATGTGACTTCAGGTCCTGGTCGGTGCTATTTCACTTATGCGCGTGCGTACTAGAGACAATATCAGACTATCTGGTCAGCTGATCACATATACTGACCGTGGTACGTTAGTTATTTGCTGCAAATTGTGCAGGCGCAATGACGACCTATATACCATTTGACCTCAGGTCTAGAGGATGCCAGTTTATAAAACACAATCAATTTGTTTTGGAACTCCTAGATTTCTCTCTCAAAAACAATTTCTTCACCTTTGATGGAGACACCTACCACCAGCTCAGGGGCACTGCAATGGGTAATCCGGCAGCGCCAAGTTTTGCAAATTTGTTCCTGGGCTGGTGGGAGGACACACTAGTCTTCTCAGAGGTTATGGAGGAATTCACCAGATTTGTGGATCTCTGGGTGAGATTCATAGACGACATTTTTGTCTTGTGGAGTGGTACGAGGGACAGGTTTGAGGCATTCGTGGTAGCCCTTAATATCAACAGAATAGGCCTTCGGTTTACCTCAGTGATTGAGACGGACAGGTTACCCTTTTTAGATGTTTGTATCACCAAAGCACTTGATAAAGGTGTCCTCACAACGTCCATCTACCGTAAACCCACATCAACAAACTCCCTATTAAGATGGGAGAGTCATCATCCGGTTGCCCAAAAAAGAGGCATACCGAAGGGGCAATACCTGAGACTAAAACGTAACTGTTCAGAGAAAAGGGAATTCAAATTCTGGGCAGACGATTTAAGAGAGAGATTTCATAGGAGGGGTTACCCGGATGGGGTCCTGAGACAATCATTCCAATTTGCACAAACTCAATCAAGAGAAGCTTTGTTGAAACCTAAAATGAGAAATGAGGAGAATGTGGGGCCTATTCGTTTAATTACTACATTTGACAATGGGACATCGGCAGTACGTGATGTCCTGAGGAAACATTGGAATATTCTCCAAATGGATCAGGACCTGGCGAAAGTAATCGGAGCGACTCCCCAAATTACATACAAAAGGGGAAGATCCCTTAAGGATAGACTGGTACACAGTCACCTACAGAGACCTGAGACTAGAGGAACATGGCTCCCGGTAAAACCCACTGGGTGCTATAGGTGTGGGCAATGTGTGGCATGCGATTCCATACAAACTGGAAAATGTTTTGTGAACAATATCACTCAGGAGAGTTTCACAATTAGACAGTTCATCAACTGTAAAACAGGAATAATTTATAAGGCCTCATGTATCTGTGGGAAAAACAATCAGGGAATTCAGACGCAGAGTGGGAGAACATCTAGGGGACATACGTAATGAGAGAGACACGCCATTGGCAAAACATGTGAACAATTGCCACGGCGGAGATTGTGGAGTTATCAAGTTTATGGGTATTGACCAAGTGAGAATGCCCAAGAGAGGGGGGAATTATGACAGACTGATTTTACAGAGGGAGTGCCGCTGGATCTATCGGCTGGACACCCAGTGGCCCCAAGGACTAAATGAAAACTTAACTACAGCTGCTTTTTATAAGCAAGTCTCCCCCTCTGACTAATCATTAATGAGAGTGTCCCCACATTTGGCGATGCGGTGTTCGTACTATGATGGTAGCTAAATAGGGCCAAGAGAAGCAACTTTTATACAGATCTATTTATGATCTTAAATAATAAGCCTTGGCTGCATCAAGCAGCATACATAGGTGTGGATACTTTCACTGTTGTATTCTGTATCATGACGCTACACATTTGGATATATATGTAAATTGTAGCTTTTCGTTAACAGTGGAGTACTGTACAAAGTATACCTAATAGTAAAGGGGATGAAGGGTAATATGAAATGGAATAATTGGTTTCTGAGAGTAAATAGATTTATTTAGTTTGATACTCCTAGTTCAATAGAGATGTACAGAAACATGCTAAATTACATCTAGAGACATTGTAAGCGTAATAATCTATGGGTACATTGAGATCTGAGGGTCATGTGACCAGGAGCGCCGTAATTATCCACTGAGTACACCCGTCGGCAACACACCAGGGACAGTACCTGTGATCAGCTGACTGGGTGTTCGGTATGATCTGAGAATATACAGGTAAACGAGTACCTACGAGGACCTGAGGTCAAATGGTATATAGGTCGTCATTGCGCCTGCACAATTTGCAGCAAATAACTAACGTACCACGGTCAGTATATGTGATCAGCTGACCGGATAGTCTGATATTGTCTCTAGTACGCACGCGCATAAGCGAAATAGCACCGACCAGGACCTGAAGTCACATGGTCTGTATAGACGTCGCAGCGCTAGTGCAAACCCTAGCAAATAATGTAGGAAACCGTCGGGAATGTATAACGCTCGGTAATCGAGATGAGCTGACGAGTTCCTATTCTCTTATTGAGAACGCATGGGTAATAGTAAACTAACGCTGACCAGGACCTTAGGTCACATGGTACGGTTGCTATGGTACCTACATAAGCTGTAGAAAATGAAAACTAGGGCTGACCAGGACCTTAGGTCACATGGTACGGTTGCTATGGTACCTACACAAGCTGTAGAAAATGAAAATGTGTAGAAACGGATTATAAAGAGAACGCTAGAAGGTATGAGAGAAGTGAGAATAAGGGGTATCAAATAAATATATGGAAAACATAAGACTAAATATAAAGAAAATAAATAATTTTTTTTTTTTTCTTCTCTTGGAATAGGAGGAGGAAGTGATGTCAGACACTAAAAATTAGCACCACCCTCCAACCCATCTCCCCTCTCTATATAATGGCAGTGAATAGTGAACAGGTGGGAGATCATTTTTTTCTTATACACAGCATCTCGGCATACAGAGAGGTCATACCCTGCCACTGCAGGTGACTTCGTTCGGTTTTCTTTAGCCCGGTTAAACTTCCCCTGATGAACCCCCTAAACGGGTGGGGAAACGCGTAGGGAAGATACACACTTTTATTCAGGGAGGCTATATCTGACCAGGGGCACTGAAAAATAGGCTTACACTTGGGTACTACCCTTGTAAGGGCGGGAGCTGATTGCAGAGGGCACGACAGGGTAAAAGAGGCCCCCGTGTTCCCCACTCCCCCCCTATGTCGTTTATTTGGTCTTGATGTCCTTTCTCCCCATCATCTGGTCTCTTGGTATATGGAGCAGTATCTGAGGGCCAGCTAACAATTTGGGTGAGATTGTGCCATTTTTTATCTAGTGCACTGTTAATCATGAGCACTTTATGTATACAATTTTGAATTATGTTTTTATTTTTAGGTGTATTAATAAATGCTAAGTTTTACTAGGATTTAAAGGGCTGACTTTGCTGTTAATTAATTACCTTTCCTTGCAATTAGAAAAAATGTAAAACCTGTCCATTTATAATGACCACGGACAAGATAAAGATCCCCAATTCACATCAGGACTACAAGATACCAGGTACTTTCAGCTGCGACACTTTTAATGTGGTGTACCTAATTATTTGTACTAAATGTCCAACTGGGGGTCTGTATGTCGGGGAGACAGGGCAGAAACTGAGAACAAGAATGAATTCTCACCGCCATACAATAAGAGAAAAAAGAATGGATCTACCTGTGACAATACATTTTTGTCTCCCAAATCATAACATTATGGACATGAAATTACTAAGAGACAGGAGAGTCTGGGAATATAAACTGATGACGACCTTTGACAGTCTCACTGCAGGAATGAATGTGTCACATGGATTTCTTTTTACGTCAACTAAGGAACTTGCCCCTCAGACCATGTGGGGTCATCACAACAGAACCAACCCCAATCAGAGGACAATTAAACATTCCTTATCTAAGAACTGGCCCAATCTTTATGGACATAACTGTTTATCACTCATGGTAAATCTGCTTCATGTCACCCAACTTAGCCATGTTTTTTTATTTTTTTTCTGTGCTATGTTGTGCATAAATATGTGATTCTTCCGAATTTCTTTTAGTCTTTGCCTGATGAAGAGACCTGTGTAGTTTCGAAAGCTTGCAATTTGTTACAATCTTTTCAGTTAGCCATTAAAAGGTATCAACCACTGAGGACTCTCAATTCTAAATATGTTTCCAGATAAACAAGCATTAGCCCAACAGCTGATGATGTGGTGCACCTACTATTTGCTGTGTGTCAGTTTTCTTACTGACCTTTTGTTTCTTGCAGCATATTTTCTGGGTTTCTTTCAGGTAATCGCCACGGACAGCACAGAAAGGCTGAAAGGAGGCTCCCTTCCCTCCTGTTTGTTACAAATAAAAGAATACAAATGTACATTTCTTTGCAGTCGCCAAAAATTCATGATTTCATATTTGAATGAAACGTTTTTACTAATTAAAATTACTAAAAGTTAAAAGTTGTAGTAATTCAGGTCAGTACTGATGCAGTGACACTGCAGGATGTGGTGTGTTGGTTTTGTTTTGTTTTATACTATAGAGCATTTAATGAATTAAGTAACTTTATTATTGGATTAATGCTTAAATAAAAACTATGGGCCGGTCACTGGCAACATCTAATGGCATCGGGGCCATTTTAGGCCTCTGGCTACCTTCGCATTCCATTGGTGCCTACAATCAATATGTGGGGACAGATGGGTGACAGAGAGATCCCTCTGTATAGTGTCCTAAATGCTGTGTCAACTCCTATTGACTGCTTCTTCTAGAGGGCTAAACTGCCAGAATCTGCACTAGAACCAGTTGCAGTACTATATGGGTAATGCAGTTTTGCGCACAAAATGGAGAACTGGCTCTGTAATAGCCTGTGGGTCTGTACACCGCTCTACACCATGCATATTAGATTGTTCACTGATATGTATTGGGGCATTAAAGGGGTTGTCTGGTCTCGTGGTGACAGTGTGCAGTTACTCTAGGTGCTAGCAGACGTAAGAATCCTTAGTTTCACCTGCCCACAAGTATGCCATTTGAATACATGCAGACTAGATGTGCTCTTTTTAATTTGTCCTTTTCAATGGTAAAAGCTCCATTTATTGTTGTTCTGACATTTTATGTAGATATCTTTTGTTTTGTTCGTGTTTAGTAGAATATTTTTTTTTTCTTTCTGTCAATTACAACACAATGTGTAATTCTCTAATTCCTTGGAGCAATCACTGTTCAGTACCGTTCTGGATCACTTAATATCCAGATCCTCAAACTGCTACATTATAGCATTTTAATAATTAAAATCCTATATTAAACCAACTTTTTCTAATCGATTTTTATTCTGATTATAGATCCTTCTTTTTAAAATGTATTTCATTATGTGGGCAGTCATTGTGATCGGTAGAGAACGGGAACAGTCAACCTACCTACTCTAGCGGTGCCTCTCTGGTGACACCCACCTTTCACTTGCTTAAATGATCACCAACTAGTGGCTAGTGATTGGTGCACAGCCTGACACTTTTTTTTTTTTTTCTCTCACTTTTTCTGTGGAACCACACTGCTGTCCGCACTTAGTTTTGCTGGCTTTGGTGTGACTAGCACAGAAGTGGTTAACCTCTCCCAAAGCCACGGCATGTCAGTACCTGCATGAAGTAGAGACGGGCTGGCTGCGGTCAGTGCACTGTCGGAAGCTGCTTCCCGCACTTGCAGTGACCTCATGCCACATGTCTACTGGAAAAGCCAAGCAAATTATAGTGGGCTCGGAAGGCCCATCCCTGTGGTCACCGGGGGGGGACAGGCTTTCTTATTTAAAGCATTGCGGAGTGTATCAGGTCATCCACTTACGGAAGCCTTGCAGATCAGCTAAATGTGAGACGATTTTGCTGTACGCAGCATTAGTCAGACATGTACACCTATGACTTATCCTGATGGAATTTTTCCCAGGAAGCGGTGTAGCGCTTGCATCAATGACACATCAGCATTGAATAGTCTGTCGCAGGGTTAACACAGCGTGAGATTACCAATGCTAGTAAAACGGTATGTGCACACATTGCAGATTTTTTTCTGCAGAATTTTCTGCACAGAATCTGCATCTCTTGGCAGAAAAATCCATGCGTTTTTAGTGAGGATTTTCATGTGGATTGTATGCGTTTTTGTAGGCTAAATAAAGATCTATTATTTAACAACAAAAAAAAAATTGTGATGTCATTTCTCTTACCCCATGATGGCACCATGGAGAGAGAGGGATCCGCCCTCAGGGACAGGAAACCTACAGGTGAAAAAGGCGGTACCTCTCTCCCACATCAGTTCGGTTTCCTGTCCCTGACTGGGAACCTGCAGCATGATCGTCGTGGATGCCGGGGGTCCATCTGTGCGGTTATTGGCAACGGGGGGCCCTGCTTCGTGATGATGGGTATTCCTCCCCGAAGGCCACGTTCCCAGGGTTGGCGGGCCTTGTACGTGAGCGGGGGAGCAGTAGTGAAGAAAGATCCAGTCTGCTTCTCCCCCATAAGAAACTAGCAGCCGGTAATAGGTGATGGCGGTCACCGGGTGCCTTACTGCCGGTTATGCAACCGGAATGCTCGTCCGGGGGTTCCCTCTGCTGGCGCCGGCGGGCGCTTGGGACCCTAGGGCTGGAGCTGGCGTCTCCTCCGGCGTGGTTGATCAGGAGCCGGGTGATCGCGGAACGGCCGCTCTCCCTTCTGGAGCAACATGGCAGCGGAATGCGCGAGCACATGCGCGTATCGGGCACAAAGCATTCTGGTAGTCCCAGAATGCTCGGCGCAGGGGTCACTTCCGGGGCGGTGCACGGTATCTCTGGGTAAAGCGCCCAGCGGTGCGCCGCCCCGCTTATACATATAAAGAGGGCAGAAAACAGATGGCCAGTGCTCAGGAAGGTCTCACCATGAGTGAGGTAGAGCAACCGGCAGAAGAAATTCTGCAATCCCCCACCAAAAAAGCGTCAACCTCAGCAGCAGCACCATCGCCAGCAGCGGCGACAGCACGATGCTTCTTCCCAGCGTCGCAGCTCGGGATCTCAACGTAGCAGAGGCTCGGGTGGATCCAGCAGACCAGTAATGGTTCAAGTCGAGGAAGCTACTCCTACGCCAGAACCGGGGAAGAAATGTACAGCGAAAACCAGGCACAGAGTATGCCCGATCTGCTCCATAGAACTGCCCACTGCATGGGTAAAGAAACTCTGTGCCATATGCATAGAAAATACCATTTCCGAAGAGTCCCCAAGATTCGCATCCGACTTAAAACAATTAATTAAAGCCCAGGTAGAGGATGCGTTAAAAAGTGCCAAAGGCTTCAAAAAGAAGCGTAGATCCAAACATAGGTCCCCGGAGCCAAGTTCTAGTGAAGAAGATAGTGATACCGCTATCATCCTCTTCTTCCTCGGAGGGGGGTCGCAATTGCTTTCCCATTGAGGAGACAGACACTTTGGTAAAAGCGGTAAGAACTACCATGGGATAAGTAGAGACTAAATCCAAAAAATCTGCACAAGACTTTGTTTAGCGGTCTGGAACAAAGGAAACGTAGAGCCTTTCCAATAAATGATAAACTGCATGCCCTAATAAAAAAAAGAATGGAAAAGACCAGACAAAAAAGTCCTCTTAACCCCGAAAAGGAAATATCCTTTTGATGACCCAGCCTGTTCTTCCTGGAGTAAAGCACCAAAACTGGATGTCGCTATAGCAAAAGTGTCAAAAAAATTTGCTTTACCTTTTGAAGATATGGGGACCCTAAAAGACCCTATGGATAAGAAGGCTGAGGTATTTCTAAAAGGTTCTTGGGAAGCCGCGGGGGGGGGGGGGGGGGTACTTAAATCAGTACTAGATTCAATCTCAATAATGAAAGGAGCAGCGGCGTTCCTAGCGGACGTATCTATAGACTCTGCAAGACTGGCGGCAAGAGCGGCTTCTTTTTCAAATGCAGCTAGAATTTATGGCTCAAATGCTGGCCGGGGTACCTACAAACAAAGTCCAAATTATGTTCCATACCCTGTGAGGGGGAATTTCTATTCAGCCCTACCTTAGATGATATCCTGGAGAAAGCGGGGGACAAGAAGAAAGCCTTCCCGGGGTTCCCTAACCAATTTATATAAACAGTCCTTTCGGAACAGGAAATTCATGCGTAGAAGGCCCCCAAAAAATCAGAAAGAAGGATGGGACGATAAAAAAATTTAAGGGAAAAGGCTACTTGTTCAACAAGCCTGACACCAAGAAACAACCCCAATGAAGGTGGTCCCCAGGTGGGAGGAAGACTGGCACACTTTCTTCCAGCCTGGGAAAGAATATCAGGGAGCCTATGGACCCTAAATATAATAAAAACGGGGCTAAAAATAATTTTTCCTACAATGCCGTCTCGTCACTTTGTCATGACACCGCAAAGGAAAGCAGAAGCCGAGCAGCTCAGCCTTCAAAAGGAGATACAAATGCTTTTAGCAAAGAATGACCTACAGGAGGTCCCAAGCCAGGAGAGAGACATGGGATTCTACTCTCCTCTGTTTCTTCGGATGAAACCGGATGGAACATACAGGACGATTAATAAATTAAAAAAAAATTGAATCAGTACCTAGTGACGGAGATTTTCAAGATGGAAACAATAAAGACGTGTGAGAACGCTTTATCCGTCTTGTTTTATGACTGTCATCGATCTAAAGGACGCATACTACCATGTGCCCAGACTACCAGAAATTTCTCAGTGGTGGTATTAATGCAGGGAGAGTTAAAGCACTACCAATACAGGGCCCTTCCCTTCGGTCTAGCCATAGCCCCGAGGGTATTCACGAAGTTGGTGGCAGAGGTCATGGCTCACATAAGAGAGCAAAACCTATTAATAATTCCTTATTTGGACGACCTCCTGGTAGTTGGCAAAACTCCCCTCCACTGCACTCAACAATTAAACAAAGTAATGACATCCCTGACGAATCTAGGTTGGATGCTAAACCTAGCAAAGTCAAGAATCATTCCAACTCAAGTACAACAATACCTGGGGTTAATAATAGACTCAAACCGGCAAGAATGCCGCCTTCCAGGGGAAAAAGTTTCACATATGGTCCAACTGATAGAACAACTCAGGAAGTCTCCAGTAGTAACTCTACGAAAAGCAATGTCCATACTGGGATCGATGACAGCCTGTATTCCAGCAGTCCAATGGGCCCAGAGTCACACCAGAGACCTCCAGTGGGAGATCTTAGAAGCAGATTCTATGTTAAAAGGGGATTTAGAAAAGCACTTAAAAATCTCCTTGCAAACAATACATTCCCTAGCTTGGTGGGTGGATCCACACAATCTAACCAGGGGTGTTCCATGGGTATGGCCAACATCTATAACCCTAACCACCGACGCGAGTCCTTGGGGTTGGGGGGCTCATGTAGGCAACAGGTCGCTCAAGGGCCATGGTCGGAAGAGGAAAAACTGGGTTCTTCCAACATGAAAGAACTCCTAGCGGTAAAATATGCACTCATCCACTTCCTACACTCCCTCCATTCCCATCACGTCAGGGTATTATCGGACAACAAGGTGGTGGTGGCCTACTTGAATCACCAGGGGGGAACGAGATCTCGTACGCTGATGGAAGTAACAAAATCCATTCTATTATTAGCAGAGGCCAATCTGTTGTCACTGTCAGCCCTTCACATCAAAGGGACGGAGAACCAAACTGCAGATTTTCTAAGCTGAACACAACTCAAACAGGGAGAGTGGGAGTTGAATCAGGCAGCCTTCAACCACATCGTACAATTGTGGGGTCTTCCAGAAATAGATTTATTTGCGAACAACCAGAACCGAAAGACTCAGGCCTTTTGTTCAATAGACCCACGCGGGAACCCAGTAGCCCTAGATGCCTTTTCAATACCATGGAATTTTCATCTAGCCTATGTGTTTCCCCCAATAGCGCTATTTCCTTTAGTGTTGAAAAAAAAATCAGAGAGGATGAAGCCAGAGTCATCATGGTAGCTCCTTTCTGGCCAAAGAGGGCATGGTTTCCATGGCTAAGGATAATGTCTGTAACAGATCCCTGGGTCCTACCAGAAATTCCAAACCTGCTGTATCAGGGGCCGGTAAATCACCCGCAAGTAAAGAACTTGCATATGACGGCTTGGAATTTGAAAGGAGCCTTCTAATCAAGAGAGGGCTCTCTTCAAATCTAGTCTCCACTCTCCTGCTAAGTAGAAAACCAGTGACTACTAGAGCGTATGGGAAGGTTTGGCGAAGATTTTTATCAGCATCAGGTGCCAATTTATCTGAGGAAATCCCAATTCAAAAAGTGCTAGAATTTCTTCAGAAGGGGCTAGAAAAAGGCTTAGCAACTAGCACGCTTAAAGTCCAGGTAGCAGCTTTGGGCGCCCTTTAGAACTGTGATTTAGCGGGGAATCGCTGGGTAAAAAGATTCATTAAGGCCTCGACCAGATCTAGACCAGTGGTACACCATACTACACCTCCCTGGGATTTAAATTTAGTCCTCTCTGCGCTAACTAAAGCACCTTTTGAGCCACTGCCACAAGCCTCTTTAAAAGTAATATCGCTCAAAACCTCCCTTCTTGTGGCGCTAACGTCGGCATGGAGGATTAGTGACATGCAGGCCCTATCAGCATATCCACCTCTGACACGCATACTAGACGACAGAGTAATCCTTAAAATCGATCCATCCTACCTTCCTAAAGTGGCATCACATTTTCATAGATCTCAGGAGATCTCGCTACCCTCCTTCTGTCCAAACCCCAGAAATGAGAAAGCGGAACATCTACAACACACTAGACGTTAAGAGATGTTTAGTCCAATACCTAGTGGCCACAAGAGACTATAGGAAGGATAGGGCTCTGTTTGTGTGTTTCCAGGGTCCAAATAAAGGGCATAAAGCATCAAAGGCCACTCTTGCGAGATGGATAAGGGACGCCATCATCCTCTCGTATTCATCAAGTAATGAAGCCATTCCAGAGGAAGTCAGAGCTCTTTCAACCAGATCGGTGGCGACCTCCTGGGCAGAGAGAGCAGGAGCATCAATTGAACAGATATGTAGGGCGGCCACTTGGTTGTCTCCTTCCACATTTTTTAAGCACTACCAATTAGACTTGACCCCCTCTTCAGACCTCACTTTTGGCAGAAGGGTTCTAGAGGCAGTGGTCCCTCCGTAATGTACATCTATGAAATTCTCTCCGTGGTGCCGTCATGGGGTAAGAGAATATCGTAGTTACTTACCGATAACGATATTTCTCTGATCCAATGACGGCACCTGTACATTCCCTCCCTTCACGTGTGAGTGTGAACACTAGAGTTAGTCTTAATACTTAGTCACGCGGTGCCTCTGATAAGATAAAATTAAAGTTTTTGTTTGATAACATTTAAGTTACAGCTGAAGTTCTGTTAAGGCTCTGTAAACCAACTGATGTGGGAGAGAGGTACCGCCTTTTTCACCTGTAGGTTTCCTGTCCGAGGGCAGATCCCTCTCTCTCAGTGGTGCCGTCATGGGATCAGAGAAATACCGTTATCGGTAAGTAACTACGATATTCTCGTCCATCCTCTTGATTTACATGCTCCATTGAAAAATGTTTACACACACAGAAAGATAGATCGATTGATAGATCTATCTATAGATAAATATGTATAGATAGATAATGCCAAGACCGATGTTTAGTAATAAACATAATGAAATGGTACATAAAGAGTTAAATAAAGACACACACACACACACACACACACACACACACACACACACACACACACACACACACACACACACACACACACACACACACACACACACACACACACACACACACACACACACACACACACACTCACTCACTCACACTCACTGTTAGGCCTGGGTCACACTTTTAATAGCCAGTAAAGGCTAAATATACTGCTGCGGGCTGATATTCATAGCCTGGGAAGATCCCTGGGTATTAACCCCTTCCCAGTCTATAAACATTGGCCATTTCCCTTTATTGCGTTTAAGGCCAGGGTCACACTTGCGAGAAACTCGCACGAGTCTTGCATCTCAGTACCCGACACTGGGACCGGAGCGTTCAGCTGCAAAGAAATACATGCAGCCGCACACTCCGGTCCCGAGTGCCGGCTGAGGTGCGAGACTCGTGCCAGTTTCTCGCAAGTGTGACCCTGGCCTTAAACGCAATATCGGTTTAATTTTAAAAAAGAGAGAAAAAAATGGCGTGGGCTCCCGCGCAACTTTGTGAGCAGGAGCAGGAAAGCTGACAGCCGATGTTTGTAGCCTGGGAAGGGGTTAATACCCAAGGAGCTTCCCAGGCTATGAAAATCAGCCCGCAGCTGTATATTTAGCCTTTACTGGCTATTAAAATACAGGGACCCCCCCAAATAAAAAAAAAATAAAAAAAAATTACGTGGAGTCCCCCTATAATAGCCAGAATGGCTATCCAGACAGCTGCAGGCTGATATTCATAGCCTAGAGAGGGATAATGGATATTGCCCCCCCCCCCCGGCTACAAATACCAGCCCTCAGCTGCCCCAGAAATGGTGCATCTGTAAGACGCGCCAACTCCGGCACTTAGCCTCTCTCTTCCCACTGCCCTGTAGTGGTGGCATATGGGGTAATAAGGGGATAGTGTCACCTTTGATTGTAAAGTGACATCAAGCCGGCTTGGCAATGGAGAGGCGTAATAAGGTACCTATCCATTACTAATCTTATAGTAGTCAAAGGGTTAAAGACACAGCCAGAAAAAAAGTATTTTAATATTCTTAATTTCACCATACTTACAACCACTCCCCAAAGCCATCGATCACCTGCAAAAAAAATAAAAATAAACCAACAGTATACTCCATGTTCCGACACAGTCCAATTAATAACGAGTGTCCCATGACTATCTCCGCTCTATAACAGTGGCATCGGGTGATGTCACTGCTCTATAGGCCTCAAATGATGCACTGACAGGAGATAATGGCTACTGCAGTGCATCGCTGAAGAGGTTATCCGAGTGCAGGCTCGCTTTACAGCAATGCTGCTTGGGAATTTTCTCACAGCGCTGCTGGTGAGAATGAACTCTCTCCCGGCAGCGGTGGAGGATTACCTCCGCCTGTCAGTTCATCGTGGAGGCCCTGTAGAGCAGTGACATCACCCGATGTCACTGTTATACACGGGAGATCGTCGTGGGACACTCGTTATTAACTGTACTACGGCGGAAAGGTAAGTATAGGTTGGTTTATTATGTTATTTTTACTAGATCGAGGGCTTCAGGGACTAGGTGATTGGTGAGTATGTACTGTATGTTATATGCTGTACGTACTATCTGTAATGTATGTCTGCTGTATGTTCTGCATGTGTTATTTTTTGTTTTTTTTCTTTAACTACTGAACACATGTATTGTCTGATGGGACTACTTTCCCATCATCGGCAATGCGGTCACTGTGAGCAATCATAGCCAGATGGGAGCAGTAGTCCCATCAGACAATGGCTGCTTACACAGACCCCGGACACACAGACACACACAGACCCACACATATACGCAGACGCCCGCACAGACACGCACATAGACTCCGCCCACACACTTCCCTCCTCCCGATCTGCAGCGTTTCTCGCAGCCACTTCCGCAGCAAATCCGCAGATCTTTATTTGCACAAGCGGTTTTGCTGCGGATTTGCCTGACTCAATGGTAGTCAATGGGTGCAGAAACGCTGCAGATCCGCAAAAATTTACATGCTGCGGAAAAATAAAACGCTGCAAATCTGCGCTGATTTTTCCACAGCATGTGCACAACCAATCTTCATTTCACGTAGAATAACATTGCTTGTGCACTACAGTCCAGTCAGAATTTGATGCAATTCCCCACGTCCAAAAACGCTGCGGATCCATGTCAAAATCCGCAACGTGTGCACATAGCCTTAGGGTAAGTTCACATGTCGGGTTTGTTGCTGATACCTCTGGCTGAAAATCTGCGGCACTAATAAGGTTGAGGAGCATATGCATCGGTTTCTGCAAACCACATGTATGGGACGGTCATGGACACCTCCTAAGGCCTCCTGCTGCATGGAAACTTTCCCTAAACTGCCTGCTGTACTGGCTTTATTGGGGCTTTTCACACCTGTGCATAATCTACCTTACTCCAAGATTATTATTGGTATTAGTTTTCCTCAATAGAACTGACCACTCATAACACAATATAGAACAAAAGATGTTCACTATGCTTAACCCTTTAAAATCAGTTTTATCAGCAGCAGATTCACTACAGGACTAATTGTCTTGTGCCGTGTCGTCCTTCTGTTCTGTATAACCTCACCCCATCACTGATTGGCATCTAGCTTTGTATATACAGTTGTGTGGGCGGTGTTATTCAGAGCTTAGCATTCAGAGAGCTGCAGCAAACAGCCCACTTAGTGACCGCTGGAATCAGGGTCTCTGGCCAAATGTCAATCTGCTCTCAGATTACATAGCAAAAACCTGCTGCATATTGTCATTTATATAATTATATAGATGTCAGGATATCGAGTGTCTTTTCCGTTCTTTATTTTTAATGCAGGCAAGGTGGATGTGCTTTTAAAGGGAACCTGTCACCACCAAAATCGAAGATGAGCTAAGCCCACCAGCATCAGGGGCTTATCTACAGCATTCTGGAATGCTGTAGCTAAGCCCACAATGTATCTGAAAGATGAGAAAAAGAGGTTAGATTATACTCACCCAGGGGCGTTCCCGCTACGGTCCGAGGGCGATGGGCTTCACGGTCCTGTCCGGGGCCTCCCATCTTCTTACGATGACGTCCTCTTCTGGTCTTCACGCTGTGGCTCCGGCGCAGGGGTACTTTGTCTGCCCTCTTGAGGGCAGAGCAAAGTACTGTAGTGCGCAGGCGCTGGGCCTCTCTGACCTTTCCCTTGCGCGGGAGCCACAGCGTGAAGACAAGAGGATGTCATCGTAAGAAAATAGGAGGCCCCAGACCGGATCGCGACACCCACCGGACCGCGACACCCATCGGACCGGGACCGCCCCTGGGTGAGTATAATCTAACTTCTTTTTGTCATCTTTCAGGATACATGGGGGGGCTTATCTACAGCATTACAGAATGCTGTAGATAAGCCCCTGATGCCGATGGGCTTAGCTCACCTTCCATTTTGGGGTGACAGGTTCCCTTTAAATGGTTATACTCTTAACTGCCAGAGCTATTTGTCGTGGGTTTTTTTTTTTTTTTTGTCATAGGCTCAATATAATCACAGCCCTGCTTAAGACTTGTAGTACCTGTTTTTTGTTTTTTTTTGTTTGTTTTTTCTTTTCTTGTTGCTGTACAATTGAACTATATTCACTTTATTTGAACATGCATGAATGTTCTTATGTACTTGCATATTTAAGTTCTCAGCATGCCTATAGACCATCATACTTGATTTTTTTTTCTGCTGTTGCAAAATTGCTGAAATATATTCACTTTATGTAAAAAAGAAAAAATATATATATTTGGAGATTTTTTTAATTTGGCATACAGTCGTTTGTTCAAAGCTCTTCACTCTTGGTGTATTTATATTGCTTGTATTGTGGGTAAGTGCCCTGGGTATCTTTACATAGTGTCCTTCAAATAATGGGCAACATTGTGCGGGTTATTCTTGTCATATACTGTTTATAGTCATTATATACTTTCCCATGCGATCTTGGCATTGTTGAAGTTTGAGTTTCTTGACAAATATACGACAACTATTCAAGATTTAAAAAGGTTTGTCTTGGTTTTTCAAATAGCCTCTTCTCTTCATTATATGTATTGCTACACCCAGTAGCGCCACATTGGATGTAGTTTTGCCATATGACTTAAGATCAGAAGCCAAACTAGAAATTCATTTGCAGAAATGTTTGCCATTCCTCAGTGGAAAGCAGATGATCTGATTTGACTAGGTGATAGACCTCTGAGTGGAGGTTTAAGGGGGAATTATTTTCCTTGTGGAGACTGCAAAGACTGTGTAAGGAGACTTATAGGCCAAGCAATGCACCTCTGGGAATTTGAATATGCAACTTGCCTCTCCAGGAGGAAGAGGACTAGATCGCTAGTGCCACCTATTGACATATAGTATTTCTACTTCCAAATTTGACCCTTTTTTAAAGAGCCTTTCCGCATGATGTACAAGAAGTCTTGGTTTTATAATGGTTACTGAAACGTATTACTTTTTTTCTTAATTTCAGTGGCTAGCGTTTTGTGCAAGTAAATGGTGCATCAATGAGTGGAGGTACTTGCAGTCTTGTGGGAAGACAAAAAAAATGCATATTTTCTGAAGGCAATCCATTTGTCCCTGTTTTGGTTTGGTACGGCTGCTGCATAGACGATTGTGATTATATGGGCGTCTGGTGTGGCGGACGTACCACACCTTATACAGTATATTAAAAGTAATGCATATAATCTTGTAATTCATATTTAATTGCAATATAAAAGTAATTCCGTTTTTGGACTTGTCTTTGTGTATAGGGAGGCAGTGATACTATTCAAACGGGAACATATAGAAAAAGAATTGCTGGTTCATTCAGGCTACTTTCACACTAGCGTTAACTGCAAACCGTCTCAAAACGTCTTATTTGCCGAAAAAACGGATGCGTCAAAAAAGTGAAAAACTGTGACAAACGTATGCCACGCATACAGCATTTCGACGGATCCGTCGCAAATCCGCTAAACGTTTCCGTCGAAAATACTGGATGCGTTGCATACGTTGTATCCGTTTTTACCATCCGTT
This sequence comes from Ranitomeya variabilis, assembly GCF_051348905.1. Classification (NCBI taxonomy): domain Eukaryota; kingdom Metazoa; phylum Chordata; class Amphibia; order Anura; family Dendrobatidae; genus Ranitomeya; species Ranitomeya variabilis. The sequence continues at coordinate 176,616,909 of NC_135236.1, read as the reverse complement.
GCATCCGTTTTTCCGACGGATCCGTTTTTAAAATGGGAGGCTCCCAAATTTGATTGGCTACTGGAAAATATGGAAAACTATATAGTTACTGTTTTTACAGCCCATCTTTGAGGGTTTTAGTTTTGTGGCAGCGATGGAAGGTGTTCTTGGGAGGATTGCGAGTTTGGTTACCGATGTTATCTTTGAGACGAATCGCCTGGATATCATAGTGCGGGAGAAGGAGGCGGCAGCGGAAAGGCGTAGGATGCTTCTGCAGCAACGGAGACGGAGGCGACTCTGGATACATCCGATTAATGAACTACGGATGACTCGGGGTGTCCAGTCCACTCTGTACCTGGAGTTGCGGCACAATCCACACAAATTCTACAATTACGTGCGGATGAGGATGGAACATTTCGACTTTTTGCTTCAAAAACTGGAGGATGTCATCCGAAGGCAGGACACAAGGATGAGGCTTGCCATCACACCGGCGGAGCGGCTGATGGTGACCCTGCGGTAAGCCTCTTTTTTTTATTTCATTGCTGATATTGAATGTTATATTACATGCTGCAGACAATACTGTGCTGACATATTGCGCACTATTTTCTGCAGCATGTAATTTTGGTTTTGTTTGCGGCCATTCCACTGCTTTTTTTAATGTCATTGCTCATATTGAATGTCCTATAACAGACTGCAGAAAATACTGCGCTGAAATATTGCGTTGCATTTTCTGCATTTTTTTTTTTTTTGGGGGGGGGGTTTGTTGACATGCAACTGCTTTTTGTTCTGTGATTGCTGATATTGAATGTTAGATTACATGCTGCAGGCAATACTGCGCTGACATATTGCGCACTATTTTCTGCAGCATGTAATTTTTGTTTTCTTTGCGGCCATTCCACTGCTTTTTTACATCGGTTCCATGCAGGTTTTATTGTGTGTCCTGTCCTAAAAAAAAATTTCACTGTGTCATTTATTTAAACTTTTTGGTCTGTGCAATTTTTTATAACTTTTTTTTTTTTTTTTTTAAAGTTTCCTAGCTACTGGTGAATCGATGACTTCGCTCCATTACCAATTCCGGCTGGGCATTTCCACTATTTCAAGAATAGTGAAGGAGACATGTCGGGCTATTTGGACCAATTTACAGCCAGAGTATATCCCCCAACCATCCATGGAAATCTGGTTGAGAAGTGCCGAACAGTTTCAGCAATTTTACAATTTCCCAAATTGTGTGGGTGCAGTTGACGGGAAACATATAAGGATTGCGAAACCGGCAGGAACAGGATCGGAGTACTATAATTACAAGAAGTATTTCTCCATCGTCCTTATGGCTATTGCAGACGCCAACTGCAAGTTCCTTGCCGTGGACATAGGAGCGTATGGACGGTCCAACGATTCGCAAGTGTTTAAAAACTCTCCAATGGGTCGTTGTCTTTATGGAGAGACCTACGATTTCCCGTCAGCCAGACCACTGCCAGTAACAAGTGAACCAGCCATGGAATATGTTTGTGTAGGTGATGAAGCCTTTCAACTGTCGCCGCACCTACTGAAACCGTACAGTAGCCGGAACTTAACCCGTACCAAGCGGGTCTTTAATTACCGGCTTACTAGAGCACGAAGAGTAGTGGAGTGTTCTTTCGGTATATTGACGGCGAAGTGGCGAGTTCTACTGACGGCAATCAAACTGAAAACCACAACTATAGACGAGGTTGTTAAAGCCTGTGTGGTGCTCCACAACTTTGTCCTTTCAAAGGAGCCCGTTTCCTTGGATGACGAAGAGTTGGAGACCACCTTGTGGGACTACCGCAGCAGCTCGGTTCGCTCTACAGGTTCAGTTACAAGGATGAGGGACCAGTTTGCGGATTATTTTGTGTCACCTGTCGGGCGGATCCCATGGCAAGACATGATTGTGTAACCTGTTTTCCATGTGTTTTGTTTATGTAAAAAATGTTTCTCCCAAAACAAAAAACAAAAAAAAGGCCCAAAAGCGTGGTTTTCTTGCTAGTAAAACCAATATGTTATACCTTTCACACGTCTGGTGTTTGTTTTTATTTTACCTTTTTTATTTATATTACCTTAATAAATCCACACACACACAAAGTCTAGAATTTAAATCAGAGAAAATTTTATTTTAACTTTTTTTTTTTAAATAATTTTTTTTTTTGCCAAAAAAAGATTTTTTTATTTTCCAATTTTTTTTTTTTTTAAATTTGCACATTTTTGTAACATTAACATTTAAAATAAATTTTTACAATTCTTCAAAGTGTGGGGTGGAGATACGAGGGGAGGAGGGGCAGGAAGGTTGGACCACGTCGATAGGTGGGGAAACCCTACTTGTTTGGGGTGCAGTGGAAGGGGGGGTAAAACCAGTAGGCTGACCAGAGGGGGGTGGTGTTGGGGTAGGGGGAATACTTACTGGGGAAGGTAAGCTGGGCAAGGAAGAAAACAGTGGGGAATGAATTTGGTTTGGGGGCCGGGTTGGGTATTGTGACTGGGTTGGGTATTGTGACTGGGTTGGGTAGTGTGACTGGGTTGGGTAGTGTGACTGGGTTGGGTAGTGTGACTGGGTTGGGTAGTGTGACTGGGTTGGGTAATGGGGCTGGCGTGGGGTTTGTGGCTGTGTTTGGTAATGGTGCTGGTGTGGGGATTGGGGCTGGGTTTGGTAATGTGGCTGGTGTGGGGATTGGGGCTGGGTTTGGTAATGGGGCTGGTGTGGGTATTGGGGCTGGGTTTGGTAATGGGGGTATGGTGTGGAAATGGGGCCTGGGGTGGGGCATGGTGTGGAAATGGGGCCTGGGGTGGGATTGTACTGGATGTGTGGGTAGATTGTTTCATTAAGGGCCTTCATTAGAGCATTATGGCAGGTATTCATTACCCGCATCTGTTGCTGAAGAGAAAGCTTCTCCATGCTCCTGAGCATGGATTAAAAAAAAAGATTGGCCGGAGACTGACTTACATCTGAATGCAGCCTATCCAAGCGACTGCTGGTTTCATGGCTAGTTTCACTGATGCGTGATTGCACCATGTTGAAACCAGCAGTCACTTGCTCTCCCAAAATTTTGAAAGAGCTTTGGAAGGATGCATTCAGATGTAAGAACTCAGGAGCATAGCTCTTTTCCTGACCCCTCTGTCGCTGCCGCCACGAACCTAATGGTGGTCTCGAGGTGGCAGGATCAGAGGGGTGGGGTAAAGGAAACGCTATCTGTTCAGCATCAGATGCGAGCAATGAAGGCTGCAATAATGCTCCACTGCTTGGGGCAGATGAGGTGGAGGGGACAGAGGGGTCAGAGGAGGGGTCAGTGGTGTGGGGCCTAGAAATTAATAGATTGATATGAAAAAGCCCTGACTGAAACCAAACTACGTTAGACAGGTTAACATGGTTATTAGTGGGCTCTACTCAGCATGGTTCGCCTCAGGAAGGAGAGGGCCGTGCCATATTTATATTTGCGCCTCTTCCTTCCTGCTGAGCCACTCGGGGCCTGCATCTCCTCGTTAAATTCCCTCTTAAAGCGATCCCTCAGTGACCGCCACCGCTTCCTAACCTTTCCGCCTGTGAAGACAAGAATGAAAAGGAAAAAAAAAAATTGGTAAATGCAATACATTACAGTCAGCTCAAAACATCACTGAAAAGTGAATACTTACATAGTTTGCTCTGCTGCTGTGGATGAAGGTCCTCCCACCTTGGAAAGATGTTCCGACACACTTCGTCCCAGAGCCGGCGGGTGACACTAGTATCGGAATGTTTGCGGTCAGCCATGTTCCACAGCGGCTCCCGCTCGCGAACCTCCTCGATGAGACTGTCTGTCTATATCGTCATCATCGAACTCCTCTGCGGGAGCACGCTGTGAAGCCTGTGCAAAAAAAGAAGAAAAACAAACAAATTAGTACACTGAAACACTAAAGTACCAATAGAATCCCCCTCCAAAAAAAAATACTCACTGATGGCCGACCGCGGCGACGATTACGCCGACTCTGGGAGCGTCTGGGAGGACCTTCACGATTTGCTGACTGGTCAGCAGCAGCAGGAGACTGAAATAAAGGAAACAAATTCTCTGTAATGTAGGCATGTTTTCGGTGTTTAGTTATGTATGAAAATCTGTTTTGTGTATGGTTCAGTGTGATGTGTGAAACAACTGTTTCACCACTACTTACCATTGGTTCCTCCTCCACTTGCATCTCTCCACCCATCTCGCCCCCTTCTGACAGCTCCTCATCTGATTCAGCTTCCTGTTGAAACATAATTTATGCATGTAGTGATCCACAAAAATGTAAATTTAACAAAACAAAAACAAAAACATTTTTTGTGTTAAGTTACCGATACACGCTGTTGCTGTGGAGGAGGGCTGTCAGAAGAGGACATTGTTCCTGTGTCTTGCTGCGGCTGTGGTCCTGGTGGGCAAGGCAGGCAGCGGCTGTGGTCTTGGTCCTGGTGGGCAAGGCAGGCAGCGGCTGTGGTCCTGGTGTATCTGTAAGTTAAAAAGACACTTGCAATCTTCTCTACACATTGAAGTAGCAGATTGGGGGTCTTCAAAACTTACTTTTCAAGATTTGTGGCTGTGGTCCTGGTGGGCTTGCCTGGTGGGCTGGTCCTGGTATGGAACACAGGTGGGTGCTATGGACCTGGTCCCTGGTGTATCTATAATAAGTATAATGGATTTATAGTTAGACCACCCCCTAAACTAGGTAATGTTTTAATAAACACCCTGCTAAAATGATGTGAGAAAAGTTCATTAAAGGGAATCTGTCACCTGAATTTGGCGGGACAGGTTTGCGGTCATATGGGCGGGGTTTTGGGGTGTTTCATTCACCCTTTCCTTACCCGCTGGCTGCATGCTGGCCGCAATATTGGATTGAAGTTCATGCTGTGTCCTCCGTAGTACACGCCTGCGCAAGTCAAGATTGCCTTGCGCAGGCGTGTACTACGGAGGACACAGCATGAACTTCAATCCAATATTGCGGCCAGCGGGTAAGGAAAGGGTGAATCAAACACCCGAAAACCCCGCCCATATGACCGCAAACCTGTCCCGCCAAATTCAGGTGACAGGTTCCCTTTAAATGTGAACACCAAAACCCCAAAACAGGTGCACGCTATACCATTCATTTCCATGTGCCAAAAAAAATATTTTTAAATGTGAACCCACCATGTAAACATATATTTACCACATTTTATTTTCAAAAATCACCTCCCCCAAAAAACCTTTAAGTGTAACCTTTATTAAAAAAAGAGCCCTCAACCAACTCTGTATTGCATGTGTAACCATTGGTACATACACCAGTTTTAAATTTTCCTTTCTGAAATGATACTACGGACATTTTTGTAACAAACATTTTATTTTCTTTTTTTTCTTTTTTTTTTTTCTTATCACAATTAGGAGCAGAAATGCTCTTTATTTTAAATACAAGTACATCAACTGTGAATGGTTTCAACAATAATAATAAAATCAACACTTTGAAATAGAAAAAAAAAAAAAAAAAAACACGCTCACACGTTCAAACCACAAGCTGCAGACCACTATACTTTGCAAAAATACATCCGATTAAAAAAATTAAAAAAAAAACATTTAAACCACATGCTGCACAGACCACTATACTTAGTAAACACATCAGGAAAAGGCAATTAACCAATTAAGGCATGGACAAATGCACATGCAATCAATAAGATGCGCACTAACATGCTTGGTATGTGTCAACGTTCAGGATTGCATCAGGATTTAGTCCAGATTTTCCAGCAGTTTTTGTAATCCAAAACCAGAAGTGTAACAATTAGGAAAAGTATAATAAAAAAAAAACATGCACCACTTCGGCATTTTACACCCACTCCTGGTTTTGGCGTACAAATACTGATGAAAAATCCTGACCAAATCCTGATGCAATCCTGAACGTGGACACATACCCTCCCACATGAACAGGCATAAGATTGGCAAAGGCATAATAAGGTGCAGGCACATGAAGACATACTTAAAAAGCACACAGCCGTACTAAAATACACACACACACGCACGCACGCACATAAGCTTTATGCAAATACACATATGTACAAGAAAGGTGAACGCAATCAGAAGACGCATACACACACACACACACACACACACACACATTACACACACACGTAAAAAAGGCTGACAATCCTTTGGCTGGAGCTGCATGTCTTCACAGTGGCTGGCATCAGGGTGGATCTGGACTCTAGCATGGCACTGGCTGTTGCAGGACGATGGCAGGCCTCTGGTTCTCTTCAGGTTTTAAGCTCTTGCTGTAGTCAGTACCTCATACACACACAGATGCACACAAAAATTGCAATACTCACACTGGCTCTATGGTGGCTGGAGTCTTGTGGCTGGAGTCTTGTGGCTGGAGTCTTGTGGCTGGAGTCTTGTGGCTGGAGTCTTGTGGCTGGAGTCTTGTGGCTGGCTCCTGTGTCAGGCTGGGGTCCTGTGGCTGGCTGGTGTCTTGTGGCTGGCAGTCTTCTCTCTGGGTCTTGCAGGCAATATGTGGGGTTGAAGGCCCAGGCCAGGTTTATATAGATTTGGGGGTGTCTGGCCAATTGGCAACAAAATCCTGCTTCTGAGCATGCTCAGTGTAAAAAAAAAAAAAAAAAAAAAAAAAAAAAAAAAACGTATTGCAGCGCTGTATTGCGTCGTACGACGTGTCCCGACGCATCCGTCGCTCATAGGCTTCCATTGCAGCCAACGACGTATGCCGCAGGATGCGTCGCGACACGTTTTTTAGGCGGAGACAAAAAACGTTACAATCAACGTTTTTTGCCGCCGACGTGTCGCCAAATTTCGACGCATACGTCGTAAGACGGAAACGACGTATGCCAATA